>NW_026901772.1:0-574015 GCF_033783945.1 Neopsephotus bourkii | reverse complement strand
ACAACATCCAATGCAGTCAATGGGAACAGGTCTTTGAAAGACTTCCAGAGGAGCCATTGAAGTTCCAAAACATGCTCTGGAACCTGTGTGTATGAGCAGAAAAATACCTGAGCCAGTGGAAGAGGAACATTCTTTGTCACCAGGAAGAACACAGCACAGCAGCACTGAAGGACAGAGGACACTGAAAGCGTTCATTCTAGGAATCTGTTTGATGTTCAACCATAGAAATAATATTTATGAGACTCAAGAAGCTTTAAAAGAAGAAAGAAAACAAGCCAAGCACCAGGAAAATTGTTCACAAAGTGCAATATTTCAGAATAAAAAATAGATTAAGTGCAGCAAAACGTGTAACTGGAAATGAGAGAGTAAAATGCCTCAAGATTCAGCATCTGAGGAATATAGAACAGGTTTGCCAAGAATTATTCACATACATCTGCACAAGCCCCAGCCATCTATTTTTACTTTTTTTTGTGGGCCAATGAAGAGAGCTGCACATTGTCAATCCTAAAAATAAGCCCTTAAGCTTTAAAACCCATTTGTATCAGGGTACAGAAAGTGATGATTATGTTCAAATTAACCTTTCTCACAGCTTATGTACCTTCAGCCACATTAAACCAAGGGCACTGCATCACCTTTTCCTCCCCTTTGTAGAGGAACAAGAGAAAACACACAAGAAAAAGGGTTGGGTGATCCTAATCAGGAGCTGCTGTAACCCAGTCTTCCTACTTGTGATGCCCTGAACTCTTTTCTCTAGGGATTTTGATCCCAGGTCAGTTGGTCTACTCTGTAGGCCGGGGGTTCTTCAAGAGATAGAGTTCTTCACTAGGTAAGTCCACTGTTGGCCTCAAAATGCAAGGTGAAACCCCAGCTCCACCCAAAAAATGGGAAAACTCCCTCACCTACAGATGCTTCCCACTGTAAATTCCAGAGTGGAAATTCCCAGCCCTTGTCCTATCACTACAGTCCCCTGTCCATCTGCTTAATCACTCACCCCTGTGCTGGTTCCAATCAGCACTACCTTCCCTGCATAGCCAATGGTTGCTCTAGTTACGCAGTGAATTGGCTTCCGGAGCATCCACTCTAGCCCAGGCAGGGGTACTTCAATGGCCACCCTAGAAATAGCCTTAATGATGGCTAAATAAAATGAATGCTGATTTCTTTCCCTATGGGCAACCTTCAAAAATCAGGTACAATTCTCCAACACAGGTGTACAACCGGCCATAAAGACCGAGACGTGATTTTCCTAGTGGAGGGACAATGATTCCCTGGGCTAAGATTAGGCACGAGGTCTTCCCAGCATTGGCTCCAACTATGCCACAGGATAAAGGCAACACCAGTCCCCAGCTCTCCTGATTTACAATACTGAAGTACTACTGCTATCGACAAAGCCAAACTCCAGTGGGTGCCATTAAACCAGTCATTTATTCAGCCAACACCATTTCAACCCAGCTGGTTTCTTCATTGCCATTGACATTTCCTATAGTCTGTTTAATTCACCACAGTGATACTTATAGGCGTGAGTGGGGCACATTAACCCCTGTTTGTAAAAGCCAACCAGAGCTCCCACAGCCCTGGGCAGTTGTTTAGAACACAAAGGATCATTTTAGCAGCATTTCCTTCTGGTTGTCTTTTCTTGCCCTCTTTTGTTTTTCTATTTAGAAAACAAACACAAAACCTTCTGGGCAGTCTTCAAGAGCTCACCATGAGCCACATGTTAACATCAGCAACAACAGGGCTGAAAGTCACAGGTTATGGGACAGAAAGCCATGGAGACAAGTGGTGGGGAGATGCTGGGACAGCCCCTGAGTTGAAGAGCTGCCGATCTAAAGGCATTTTTGCCTTTCAGCTAACACTTCTATTCACACAGGATCGCAGAATGGTTTGGTTTGAAACAGAGCGCAAGATCACCCAGTTCCAGCCTCTGCCACGGGCAGGGACCCCTTCCACTGGAGCAGCTTGCTCCAAGCCTCTGTGTCCAACCTGGCCTTGAGCACTGCCAGGGATGAGGCATGCACTTCACTAGTGTTTTCCAAACTTTTCCATTGGAAAGGCAGTACCAATACGTGGGAAACGCTGTCACGCTTCCGAACACTTTCCGACTAAAAATAACTTTCAGCTTTGAAAGTAACACTCACAGTACTTACCAGGTGTTAAATGTTTGATGTGTTCATTTTTAAAGTGACAGCGTGACCCTGAGGCTGATTTTAGGCTATTTTGGTGCAAAATGTCAGGTTCCTGCTCTGAAGAAGACTCTGGAGCTCCTCAAAACCAACAGCCATGGTTTTGGAATGGAGAAGAGAAGACACCTTATGCAAGGGGACATCAACACCTTTCAGTCTCAGCTGAGCTGTGCGTGAGGTTGAAGAACACCAACCTTACCAACACGCCGAGGTACTGCTGTTATCACCGCATTATCTTTGAGAGCTACAGCAAAAGACATAATAATACAAGAGGAACTAATGCAGTTTTGCCTTCCTCAGGCATTAACGCAGAACCTGTGTGGTTCTATGATGAATTTATGCAGCAATAACATGACCCTGCAATGAAAATAAAAACTCAGTGGGCAGTCTGGATACTGTGAGTTTTCCTAAAAAACAACCTGTAAATATCCGCAGAGGAAGCTGCATCCTTGGAAAACAATGAGTCAGAAATGTTTTTTTCTCTCCATGACACCCTGAGCACAAGAGCGAGCTGACATGGGTGGTAGCTGCGAGCACACTTGTCTTACACCGCTTCCTTCATGTCTGAGAAGGAAAGGAATCCTTTACAAAACACTGGATAAATATTTGTCCTCCCTTGGATGAAGTGCTCCTATTTCCCAGCCACTTATTCCCTCTGTGTCTTGGCTTTTCATGTTGTGTTTCTCTTGCTCCAAATTCCTGACATCAGCATTATGCCATGAAGAGATTCGCACTGAACCTGGAATGTGTTCAGGTGACGCATAGGGATGACCACCACAGCAAGAGAGCAGAGAATGTGACTGTCACGTAGTCAGATGTGTGTGTCTTACCAGGGTGGTGCTAGCAGCAGAACTCCTGTTGGGTACCATGCCAACTTACAATGGCATCATTTCCAAATCAGGGCAGGTTTGCAGCAGTGATCACATCCGTGATGAGTATTGCAAAATAAACTCCTAGAGTCCTGGTTTTACCGGATGTTTTTGGAGTCTGGATCTTACCACTTGATGGGAATACAGGCAGAGGAGTGATGAAGGCAGCAGCATCACAGATGTGTACATACAAACATAAGGGCTCATTCCACCTGACGCAGCATTAAGCTCATTGCACAAACAGAGGGGAAACACCACAGTAAATCAAGGCACAGCCTAACCCTTGTCACACCCTTATTTCAGCTTTGTTTCTTCATGCATGTGCAGAGAGCAGAATCAAGCATTCCCTTCCAGAGAAGCTGTGGCTGCCCCATCCCTGGCAGTGCTCAAGGCCGGGTTGGACACAGGGGCTTGGAGCAAGCTGCTCCAGTGGAAGGGGTCCCTGCCCGTGGCAGGGGTTGGAGCTGGAGGAGCTTCAAGGTCCTTTCTAATCCCAACTATTCCATGATTCTATGGTTGATTCTATGACTTGCAACCCCATGTACACCACACACGTGCAGGTCCTTGGCTGCTGATCCCAGGTACACCATCCACTCACCACCAACCCCAGCTCCTGTGGATGACTGATTACCAAGGAGGTGATTCTAATCCTTCTTTATCTGGAGGCTCTCCTAGATAGTAAACCACGTATGGTATTTAGGCTGGAAAAGCAATTCATGTGTAGCTATAACGTTCTCACAAATTTAAGATGTATTTTTTGTTCATCTGTTCCATTTCAAATACTACAATCATTTGTAATGCATATTCATACCTATCACATTGCAATAGAATCCTTAGCCTCAAATATTTAACATGAAACTAATAAATTGAATGTAGACTTTCATTCAGATCCGCTCTATAATCTAGAGATAAATTACAGAGGCAGAATCCCTCCAGAAGTAAGGAAAAGAACCAATTTGAAACTGGATTGACAGCAGTGGTCATTCACAGGGAGTAAGGACCCCTTCCTGGGTTACACACACTGGATAAATGGGAAAGTGCTCCCTTCAGAATGGCAGTTCCTCACCTGACATTTCCTATAGAAGATTAAAAGAACCAGTTCCAGCTGACCACAGACTGGGCTGAAATTGTACAAAGCAGGAAGATTTAGAACCCGGTCTGCTCCAGTGAAGGCTGAGACCCGGGCACCTGGTTGAAACCAGGATGGGCAGCTCTCACAAAGGTAACAGAAATCTCTTTCCTCCAAAAAGAGATCAACTTTCACAATCTATTTGCTAACAGGTGGGCTGTGAAATCCCTGCCCTGACAATGAGCATTCCTGGGGGAACAGCAAATGCACAACACGCAGGAAACTCCAACTGAAAGCACAGGGGGCATTGGGGAGAGTCACCCTTTGTTAGTGCTGCCGTGTGTGACTAATCCCAGCCAGCTGAGTGTTGATGTTGTCATTTTTACAAGGCTTGAGTAATATTGAATATCACTGTGGGCAGGTGTGAGTGCTATTTAGAAGATAATTGATCCCAGGTACAAAGGGCCACATCCACGGTTGGTGTAATGAGCGAGTACTGCCCCTTTCAGGACAGCAGAGTGATGCCACATTGAATCACCCAGGAACCTGCCTTGCTGTATCCAACCCAGTTCTTACATGCTGCGAACAGAGCCCACCAAACAGACACAAGGAAACCCACAATACAGTTCCAACCCAGCACCATGGCGTCTCCCATCCTCGGCAGGGTTCACACAACAAAGTCATTCACCTTCGCTTTAAACATGTGCACAGCTCTATCAGCTTAAATAAAGGGTTTGTGTGCTGGAAGGTGGTCATAGAATCATGGAATCAACTGAATTGGAAAAGCCCTTTAAGCTCACCCAGTCCAACCATGCCCCAGCCCTGCCAAGGACACCACTGCCCCATGGCACTGAGGCCTCGTCTCCACGCTGTGTGAACACTTGCAGGGACAGTGCCTGCAGCCCTGCCCTGGGCAGCCTGTTCCAATGCCTGAGCACCCTCTGGGGCAGGAATTGTTCCTCAGCTCCATCTAACCCTGCCCTGGTGCAGCTTGAGGCCGGTTCCTCTTGTCCCATCCCTTGTTCCTTGGGAGCAGAGCCCAGCCCCTCCTGGCTCCATCCTCCTGTCAGGCAGTTGGAGGCAGCCATCAGGTCCCCCCTGAGCCTTCCCTGCTCCAGACTGAACCCCCCAGGTCCCTCAGCTCTTCCCCATCACACTTGGGCTCCAGGCCCTACACCAGCTCTGTTGGCCCCCCTCCAGCCCCTCAATGTCTCTCTTGTACTTGAGAGGCCCAGAGCTGAACACAGGGTTCAAGGTGCAGCTTCACCAGTGCCCACTGCAGGGGCACAATCCCTGCCCTGGCCCTGCTGCCGCACTGGTGCTGGTACAGGCCAGGATGCCCCTGCATAAACCATTTCCTCTTGTTCAAATCAAGGTGACTGAAAGCTCCTGGCAATGTGGATTGCGCCGTTGTGTCCCTTTGCCAGTGGGAACCTCAGGGAGGACGTCCCTCCAATAGAACTTCACTGTTTAATCTCATCATCCATCTTCCTGCCCATGTCCTAAGCTTTACTAATTCACATTCTCCTCTATGACGCAGGCTGTATTCAAAAGAACAGGGAAGAGAAAACCACAAAAGGAACCAGCATCAGAGCAGGAACTAGAAGAAACTCCCACAAACCATTTTAACGCCTGTGTTTTGGGAGGCTTTTCCTGCAACACAGCATCGGATCAGCTGCAGACCTGGGAAGCACAGGATGCTCTGCTTTCCACCCGGGGCAGATGGCATCACTTTAATCACTCCTCAGTATCACATGTTGAATAGGACATATAGGGATATTGATGTTTTATATATAAATGAGCTGTTGTTCCCACACTGCATATCAAGTGAGGGGAAGCAGAGAGGGGGAAACATCCCCATAACACAGGGCTCGGGCTGCAGCGCTCCACAGGACTTATTTCACACCAGAAAGACCAAAGTTGACACAAGGAATGTATGATCCAAATCCTGGGCAATATTAGAAGGCACCGGCTGCATTTCCTAGTTACGGGAGCTCAGGACAAGTTGCTTGGTAACAGCTCCAGCCACGCTCAGCTCGGAAAGCAGCCATCAAAGGCGCTCCCATGCCACTGCAGCGTTGCCACAGCAACCCCCACAAGTGATGGATCCCAAGTCAGACACACCTGCAGCAGGAATATGCTTCCTCTCATTTCAGACCCTTTCCAACCCATAAATACATGGAGCCTGCCATTCTAAACAGCTCCCAGCAAGGCTGAGTTACGGGGTTCTTTGTCTGCCCCCACGTCAGCTGAGCCTGTGCACGTCAGAAAGCAATTTGCAAGGGAAAGATATAAAAGCTGATGTCTGCAGTGCTGGGTTGCAAGGAGCTCATCAAGCACTGAGGTACAACGCAGAGCAGACGTGCAACTGCCTTCTCACAGTGCATAAAAGAACAGCAAGAGGAGGGCCTGTACCTGCTTGTGGTAGCTATGGTGAGGGGGTTGGAACTGGGTGAGCTTTAACGTCCCTTCCCACCCAAACCATTCCATGATTCTATGGCTGGTCCTATGCGTTGCAGTCCAGCGGGACAAATCACACCTTTGGGTGAACTTGCTCTCCAGGACTTGGATGACCCTGGATAAGCAGTTCAGATGGAGACACCATGTTCAAGACACCCACTTTTGATGTGGCGGATCCCGCCCTTATGCCATCTCACTGCCCCACTGCAGGCAGCTGTTCCACAGCCATACCCAGCTGCAAACCTGTTGTGTCCTCAGGAGTCCGATGGGGAGTTTACTATGACCACGTGGAAGAGTTTTGCTGACTCCTAGAAGGAAGGAGAAGCCAAGCAGCTGGGTGGGCTTGCAGGAGACCAGCTTTAACCCAATGTGCAATTCCTTCATTTCGGCATCTACCGTCCACCCCATCACCTCTGCGCAGCGACACTAAACCAGACACAGACCTTGCCGGGGAATTCACTTTCCAACGTCAGCCAAGGGGAGCTCCACATTCATCTCACTGGTGGAGCCAGATCCTCAGGCAAACACCAAGAGCAAATGATGAGGAGCAACCCAGAGCTGCTCTTCCTGCTGCCGTGCCGTGCCAACGGCTGGCAACTGGGTTAAACAGAACTGAGGTCTTTGGGTTTTTTTCCTGAAAATGTCTAAAAAGGCAAAATTATGAAATAATTATAGCCTGCCTTGGGCTGAACACAAAGAGGTTGCTCACCACAAAGCGCCAGCAACCATCTTACCCTTAAAGAACAAGGAAGCACACTGCCAAAGCAGTCATGAAATGACAGCCAACTGTTAATTGCACGTCTGCTTTTCCCAAGTCTGTAATAATAACCAGTAATTCCTTACAAAGCATCCTTGTTCCCTAATTCCCACCTAAGGTCATTAAAAGACTGAGCCATTCCCTAACTGTATCTTTTAGGAAGATAATGTCCACTTCATCCCTTAAGGGAAAACACACAAATCTCTTTGAAAGCTCCATGAAAGTGCCTGACTGAGTCCAAAGGGCTCAGCAGGACCTGAGGTGACACCTGCACGTACAGATTCATTTCTTCTGTGGCCCAACAAGAGGGAGTTCAATGGCCTCAGCCCAGCACTTTGCATCAGGTCACCTTGCACACAGCCTTGACAGTTCTGAACTGCACTCCAGCAGGGAAAGCTGCACAGGTTTATGCTGGAATCAGCTGAAAACGTGTCATTTCATCATCACCATCTGCATGGCTTTCAAGAGTACATGTTATTTGTTACCAAGTAAAGAGAGGTCTGGCAAGAAAAGCAAAGCAGGGTTAGGAACAGCTCCTCTGATTGGGTTCCAACATGGTGTCACTGCATCATGACAAGGAATTGGGTTCCAGGAGCAGAGGACTCTGTGCAGCTCCTGGGATCAGCCTCTTGGGAGACAGAACTGCCTCCAGACATGCATCCTGCTGCCTGCCTCAGGGCTGACACCACCGGCTCTGAGCACCTCTGGTGCATGGAGGAGCAAACCAGGCTGCAAAGATGCTTGTGGCATGGGAACACAAAAGCTTGTTCACACCTGGTACCTACTTGGCAAACCCAGACACCCGCACATCAACAGAGCGTGGAGCAAGGATGCAAAAGCCTGGAGCAAGGATGTAAGGGTTCAGCCTTCTCCCTCCATAGTTATTCTGGTCAGCCCGTGCTGCTGGCCAAGATACCAACCCTCAGTCATGGGTTCAGTCCCCAGTGCCCAGCTCAGCCTGATGTTCCCTAGGAGCTCTGAATGTAACCTACAGCACAACACCACAACCACTCCATCACCGCGCGCTGCCTGCGAAGCAATTCAACGAGCATTATGTTTTTATTTACATCTGAAAGAGCTGCAGTAAAAAAAATCCTGGGCAGGCTTTGCATAAATACATGAAATTGCTCCCGCTTCACTAATGAACTATTGTGTGTAATGAAATTAATCTCATTTCCACCCGTGATATAACCACTTTAATTTCTGAAGCAGGGAAATTTAGACACATGCAATTTGGAGAAGGGGGAGCCAAAAATTCAAGAGATTCGCTCTAAACCCATCAGGTTTCAGTTGTTGTATTTATATAGCACCCTTCAGAAGAATTATCTGAAGGCACTTTACAATGCAAAAATAACTCCACTTGGCAAGCTCCCAGGAGGGCTGCTGCTGCTGACCATGCCTTCAGACACTATTTGTATGGCAAACAGGTTCCTTTTTCGACCCAAATTTGATTTCTGTCTTCAATTCCCACCTCCGCTGGCTCCAAGCTGGTGGCTGCTGCGAGCTCATTCACAGCACTTTGCCTATGGCCGACACCAGCGAGCTGGGGACACAGCATCCTCATCCTGCTCCGCATGCTTTGAGGACAGCAATATTCACCCCCGTGCTCCAGGCAGGGTTCTCAGCCCCTTTATGCCTGCACTGAGGAAGCAATGGCAGTGGAAAGGAAGCTGGCTGAGCCTTTTGTGCATTCTGCATACTCTGGTGCAGCGCAGACCCGTGTGTGCTTCACCCAAGCGTGCAAGAGAGATGAGCCTCAGAACTAAAGCTCACATGAAGCTTTATGTAAAATACTTGCACGACAGAGTCGAACCAAAGCAGAGCTCCCGGAAACAAAGCAGAGCCCTGAAGCAGAGCCTCAGGAAATGCAGCTCTCTGCTGACTTGTGCCAGCAAGCGCTGGATGCTTTCATTATTTATAGAGAGCTTTAGATGAGCGGAGCACTGTGCTAGGTACAGTGCTCTGTGCAAACAAGAGGCAGCTCCAAAAACGTACAGTCTAACGGCACCGGGGAGCACAAATCAGTACAAAGCACACACAGAGGATGATGTACAGCATTTGGGCTTGGAGAGTGGCTAGAAATAGGATCAGTCTCGTCTCTCCGTGAACTCTGCTTGGACAGCTATTGAAGCACCTGGAGAGGCATAGAACAAAGGGAAAAGCACAATGCCAGCAACAGGGAGCAACCTGCTCTAGTGGAAGGTGGCCCTGCCCATGGCAGGGGGTTGGAACTGGATGAGCTCCCTTCAACCCAAACCATGCCATGATTCTATGAATTAAACCCAAGAGGCTGCATCACCTCAGCAGTGCCATTTCTTTCACGAGTACAACAGAAGCAGACTGATGGGTTGTTTCCCCAAAGAAAAGGGGATTTTTGCACATTTACATATATGCACCAGTGCCCCGACAAGGCTCGAGCTTGCAATAGCCCCTCTGTATGAAAACATTGCATACAAGATGTTCACTGAGCTCGCAAACACTTTGGGAATCACTGTCAGAGGGCTGTGAGCAGAAACAGAAAATGAACTCCTTAATATCCAGAGGGGTTAACGTTTCTGTGTGCTCCTCACAGCTCTTCTGAAAACACTCATTTCAGGCAAGAAAAAACAGATCTGTAGAACTGCCTTGCATTGCCCTCGGATGCATCTTACACATCTTTCTGTTCTTAACGAAGTTAAATGCAGAGCTTATCATTAACCCCAACTAGACCATGACTGATTCAGCAGTGTCACCAACTGACACAGCCACTGAACATCCTCTTTATTGTGTTTAAAGTGTATTTTATCCACTCACTGACACTCTATTGAAATTCTTCAGGTCGTATCATAAGGAATCGCTGCCAAAAGCTGCCCATTACCAAGCAAATAATGGACAAGCTTTAAAGCACAGGGTTGCTCGTGCCATCCCACAGAAAATCTCCTTTGCTGTTTCTCACTGGAGCCATTTCCTGACACAAAGCTCTCTCTCTGCCAGGGATTTCAAGAAGTAGCTTCAGTTCTCAAGAAGAGGAAAGGCTCCACTTGCTCTCAAAATACTTGGACTGATTAAATTTTAATCTTAAAGGCTGTTTTCTGGCCCACTTAACAACTGCTGTGGTAACCAAAATGACACCATTAGCATCTGCCAGCAATCAGAGCAGGGTAAACCAGGCCACTCCAACAGACATTGTGAGTATGGAATTTGTGACGTGGGGACTTGGGAAGGGATGGAAAGGTTCACTTTGGGTTTACACCATCACATTGATGAAATGGGCTCGTTGTAGCCACCAGGCGCTAAAGTGCTGACCTAGCAGCAGCATAGAATCATAGAATCATAGAATAGTTAGGGTTGGAAAGGACCTTAAGATCATCCAGTTCCAACACCCCTGCCATGAGCAGGGACACCTCACACTAAACCATGCCACCCAAGGCTCTGTCCAACCTGGCCTTAAACAGTGTCAGGGATGGAGCAGTCACAACCTCCCTGGGCAACCCATTCCAGTGCCTCAGCACCCTAACAGGAAAGAATTTCTTCCTTATATCCAATCTAAACTTCCCCTGTTTAAGTTTTAACCCATTACCCCTTGTCCTATCACTACAGTCCCTAATGAAGACGCCCTCCCCAGCATCCCTATAGGCCTCCTTCAGATACTGGAAGGCTGCTATGAGGTATCCACGCAGCTTCTCTTCTCCAGGCTGAACAGCCCCAACTTTCTCAGCCTATCTTCATAGGGGAGGTGCTCCAGTCCCTGAGCATCCTCGTGGCCTCCTCTGGACTTGTTCCAACAGCTCCATGTCCTTTTTATGTTGAGGACACCAGAACTGCACACAATACTCCAAGTGGTGTCTCACAAGGGCAGAGCAGAGGGGCAGGATCACCTCCTTGGACCTGCTGGTCACACTCCTTTGGATGCAGCCCAGGATACGGTTGCTTTCTGGGCTGCAAGCACACACTGAAGCCGGCTCATGTTCATTTTCTTATCAACCAGCACCCCCAAGTCCTTCTCCTTGGGCTGCTCTGAATCTCTTCTCTGCCCATCTCTTTGTGTCTCTTTGCATCTCTTTCCGTTGATGACCCTCACCACAGGCAATGGTGCAGAGATGAAAACAGCCTTTGAAGAAGTTGACTCTTCCGAGGGCAAGTGAGGGTGCAAGAAGCAGACATGGCTCTGCATTTCAGTGTCCCACTCGTAATAGCTACTTACAGAGGACTGACCATGGCTATTTTTGCTTTAACCAGAGGACAGACTGAAGGGCTGAGCTGGATTTCTCATCTGCTGCAGGGCTTCCACAAATATGGACTGTCTGCTGTTTGGGACCAGCCCACAATGCACCCATCCTTGCAAAGCAGGCGTTAACCTGCACAGCAAAGCCAAGAGCGAAGGCTAAACCAGAAAACCCCATCAAAAGGGCGCAAATGCAACTCCACATTCCTCAGAGGACAGAGGATTGTTGTGGGTTTCAAAGCAAAATATAGCTTATAAGAAACAGCACCAAATGATGTGTTTGCCCTGGTAAAGACCAGTTGCAGAGCAGAAGCAATTACTCACCCGTATCTGAGAGCCCAACAGCCACCCAATTCAGACTTGCCAAGTGTCACTCAGATTGAAGCATAGAAGTAGTTTGGCTTCAAGTAGCAAAGCCCAAAACCTTCATTGCTTCAATCCTGCAATACTGGAGTTGTTCTCAAACGTGGCCAAATGACCTTTAGCATGTTGAAGGGCACAAAGGCCAAGGCTCTTCAGGTTTCGTGGTGTGCTTTGCACTTACACCAAGCCCGCTGCGCTGCTTATGTCCAGTAGCAAAAGCTACTGACAGTTACGGAAAGCAGAGGCCCTGCAGCATATGAAGAGATTCTCTCTCATCTCCCATCCCTGCATCTGGCAGCAACCAGCTATCAGGCTTCCTGAGCTGCACACTGCATTAGGACCATTGTATTATTCAGTAGTAACCGATGGGCCTGTCCTCGATTCTTGTGTGGAATCCCTTCTTCAACCTATTCATAGCTTTTTTCCTCTATAAAACTACTTCCATATCTTAATTACATGGCATTTCATTAGTTTATTCATCCAAATTAACACAAACTCTGTGGATAAAATTCAGTGACTCAAACTGATTCATTTTAATTACCTTGAGATATACTTGAATTGATATTGATATTATGTCTCCTAATTCTAAACACTATTCTCCTAATTCTAAACACTATGCCTTGTATCAGAATGGATTTGGTTTTAAAAGCAGCTTCCTCTTGCTCCTTTGCCACCTTCTTTTCTCTGTTTAAGCTTAGGATGACTGAAATGCCAAGATGCAGTTTTGTTTTAGCCAACAGGACCTGATTTCAGTGTCCTAAGATGAAATTGCTGCTGTTCCATTCCGTATCCATCTCCAGTGTTTCCGAACAACATCTCCTCTCATTTATACTTGTACTTCAGTTTTCCACGCAAGAGGATCCTGCTTTAGAACATGATAAACAAGTTGTGATCCTCTAAGAATATATCGATTCCCAGATGGTGGGGAGCCAAAACTGAAACCAGAACTTCATGTGAAGATCCAGCTCTTCAAAGATTCCCCCTTGAGGAGCATGTAGGCCTGCAACAAGCACGAGCATAAATACCAGGATATTCTGGTTTCCCAAACAGCGCTGTTCCTGCCTTCATGCAAGTTCCTGCTGTGGCCGTGCTGCCATTGGGAACACAATCACAGCCTATTCACTTAACTTATTCAAACGTGACTCTCCAGGGAGTCAGGTGAGATTTGGGGCTCTTGTGGAAGATTTGGTACCACTTGATCATACTTTACAATCCCAGTTGGCAGTGGCTAGTTTAGGACACCCTGGCAAACAAGGCTCTGAATCTCCTTACCGTTATCCTGGTGTGACTCCTTAAATACACATCATTCCAAAGGGACCAATAAGGCTGAGACCTTCCCATCCTCATAGCCCTGACCTGGATCTTGCAGTGTTTATCCCTGAAATAAAACTACACAAAGGAAAAACACGGCTTTCAAAACCATTTGATCCTGTTCACACAGGGCCACGCTGGAGATATTTTGCCACACAGGAACTCTAAAAGCATCTTAGGGAAGCCCAAGCTTCCCCTCAGGGCATATTGCTGATTACATGCACTGCAGGACAGCAATTTTATAATGGTATCTCCAACTTGTACGTGTTGTAGATTAGAGATTATCTTTATGATGCTAAACTATAAATGAATCACAGAGGCGAAAAGGAAAAAGATATAATGCAGAACACAGACTGACATGCAAATCCAGAGATTCATGGGTGGGATAAAGCAAGCTGAAACAGCAACCCCGGTTGTGTTGCTTATATAAAGAAAAAGCAGCTTTAAATCATATGGATAACTCCAGTTGGCTTTCATCCGTTAGCTCTTGGCCTATGTCATTTGCCCAGCACAGCCACTACATTAGCAAGCTAGTCAGCAATGAAAACTACTCCTGAGATACTACAGGCAGAGAGGGGAAGGTAAGGTCAGAAAAGGAAATCAAAACCAAAGCATCTAAAGATTCCATTAAAAAGAAGGCCAAACAGACTGTTAAATAGTCAATTCTATATCCATGATAGAATTGAGCCTGCAATCCCCTGAATTATTACTAAAACAAGCTTGATTTCAGTGGAAAACGAGAAGTGGGGTCCCTATTGTTTTCCAAAGGCTCTATATGCCTTTGCTATTCTGTTGTCTATCTCTTTGTCGATCGTGGCATCCGAGGAAATGATGCTTCCCAGATAGCTGAACTGCTGAACTGTCTTAAGCTCTGACTCGCCGATGGTAATATGGGGATGGCGATAATCTTCTTGGGGTGCAGGTTGGTAGAGGACTACTGTCTTCTTCAAGCTGACTTCCAGCCCAAAAACCTCAGCCGCCTCCGCAAAGCAAGATGTTAAACGCTGCAGAGCTGCTTCTGTGTGGGCAACAAGGGCGGCATCATCAGCAAAGAGCAGTTCACGGACAAGATGGTTTAGGGTCTTAGTGTGGGCCTTCAGTCGCCTTAGATTGAATAGGCTACCATCGGTACGATATCGAATATAAATGCCATCTTGTTCGTCGAGGTCTGCTGTAGCCCTTTGGAGCATCATGCTGAAGAAGATTGTGAATAAGGTCGGTGCGAGAACGCAACCTTGTTTCACACCATTGGTTATTGGGAAAGGCTCAGAGAGTGCATCACCATACCTGACTTGGCCTTGCTGATCCTCATGTAACAGAATAATCATTTTCAGGAACTTGGGGGGACAACCTAATCGTTCTAAGATCAGCCACAAGCCTTTCCTGCTCACAGTGTCAAAAGCTTTGGTGAGGTCAACGAAAGTTACGTATAACCCCTTATTCTGTTCTCTACACTTTTCTTGCAATTGTCTGAGAACAAATACCATGTCTGTGGTACTTCTATTAGCCCTGAAACCACACTGACTTTCAGGTAGAAGTTCTTCTGCGATGGCAGGTACTAGTCTGTTCAATAGTATTCTTGCAAGAATTTTACCAGCAATGGAGAGCAGAGTTATACCACGGTAGTTTGAGCAGTCTGACTTGGCACCTTTTTTCTTATACAGAGTGACGATGATTGCGTCATCATATGAATGATGAATGTATCACAACAATACTAAAACTCCCTTCTGTAGAGCAAAGTGAAAGGATTCTCTCTGTAAGTACCTGAAAGGAGGATGGAGACAGAAGGTGGCTGGTTTCTGCTCCCAAGGAACAAGGGATAGGACAAGAGGAGATCCAGCATCACAGGTGATATCCATCAGCGGAAATACCCTGATGCTCTTAGTTTGCTAACCACAGCCCTGCTTCCCTACAGTAATCAGCCTGAAGAAGCACAATTGGCTCATCAGCTTGATCTTAACCATATGAAGTGGGAAGATCAGTGATAGAACAAGGGGGAATGGCTTTAACCTTTAATACAAGTTGTGCTGATGCAAAGCTGCAAGCATTACTCTCCAACTGATTGCAGCTGGTGGCAATTTAGTTGTTCCTATGACATCCATAAATTAAAGGGATGAACAGGAAAGCTCATAGATTCCCATGATCAGAAAGGACAGTGAAAACCAGCCAGCTCAATCCCTTTGCATTCACAGAGCACGCACTTTAAACCAGAAGCTGGGTGAAATAGTATCTTCTATGTATGTAGCTAGCTGTGAATAGCTGAGGTGATGGTGAGTTAATCACTGGGTAAGCTGTTCCACTGCTCTATTATCCTCATCACCAGGTAATTGTGTGTGCTTGGTTTCCAACTTGCCTGCCAACTTTGCAGGCTGTAAATCTTGTTCTGCTTTTGTATTGCTGCAAAGCCATTCACTATCTGGTGCTCCTTAAAGGTGTGTGTAGATACACACAGTGATCAAGTCACCTCTTAACCTTCTTTGCAATTAAGCTGAGTAAGTTAAGCTCCTTTAACCTTACATCATTAAGGCTTGTTTTCCAGGACCTGGATCATTTTTGTGGCCCTTCTTTGAACTCTGTCTTTAAGAAGAGGGATGAAAACCAGATACAGTTTCCTCTTGCTCATCCCATCAATTCATTGCAGAAAGGGAAACTTAACTTAATTCCTTTCAGTACATTTTCATTTAGTTTAATGTGCAGAAGGTATAGTAGAAACTCTTTAGTAATTCATAATCATTTGAGGAAGACAAAATGACCCATATGATCTGTGTTCTTGTCTGGTGTTCTAGGAGTAGTTTTGTTGATCCTAGTGTGTACATCACTGATACGTGTATAGGATTGCAGGCTTTGCCCTGGCAGGAGAAAATACAGTTAATAAATGAGGAAAGATATGGAGACAAAGTGTTATTTAGGTCCCTAGGCAACTGACAGACCTAGCTCTCATTTCTGTCTTCCTGGTGGAAATACATTCATAACAGTACTATGAGCTCAGTATTGTCTCTATAATTAAGATATTAAAGAGATTTGTCTATAGTTTTATGACAGTAGCTTATTGAATCCTAAATACAGCCCTTAATCCTCTAGAACACTTGAGTTTCAGTCGTGAACAAGACTAGAACCAAGTTATGTTTCACTGTGTTTTGCAGGATGTGACCTAAACATGGCCAGTTCTTGGATTCCAGGTAATCCTCAGCATCAGCTTTCTCTTTCCCAGGCTGTGTTGCCCTTTCCCTTCAAACCAGCACCCAGACCGGCTTCAGCAAATTCAGTGAAGCAACGAGGCTGCTTTTACCCTTAGGGAATAACCTGAGCAGGTTGGCTTAGGCCATCTGATATGGAAAAGATTCTCGAGCGTTGGCGTGTCACAGTTCCTAAAATATTAAGTCACTGAAAATGCCTACGTAAACAGGGTCTGGAGGAGGGAATCAGAGCTTCTGGCTCCAGCGCCTCTTCCCTTTGCTTGTTCAGCTTCCAACTGCATGTTTTCCCCTTCCCTTTCCTTCTTCACCTCTTCCCTTCTGATAAGGGGGCCTACCTTCATCAGAGAACCTGGTTTACAAGGGTAATACCATTGGGCATCTGCTAAATGGTGTACATTTACCACGCGTGATTTTCACTTTATGGAAATAAGCCCTTCCTTTCCTAATCCTAAAAAGTCCTTATGAAGTTTTGGCTGTAAATATGAATCCTGCAGAAATCACCAAATCTTTCTTCTGTTGTGAAGAATGTAGGATGTGATCAGAATCAGTGGCATTTTGCCCATGCTCTCTTCCCAGTGTGGTATCAAAACTAAAGCACAAGGTCTTTCTTTACATCTCTCTCCATCCTTGTTTTCATTTCCTGAGACTGCCAACAAGCAATCACTTTATGCCAGAGAGAGGGAGGTATTTTGCTTGTCTGCTGCTGCTTGGCTGATGTATTTTCAATGTTACATTGGCCTTTTCCATGGGTGATGTTGCAGTTGATTGCTTGAGAACAGCAAAAGCACAAATATGGGCTATGTAAGGGGTTTAATGACAAATTCTGAGTGCAGAACGTGCGTAGGTTGTGGTGCTTGAGGTACTTTTGGAGATTGCATGCGATCAGGATCTATCACTGTACAGTGAAGGAGACGGGGTTAGCAGGAACGCACCTTTGACAGAGCAGTATTTGCAGGTGTGCAATTAATGATCTGGTGTCAGCTGCATTTTGTTGATAATATTTTGCCCTCTGGAAAGAAATGGCTTTATTTTGTCTATCAAACTATCTATTTTGTATGTATCAAACTATTTCTTTTCTCTATCAAAGACTCTTTTCAGTTATTAGCAAGTCTATAGGTTTCTGGATCTCAGAATGGCCAAGTTGACTGTTCATCCCTGTTGTTTTCACCTCTCCATTTCCTGATGCTAACTAGCTTAGGCAGCAAGAGAAGCAGTTCAAGATGGTTGCTCACTAACAACTTGTGTGATTCCTTTGATCATCTGTGATATCAATTCCTGAAATACATTCTCAGAATGTATTTTTTTATACCTAAGAAACTCAGATTTTGACATTTCCTTACATATCTTCAATTCCTTCAGGCAAATGTTGTCATGGTAGTTTCCTACAGACTGCATTGTGCTCTATAGTCTGTGAGCTTTGCTATTAGCACTTCTGATTTATCTCCCTAGTTTCTCTGTGAATACAGCTCACATCATCTCCTCTGGTGCGTGGAACACATCTATTTTTACAGGCCACTTGGAATATTCTCTCCAGAAATTTGCATACTGCTTCGATTCCAATTCGGCCAAATCCAAGTGCTGGTGGACAGGTACGTGGATACGTGCAGAAGGTAAGATGCTGTAGTGGGCAGCAAATCAATCTTCAGGTGTGTGGGGAGCTTCTGAGAACACAGAGTTGGATTCTGCCTTTAACATGCAACTCTACCTTGACCAGACTTTTCAATTACAAAGGTAGTGCTTTGGTATTAGCACCCTTAAAACCACCGAAGGAAAAGGGGCATATTAACCAATCCTGTGATTTGTACATGTGAAATCATGATAGGAAGCCACAAAGCTGCCAAACTATTGCTGTGTGGCTCAACCAACCATAGGGAAAATGGTAGGTGCCCTCTCCTCTTCTCTATGGGCAGGAACATGGTTTTGTTCTGCATGTATTGAGTCATCCAGTTATTGTACTTACTTTGTAATGTCATTCTCAGACATGTTAAGACAAGATTTAGCCCTCAATAATGGTTGGCATGGAACACATCCTCCTTTTATGATTTGAATTAAACCAAACTATGAAATCGTTGTTTTGGTATAACAATGCGTTTTGTTAAAACAGTCTTTATGTGCAGTCTGGAATGACAAATACCAGGACGTGTTTATCATCATAAGGAGAAACAGAGTGAAAAAGACTAAAGACAAAAAGAGGGTTATCCTATGAAGCTGTAACACTGTGATGGGGAAGGGCTGAGGGACCTGGGGGGCTCAGTCTGGAGCAGAGAAGGCTCAGGGGGGACCTGATCGCTGCCTACAAGTGCCTGACAGGAGGATGGAGCCAGGAGGGGCTGGGCTCTGCTCCCAAGGAACAAGGGATGGGACAAGAGGAACCGGCCTCAAGCTGCACCAGGGCAGGTTTAGATGGAGCTGAGGAACAATTCCTGCCCCAGAGGGTGCTCAGGCATTGGAACAGGCTGCCCAGGGCAGGGCTGCAGGCACCGGCCCTGCAAGTGTTCACACAGCGTGGAGACGAGGTCTCAGTGCCATGGGTTAGGGGTGGCCTCAGCAGCGCTGGGGTAAGGGTTGGACTGGGTGAGATTAAAGGCCTTTTCCAACCCAGTTGATTCTATGATTCTAAGTAGTCTTTATGGCTGTGTACTTCTGGCTTGCTCCCTGCGTTGATGTGATGAGGCTGAAGACATCTGCTAGTGCACCAATCCTAGAATGTCTCAATTTAGTATTTTAGTAAAGACTTGGTGAATCATCTGGGTCCAGAGACTGCTCAGAAAAGAACACTCATTCTGTCCATGGGATATTTTGGGTTCTGACAATACCTTACATTGCTGAGTTTCCAGTGATCTGACTCCTTGTTTCCTGCCTATGAAACTAAGACTTTTGTTAGACCTTGATGCTACTAATTTCTTGCTAGTGAACAGACCAAGCTTATTTAAAGAAATGGGCAATTTTGCAACTACAAGGTTTAGAATTACTAAGACAAAGCTTTAATTTGCCACCAATGGCAAATTCCTTCCCTTTGTATGAAATCAATTCAGAGAAAACAAAGACACTTCCTTTATGCACAGGCTTCCATCAGCTGGTGTGAGATGTGCAGCACAAGAGAGATAGAAGCCTGGCAGCAGTGCTCAGTATGTGCAGGAGATGCCATGCAAGATGGATTCAGAGTCTCAGACAGGCCAGAAAGCAATAGAGAAAATCACTGCAGGACTTGTTAAAAGTTATTTCCACTTGGTTGTATTAAGTCTGAGAGTCTTTTAGGATGGTTATTTCCAAATTACATCACTCTTATTTCATTATCCTATATCGTAGCATTTGTGGAAAGCAAGAGGCAAGCAGCAACCTTCCTCTCAGCAGCTTTGCTCTGTACAGAGCTTCATTTATGTTATGCAGGGCTTAACAATGCTTCAACACATGCATTCCAAATGGCTCCTTAAAGTCATATCTGTACACTGCACTACCACAAGTGGAACTCCTGCTCCTAGTCATATTATTTACAATGCAGTAGCACTCTCAAGCCTTTGCAAGGATGAGGCCCCAGTAGCCCACTTGCTGTTTGAATCCAGTAAAAGGCTGTGACTACCCCTAATTGCTTGCTAAGCAGCGATAGCTATTCATGACAGCATCTGGAGCCTCTTCTGCTTCGTGCATCATCGAAATAATTCTCAGCTCAATCCTGAATGCTCCTCTTTCTTCCAGGTAATTATGCAAGAGGCACAGAGATCCCAGGTTGAATTTCAGAGCCAAGAGGAAACGGGTGACGATGGCAGTTAAGTCATCTGTTGATCTGCAGATTGGGCCACTTTGAGACGGGGTCACTGAGATCAGAGCCGCTTACGCTGCCCATTGACTTGTGCCGTGTGAACAGATCTTTAACTCAACTGGGAAGGCTAAAGCAGCGAAAGAAACAGCCAGCAGACTGCTAGGATGGAATATTGCTGTACCGAAACATGAGTGCCTGTTTGCAGCTGCTGCCTGATTGTCAATAATTCAAAAGCCTGAAGGGGAGGAGCAGTGCAGAGGCCTTTGTTAGCACCAGCACACTACAGAGCGTCTCCAGGACGTAAATTAAGGTTGTTTCTTTGGCAGGCAAATCCACTCACTCAAGCAGGTGCAAACTATAATATTTATGGGCAAGACTGTGTGCCTATTGCTTATATCTGCGAGGAGGTAAATAGAGCTATTCCCATTGATTTCATGGTAGTTGTTCCCTCCCTGCAACCTGCTGATAGAAGGGACCTGCAAGCTGGGTCTGAGAGCTCCATTTCTGGCAGAAGGAGTTTTGTAAGTAAAGAAAGGTTGCAGGAATTAGCATTTTCTGAAGGCTTTGGTTCCAATGTAAGCGTTCCCCTTAACTTCAGGACAAACTCGGTTCTGACCAAGCTAGACTGTAACTAAAAGGGCAAACTTTATAGCATACATTCAAATAAAGACCCAGTAAGAGAAACTTAAAGTTTCTTTTATGCACTTCTTTTGGGGGTAGCTGTATGAGTTCCAGTCAAGGCCCAAAAGACAAACTATCCATCATACCAATAGATGCCCATAAGACCCAAACTACAAGAATTTGCTTACTTTCTAAACTGAGCAGTATTTTAGCTTCCTGATTTTTAGTGCAAACAGTGGGGTTTAGCTTCTACTATAGTTTTTCTAGTAATTGCACACTAAAGCTTAACTCTGGTTTCAGAGCCACAGTAATAGAGCAAGGAGATGTTTGCAATACTGTGCAGATTCCCAGTGCCAAACAGTGATTTTGGCTGGTCACGTGTTGGCTGGGCTGGTCAAATAGCCCTTGAGTGAAGTTTAACAGGCCAGAAGCAGAAGGTGCCTTTACACCTATTACAGGTGGAAGGACAGTGCTTCAGATTCTGGCACATAACAGTTCAGCTTCATAGGCCATGCTGACAGCAAGCTTTGCTGCTGCACACTCTGCCACTGCTTCCCTTTCTCCCTTTACTCTGCCAAGTAGTTGTAGAGGAGAGAGGCTGCTATGTGATGTTCATGATAACCAAAGATTCCTAAAGCAGGTGAATGCAATAGCTGTGAGTAATCTACTTGGTCAAACTAGCAATGACAGCATTAAAACAGGAAAACCAAATCAAACACCAACCAGCTGTGCAGTCAGGCCGATCCTATAGACCACAGTGCAATTGCACAGCAAGACCACTTGCATTGATGGCAGCATTTCTGCAGTGTTTTAGCTTGGGAATAAACAGAAAACAAATGCACGGCAGAAAGCAAATGCAAATATCATCCAGGATAAGTTTTCCTCACAGGTAAGGCAAGAAGAACAAAGAACTCAGTGGAAAGCATTAGCTCCCTCACTCCCAGATCTTATCACTGGGGTTTAGCAGTGGGCATCTTTGAATATAATACAAAGCTCCAACAAACCATTGCAGTGCTTGTTATTTCTATTGACCACGCTTATTGCATTACCAGGTCAGAGAGTTATTCTCATCAGTGGTGAGTTTAGTCATTCAGTGCATTAACTGCTTTATGACGGGATGCACCTCATCAAGAACGTGGATTATGAACACTCAGACATGAGATCGTATGACCCAGGTGCACAACACAGAAAACTTCTCTTAGGCACATCAGATGCAACCAGAGAATGTGCTAAAGAGAGACAAAAGCACCACAAAGGGAAAACCAAAAGGGACCCCCAAAGCTCCGGGGAAAATATAAAGCCCACGTAAACCCCTTATTGCTGAACAAGCTGTTGTGTGCTACATGTTAGGAAAGGACTCCTGTAATGGCTGGATTAGCATCAGTCAGTCCAAGGGATCACAACAATGCAGGTGGTTATGCATGTTACACATGCTCCCTGTGTTATCTTTCTGTTGTCCACTCGACATTTGTTCATCTTGTGGACCAGAACTGCCGTTTGTAACATCTGCATGATGGGATGAGGTCTCACTGATCACCAGTTCTTGGTGTAAGTGCTGAGAACTCAAACAGATACTGTTGATCGGGTATTAATAATGTTTCCATCATCCATAGTCACGACACTACCAGAAACTTCATTATTTCGAGTGTTCTACCCTGTGCAATTGTTCATCCGTAATACACAAACTGGGGCATTTCACTGACATTAAAACCAAACCCCCTATAACCACGTAAGGATTGGTTCCTTTATAGGCTAAAACAATTCCCAAAGGTTTCCCATAGAATAGTGCACACCAAAAACTTTGCTTCGGTTTTACAGGTGGCAAAACCAAGTGATGGCAGTGATTGAGCTGTGCTCGTACTTGCCTGTCTTTGAGGGAAGAGCAGGCTTTGAGTTTAACTGAAAACAAGTCAGGATGGAGGGAGCTACCACAACTCATGTTTTTCCTGCTATAGGTTCCTTCTCAGCCACCAGTTCCCTGTGTTTCACAGGGTAGAAATTACAGACAAAAGAGATGCAGAGGTTCAGAATCAATCAGGGAAATCCTCTGGTCCTCTTTTATAGAAGCATCTAATCAAACCTTCCATCAGTGCTGGATCTCTGGGTACACACTTCCCTAAGAACACTGTAAGTCTGCTGCTGCAATCATCATGCTACTTCCCAAATACCCTTTAAGCTGTGCTTATTGCTGTTCATAGCCTGCTTTCCGTTCGCTGTCATCGCCATAAGGAGATTCTCAGAGGTAAAATGCATTAAACATGAAAACCCAGTGCTGCATCTCTCATCAGAGTATGATATTTCTCAAAACAGACATGGCTCATGGCAAAGGTTAATCTATTTTCCAAAACATTCTTTGGTACCTTCATTGAACTTCATCCAAAATACCCTCAAAAGTTTGGTCATAGACTTTAGCCACTAGAAAAATGGTCAAAGTATATTTAACACACTGAGTTCTCTGGGAAATCACTGGTTTATTTATTGATTTACCAGTGAATAAAAGCCAAGAAGGGCTAAATCCCTCAAGAGCCACAAAGATGACCAACTCCTCCAGCCTACACATCTGGGTGATGGAGTTTCAGGGAGGAAGGAGGAGGAAACTCCAGTCTGCTGCAGCTTAGATCTACTCCAGCAGCCACATTACAACTGGGTTGACTTCCTCCTTAATCCTTAAAAGGACGTTGCCTCCAGGCGTTCCTGTGTTATGGGACAGAGCCTGGACATAGTTCCCAGAGAGGGCTAAAGGGGGTGAGTCACCGTGTTTCAGATGTGGAAAACCCATGTCTTCTACAATGTGATATTAAGTCTATAGAGTAGACGCTGTCTGATGTGGTTGAGTCTGTTCTCAAACCAGGTCATTCCATTTAGGTCAGAGTCATTCCCTAGCGTGCATACTATTGGCAAGCGTAGATGATCTTACTTTGACTTGGCTGGAGTCAAGCTTTCCTGTTCTATGAAGCAAAGCAATCTTGCTTGAACTTGGCCAACACTACAACGTGCAATGGGTGTTTTGGCTGGGTGTGTGTGCCTCTCCCATACACTTTCTCTCTTCAGTGGCATTGCTTTTGACATAGTTGTACTGGGCTTTTGGTGCATATTTCTGATAGTAATTTGAGCACACTGCTCAATTACCAACCTCACTCCTATTTTGGTTGTTATACTGCCATCATCAGTGTATTAGGTGAACAAAATAACACACAGTTCTGATTTCTGACCCATGGGGGGTTTCTATCTTGTTTCCAGTGTCAGAATTACATACCGCAGTATCTTGATCCACCACCACTCCCTTTTCTTCCCTATTGTGATAGAGACTGTGACCCCCCAACCTATTGTGATACAGGTTCATAGTAGAGGAGACCATCTAAGAGGTGGTAAAGAGGTCAGAAAAGGGTTTGGGACTGTCCCTACCTTCCTGGAGGCTCCATCTTAGACTGGTGTCTGGGTAACTCTGGATTGCATCTTCACCAGGCGGTACAGTCATAGAGTTACAGAGTAAGACTTGGGGTTAAGGACATGACATCCACAATTATATGCATTTTAAGAGGTTTCTCTTCTGCCTGTTGCCCAGCTGATGGTGTGAATGAATGCTAATGACCAGCTGGAGCCCATCTTCTAGCTCATCTGAAGGGAATTGCTATGTGCTCTCCCAGACTGCTCCACAGTGGAACCATAAAGTTGTTTCAAAAGTACAAGGCCCAAATCACAACAAAAGGTCCCCTCTGTCATAGAATCCCAGCCTGGTTTGTGTTGAAGGGATCCTAAAGCTCATCCAGCTCCAACCCCTGCCACTTGCAGGGACCCCTTCCACTGGAGCAGCTTGCTCCAAGCCCCTGTGTCCAGCCTGGCCTTGAGCACTGCCAGGGATGGGGCAGCCACAGCTTCTCTGGGCACCCTGTGCCAGAGCCTCAGCACCCTCACAGGGAAGAGCTTCTGCCTAAGAGCTCAGCTCAGTCTCCCCTCGGGCAGGTTCAAGCCATTCCCCTTGCCCTGTCCCTACATCCCTTGTCCCAAGCCCCTCTCCAGGTTTCCTGCAGCCCCTTTAGGCACTGGAGCTGCTCTAAGGTCTCCCCTTCAGGAGCCTTCTCTTCTCCAGGCTGACCCAGTGTCTGAATGGCTCCTGTAGGTTGCACTTGATAAGGCAGCTGAGTGGTTCCCATGTGAAGGGGTACTGCTGGTATTCAGTCCAGTGCAGGACAGACTAAGGCCACCTGTGTAGCACTGAAGAGCACCTTGAGGAGAACTTCATTCACAATGCAAATTCATTGCTAAATACCAACCATCCGTTCAAATACCTTGGCTGGAAACATTTACTAGCCCTATGCATGCTGCAGAGAAGAAAGGGATACCCAGCAATTTTGTTGTGTGTCCATAGTGAAACCCAGTAATACATTGATTTATAATGCATGAATATTCAAAGATTACAATTTTCCCAGTTTTAATTAAGTCCATAATGAGATCACTGGTCTCTATAAAGCCTGTTCTGCAGTCATGAAGATAGATTCTCAGATGGAGAGTAAAGATATGCTTGCATATGCTATTCTTGGTGCATTTACATGGTATAAGATCTCCGAGGTGGTGTTCTAGTGCAACTGAACCTGAGTCTAGAGAAACAAGCATTCCACCTCCCCTTGGGTGAGGATCTGTTAGTTCAAACCTTTCCCCCCAAAAGGACTGTATCAACATCCCACGGGATGTTTGCTCAGTGTTTCACAGGGAAAGGGTGGTGAACTGAGCAAATTCAGAGTTGTTTCATGATTAGAACAGCAAGAAGTGCTCCAGAATGAGCTGGTGACTGCTGAGTTGCACAAGAGGCTTACCAGATAACCCCTAAACAATGTGGATGTTTCACTTCGGTGTGCCGGAGGGCTTCTGTGCCAACAAATACGTTTGGCTGGTTCATATTTCATGTGTTAGACTACCTGGTAACTCCTTTACATAGGGCAGCTCTTTATGAAAGCAAGTTTACCCTCCAGATAGTTCTGTTTATCTGACTTGGAAACTGTTGGCTGTGGTGTTTAATGCTTACTCCTCAAACAAAGCCTCAGGATTTCCAGTGTATAGGGTTTCACAAAGCAGTCGTTCTGCTGTTCTAAAAGCAAAATGAGACTGTTCCGTGCATTGCAGCTGGGTGACAATGTACCCATTTACACCTTTAAACCACAGGACAGATTAACTTAGGCTTTCAATTGTCCTCAGGTTTTCTTCCCTCTTCTGCTTCCTGCTATAGGGGATATAGGAGCTTCCATTACGCCAGGTAGCCCATAGTCCTGCCTTTATTATCTCCCCTCCCTTCCATGCTATTGCTGCCTATTTTGGACAGTTGTTGTTGGTTTGGGGTTTTTCCCCCCTGAAGCGAGTGATTTCGAATTGATTTCAGGGCGGCTGATAACGGCAGGTATCGGTGATCTCTGAACAACAGCTCCCTCTAGTTTTTGTTCTCTTCTATTTCTGGCCAACAGCGAATGGAAACTAAAAGAAACCTTTCCCCTCCCACAAAGATTCATCTTGGTGTCTCGCTCCTCCAGCCTGAAATGCAGCGTTTATCACTTTGATCCCAAACCGAAAGCCAAATGCCATTACAACAGTGGAACTGAGGGTGTTAAAAAGGACTATGAGATTAGAAGATTACACACACTTAAACATTAAAACATATCTGGGTAAAAAGAAAGGAAATGACAATGCCCATAAGAACCCAAGTGATTTTAATGCTGAATAATGTGGGTCTCAGTTTTTAATCTGGAGGTACAGAACACAATTGTTTGTCTTTATTGGCTAAAGCTGATACCCCAAGCAAGCGACTGAGCTCATGGAGCTTTTGGGAATGTTTCACCCCTCTCTGCTCCTTGTTTGCACCATGCACTACAATCAATGATGCTGCGCTTCACCGACCATTCCAACTCAGAGCTGTGCTGTCCAGAGCTCTGAGGTAGCATCAAACACTCTGAAGGAGACCTTCAGCCCCTCAGTAGCAAGAAACAGCAAACATCTAGGCTGAGATGCTGAATCACAGGATCCCAGCCTGGTTTGGGTTGAAGGGGCCTTCAAGCTCCTCCAGCTCCAACCCCTGCCACGGGCAGGGACCCCTTCCACTGGAGCAGCTTGCTCCAAGCCCCTGTGTCCAACCTGGCCTTGAGCACTGCCAGGGATGGGGCAGCCACAGCTTCTCTGGGCACCCTGTGCCAGCGCCTCAGCACCCTTGATGTGAAGGGTTAACCACAGGGAAGAGTTTCTTCCTTATCTCCAACCTGAGCTTCCCCTGTTTAGTTGGAACCCATCACCCCTTGTCCTGTCACTGCAGCCCCTGATGGAGAGTCCCTCTCCAGCATCCTTGTAGCCTCCTTCAGATACTGGGAGCTGCTCTGAGGCCTCCCAGGAGCCTTCTCTTCTCCAGCCCCAGTGTTCTCAGCCTGTCTTCATATGGAAGAGGGAAGCTATGGCAGGGTATGCTAAAGCCCTGCTTTGGTACCAGCCCTTTTAAAACCTTTATAATCCTTTAGTTAGCACTCCAGTTTGGGGAGAACCTACGTAGAGCCAAGCTATCTGTTCTCAGCTATTTTGTTTGTCAGAGAGCAAGGTCTGTGGTTGAAAACTTAAGTTACCAAAATAAAATGTGAAGCAAATGTGCAAAGATTTTCTGATAGGCAGATAATCATTGAACAAGGTGTTAACATTGTGGTAAACACTCCATCCTTCAGAATATTTAAATCAGGTATGACTGTCTTCCTAAACGGTAGCATTTAGACCACAAAAACTGCACTTCAAACCAAACCAAATGCTCTCCAACCAAACCAACACCACGCAGCACAAATAAGCAAAACCCAAAGGGAGAAAGCAGTGACTTTGTGAGCTCAATAGCTGCAACACCATTTACTTCAGAAAGGTTCCTTTGTATTTAGGTTCTACCACTGTTACGGAGGGTTATCATTCAACAAGCCCCTTCCACCTTCTCCCTTAGCACTCTGAGCTCTGATGGGTGTCTCCTCCACTGCTGCAAATAGCACCTGGGAAGTTAGATAACACCCTCCTTTGAGAAGTGAAATCATATTCCAAGACAGAAGTGACAAAATATAAAGGTATCCGAATATTAAAACTGGCCTTATCTGCTATCATTGATAAAGATGGAACTGCTGTGAAACTAAAGCGTTCTAACCCCTTTCACTGCAGTATTTTTGACTTTAAACTTCTACTATGGGCTTGCAAGATGTGTCATATCAACTTCTATCAAACCAACATACCAGGAACAGTTCAGTAACCTGGATGACAAAGTGTTTTCTGCTCCTGACTGAGATGCTGCTGCACCGCTCACATGTTCAATGTGCAATGTACTTAAAGAATCTTCATTCAAATATGCAGGTTCCTACAGAAAACAATTATCAGCAGGAAAGTTCTTGGCAGAGTCACATCAGAGAGATCTTAAGAGAAAACACTTCAGGAAGAATTAATAGTACTGACTCTCAGGCTGTGATGGTTTATATCCATCACCCTTTTGCCAGTGGCCCAGCGGGAAGAGGTTTCTGGCTGGTTACTAATCTCAGCTCACACACCAGCCTTTCAGCGAGGTCATTTATCTTCTCCCACAGAAGTTTTCCTTCTTTCTTCCCAAAGAAGGCACCAGCAACCTTTTCTGCAGAGCATGTAAAAGGATGATTACATCTGTACAGAATCACCAGATTGTGAGCAATGGGGATGTTAGTACATGCTGCAGCTCTTTGCCTCGACCTTTTTATGTACATGTAAACAAAACCCGAATCCTCCTCTTGCACATTCTATTCCAATTCTCTGTACTGGAGAGCTCGGAAAGAAGGTGGAAAAGGAACCCTTTACTGCCATTGAAATTAAGCCTATCAACACAGCCTCTGTATTTCAGTCATTTCCACGTTCCTCTTCCCCTACACACATAGATGCAGTAGGAAATTTGTTTTAAACTCGCAGTCATTCAGGGAATGAAGGGAGATCAAACCTTTCACCAGTGCCATATATGAACCTTCTGAATCTGCAAGAGAAAAAGTGCTTTAGGAGCTCCACGGAGCATTTAATTACTGCAAGTCAGATTAATATGCTGACATTGCAGGGTTCCTGCCCTTACACAAGCTTCTGAAGAAAGGATTTTCCTTTCAGTGACTGATTTTTAGAGCACCCCAAACAAGTGCCATGCTCATGAAGCTGGTAAATGTAATCAGACCTAATCTGATCAGTATTTACCCCACTCTACCAATAGGCCCTTGTCTCATCATGTGGCACGTCGCCTCTCTCAGCTTTTTTCTATGGATCCAAAGTTTTTAAGCCTAATGATGTAAAAGGGTATGTGACTGGTGTGAAAGGCTGGACGTACATGAAAGTTTGCTAGATTATTTGCTTTTTCCCATTGGATTAACACAGCTTTTAAAATCATAAGTTGAAAGACTAGTGCATTAGCTGTTCCACTTTGCACATTACTCTAGATTTAGTGCTTCAAATAGAGCTGCTCCAAGAATGAAGCTGTATTCTCTCCAAGAACTTGTTATATTCTGACCCTAAACTGTGTAAGCATTGTCAAGATGTGTTAATTTGACAACTATTTGCAGGCTTCAGCACTCAATATTTGTACTTGAGCATCCAGTAACATAAAAAGTTATTAAGGTTTTATCTCTTTCCAAAGAAGTTTTAAAGACCAGGATTAATTTAGTTATTGACAAATGGTCCACCTAAATGAAAAATGCCAACATCATAATGACAAAGGTCATGCCAGTCCTTTGGAATACAGAAGGCAGGATTGTTTTGTGGAACTGGAACATACGAACTGTTTCATAATTGAACCACCATGGTTTGAATGGCTCACATTGTAATTCCCCTGATGATACGAACATGCAAAAGGTCACAAGTCCAAATTAGACTTGCAAGTTAAGAGATCTAACAAACTTAACTGCAAACATGCACTCATATATCTGGTTGTGTCATGCTGGGGCTTTCTTACATGACAGAATCACAGCTTTCAGTTTTATTCTTGTAACAGTGATATCACTCTGTCAAGTCATCTGCAAAACAGAGGAAAGACTTTAAACAGGAGGCCTTGGTTTGTACAGTGAAGGCTCCCATACTCAGAACCCAAAGGAAATGCAAACAGAAGAACTGAAGAACACGGTTTGTTATGTGGAACAATCTGATTTTAGTCCATGTCAAACACGTTGTTGAAGAGTTGAGAGAAAAGGAAGAGAAAGAGGTTTTCTACTCACAGATGGGGCATGTGTTTCCTTCCTTCTATTGGGAAGATTTGTTCTCATACTCCTTTATTTGTATTGCAATTCTGTAGATGTTCAGTCACCTCTTTCTTCTGTGGACCTTCACAAATTAGCGTGAACATGGATCTGCCATCAGATCTTCTGGGAACAGACCAGGCCTTAAATTCCTATAATAGACAATAGATCAGTCAAGCAGAAGTTGCCACACAACATAAGCTTAATACAAAAAGCCAGAAAGTGTGCTTGATCCGAGTAAAGCCACCTCAGGTGAGTACTGGGTACATGGACCTGAGCCATTTGTCCCACTGTTAGAAATAGCAAACTTGGATGGATGCTTTTCAGTTTAATCCTCATATTACTTTGCTTTATTTTCTTCATATAATCCAATCAGCTTAATAACAAAAGAGTTTCAAGATGGAGTTCATTTCTGGGTAGTTTTTGAACTGCCACAAAGTGGGAAATTTAAATGGGAATTGCACTTGTAACTGTAAACTTTGCCTTAGTGTATTAAGTGCAATGGCTTAATGGTATTGTTCAGGAATAAGGAATCCCAGCCTTGCCCTTTAGTTCACTGTGAAGCATAGGATCAAAGGCCAGAGATAAAACACATCTTCCAATCACCCTGTTCCTGCAGGGCACAAGCAAAGCTTTGCAGTCCCGTTCACCAGGCTTTTAATGAGAACAGGATCAAGTCCATATTTCATGCAACTTTCCAGTGGGTTGAGATAAGGAGGGGAATTTAAAACCAATTATTAGTGTTTCCAAAAAACAGTCACTTATCAGAGTTCATTTTATCAAAGCAACAGAGAAATCCTCCATCATTTCCATAGCAGCCGTTAAACAAGTTCCAACCCAACCATGTGCGTGAGTTCAGGAAACAAAGTGAAGTTTGCCAGGATTAGCTAACCAGTTTATTGTTTCGGTGAAGTCAGGCTGCCTCTCTGCCAGCAAGCTGCTTTTTCAAGTGCTATTCCATTTTTAAGCACAAAGCTTCCCATATTTATAGAACAAAGATTATTCACTCAATAGCGGAGCAGATGGATGCTTTCTCCCTTCTTGAAGGGGGCTGTGGGAACACAGCTACATCTCTGGAGACAAAAACCAGGCACACGCAGACGGGGTTTTGCAGGAATGACCATCCTTGCAGGTTTCTATCACTGTAGAAATAGCTTGCATAAACACAGCCCTATTTTGATGTTGTTCTTGAAATACAGGACTAAACTGGGGCTCTCCATCCAATCTGGAATGCCATTGAATATTCATGACTCCGGTGTTGGTTTTGTTAAGTTTTAGAGAGGAAATGGAATACGTCCTTTCCTAATTCTGATTTCCTGCATTCCACTGATGCAAACCCAACCCCACTCGGCAGAAAGAAGGCGTTTTAAATTAAGGTTAAACCCATTTAAGTGTGCATTAATGTAGGCCTGAGGTAATCCCACTGACATCAGCGTTATTTCATGTCTTTGACTTAATTTAGAACAGAAAATAGGCCTCAGGTATTTGGGGAAAAAGTAGAGTCAAAATTAAGCAGCGCCCTGGTCCTATAACCAGGTAAGGACAAAATCTGATGCCATTCAAAGCTTCCCTGACATCAACATAGAGTCTCTCGAGTAAAGGGCTGCCTTTACTTAGCCAGACAGCCCTTTGCAGAGCAGGACCAGCTGCCTTGCCCTGTCCTTCCAGCCAGAGGAGAAGAAAGCTAAATTAACAGAGAGCAGCATAGAAATAAAGCAAAATTCAGTATTCCTATGGACTTATATTCTCCTGCATGTAACTTGCTGTTTGTCTGCAGGGAACAAGCCTCACACTTCCCTTTCATTTACCAGCAGCAAGCAGTTCAAAGGGAAGTTTATCTTACAGGCCTATCCCTGTGGCCTTCCTGTCTGTTCTTTTCATACTGCATTAGACTGAGGAATATTCTCTTACTTGCTCATCCCATCCCCAATATATATTATCCTCATCTTTTATTTCTCTCCAACACCCTTAACATGCGTGCAGGCATGCTGGCCTCATTATTTTACATGCTTATCTGCCCCTCACACTTTGTTTCTGACTCTCCTCTACCATTTCAATGGCTTTATCTTCACAGCACCGTGGGCTTGTTTATTTACATTGGAGTGAGAAGCTAAAGCATAGCAAGTAATTTAGACAGGGTAAATTATAGCAGAGCGCAAAACTGAATCCAGCCACCTTATCTGGCACATGAGGGTCTCGAGCACCGGTTGTATTTTCCATTCAAAACTTGTTTGAAGCCAGGAGAGCTCTGTTTCTGCTGGGGCCACGGGCAACTCTGTGAAATAACACAGCCATTTGTCTGTCTTTGATGTCACCCCCTTGGAATTACCGCTTCAGGAGCTCTCAAATTGCCATCTAGAGAGTAAACCTCTTGCTTTGGAGAAGAGAAAGGAATACCCCCACTTCTCAAGACCAATGACGTTGCTATGGCTCCAGTTGACTCTTGCAGTAGGGGGGTTTTATGATGCCTTAGAGTTAGAAGTGAAATATTTATCATCCAGACCCCATGTTAGTATATAATGGACCAAAAGAAGTGCAAGAAAAATTAAATGTAACAGGAAACATCGCCTTCTGCACCACGTCTTAGTGAATTCTTCACTTCCTACTAAGTTTCTGCATCATTTCTCACAGCGAAAGCAGTTTACGTGACACAGCAGAGTAGGACATGGCCGCAGTAAAACATGGGAGAGCAATCGTGGATAGAGCACATGTGGTTTTAAAACTGCATTACACTTGGAAATGAGAAAGAAATACATTCGAGTGCACTCATGTAGCAAGAAGAAACATGATAAAGCAGCCGCAAGCAATTTAAAGCTATGCTGTGTGAAGGAGCAAGCAGCCCAAGGAAAACAGCAGTCCAAATATCTCCTTGGGATAAAAGGCAAACACACACTTAACAGCCAAGGGACAAAGCACTGGCCTGGGAGAATCCCGCAGGCTGTAATTCCACACAAGCAAGTACAGAAGGGTCACCTACCAGAGCAGTAGTGTGGGTTTGATCCAATGTCCCAACCCCCAGCTAAACCAGTCAGAAACAGGGTTTTCTCTACCTGTAAGTTATATTCTTTCCCCTGGTTTAGAGATGGCACTGCACAAGGCAATTCCCCAAGAAGACACAGAAAACACGTGTTAGATCCGTGATCTACCGTGATAGCAGCCTGGTTTTACCCAGCCAACTTGCATTTAGCACTAAAGAAGACAGGACCTGCGGCCACCTCATGAGCTTCAGCACATTTCCTGCTGTTTTCTGTGACCTTTCATATGTAAAGTAATAATTAGAAGCTTTCAGACTCTTTTCCTGGTGTTACCATGACAGACGGGGCTGTGTATAAACGTTAACATACAGAGAGCTCTATTGCAGGGTGCCCTTGAGGGTTAGGACAAGCAGCAGACCTCCCCCAGGGTACATATTAAAACAAACCAGCTTCGCATTCAAGCTGGGGCAGATCAAAGTGCTCGCTCAAAGATTACATTGCCATGTAATAAGTGAGACCAAATTCTTCAACCTGAAAATCCCATCTCCCACATTACACAATAAACCCCCCTCAGACAAGTTGGCAAGGCAAATCCTGGTGCTTCCATAGAGGTGGTTTCCTCTGCAACTCCGTTTAACCAAGCAAGCAGGGTCAGAACAGATCCCAGGAAGGAGGTGTCAGTGCATCATTCAGTAGTATCTATTAATGTCCTTCATATGTTCCTACATGATCAAACCAGAGCAGCAGTGTTGATTTCTGTCTCCATTCTAGAGAAGCTGCTGGATAAATTCATATTGTTAACAAGACATGGACTAGAATTGGAATTGCCAATAACCAACTGTGCTGTTACATCGAGACCTGTGTAATATTTCCCAGGGAAATATTGGTGCCTCCATAGCAAACAACTTGAGTGGCTCATCCCTTCTGCACCACAGAAAAGCCCTTTTAGGTCCATAGGGAGAAGCTTTTGTTCTATTCAGTATCTAACCATGGAAGAGTCTTTTAAAGAAATGGAAGAAACTGAAGACACCAGTCAGTTAAGGGAAGTCTTTCCCTGAGCATTAGCACATTTCCTAGGACTCTGTGACAAAGGAATAAAGGTAGTGAAATCTGTTTTGTACAAGGGGAGTTACATAGCTTGGAATAAAGGGGAATTGATGAAGACACATCATTAAAAGGGAGGAAATCTTCCCACTGTTATTTAAGAGCACAGAGTGATGGTCACTGTGGTAAAACTACAGCAGAGAGATTCTAAGAACAGTGACAAATTATACCCTCCAGATGGGAATTGTCTAGAAGATGCAGATCATTCTGAATTGGAAGATGGGATGATTAATCCATCTATTCAAAGGTGAATAATAACGGTGATTACAGAGGTAGGACTAGAGCCCATACTTGCTGCAGAGAATGGCATTCCTCAGTAAACCAGAGCTCAGCAAAAACTGGTACTTGGATGGTATTTCAACACTCAGCATGCACAGACCCTTGTCCTTTCTATGTTACAGGGATTCTTCTACTTCAGAAAGCTTTGATTCTTCCTGCCTGCTCCCAGTACATGTAAAGCCAGCATGCGTCAATGGCATCAATGCCAGTTGGAACGCTTTGTCTCCCACTGTTACCTCATAGAATGGTTTGGGTTGGAAAGGACTTTAGGATCATCCAGTTCCAACCCCGCTGCCATTGGCAGGGACACCTCAGTTCAGACCATGCCACCCAAGGCCCCATCCAACCTGGCCTACATCAGGGACAACTTATGGCCTATATTCAATATATGTGCAAACTCTACCGTTACCCATACACACATGGGAGCTACATCAGTAACTGCAAGGAACTGCACTATAGCTCAATGGCAAACCGTGTAGATCTCAAAGTTCTACTTTTATCATGGATTGGTTTGAGATTTGACTTGTTTTATGAAGAAAGGGCTTCATTGTTCCTCTTTCAAGTTTTCTATACAGCTGGAAACACACCATTCCTTCTCTATCTCCATCCTTTATCATTCATGTGACTTTCAGCTGGTTCTGCTACAGACACCAAAAACCACTTGACAAGGAGATGGTGTTTGCATCTTGATGCTTCTTCTACAAGTCACACACTCAGTTGCTTTATTCCTGGACATTAATAAACCCACCAGACCTTTAACCGAGCACTGTGGGGCAGACACATGAGGGACAGTTGTGGGGTTTATTGTTACAGATTTGGAAGCAAAATGCAGATCCCACAATGTGACAGAGCCCACCACAAGCCACAAGTGTGCTCTCTGGGTACTGGTACACATGGCTAATAGCACAGTCATACAACCTGCCCTTTCATCACTTTATAAGGCTTCTCTTTGGGATAGATCCAATTTAACTGGCATCTTCATGTATTCCAGCCGCAATCAGAAGTTAAGAGACACAGCTTTGTTCATCAAAGTTATTTTTAATGGGCTTCTTGTCCTATTTTCTGTCTGTGGTCTAAATACAGTCATTTCTTTGACTGCAGACTCTTTCAAATAAGGCAGAATGAGGAAGCAATAGGTTTCCCTGCTGCTCATTGTAATCACCAAGCTGCTTGCTCTGTCTCAGCAAACTGCTGAAGCAATTAGATTCAGAGACTGTAGCAGGAAAAACATTCCTGTTCCCAGCTTCACTGCAAATAACCCAACTGTCTGTATTCCCGAGTTTGTCAGCTCTCCCAGGGGACATGGCAGACAGCGAGGCACAAGTCTCAGAATGAACCTTTCCTCTTCCAAAGGTAAGGAACTTCAGAACTAGGGGTGCCATGGTGTGTGGAGGTAACAACTGAGATGGAAGGAACATCTAGAGGGTTCTGCTATTTTGCACAGAAAGGTTGGAAGTGTACATCTTTCCTGCTATGCCAGCGTGAAGCCTCTCTTCTCTTGGGTTTCCTCAGTCTCCTGATGACAGTCATTGGGGTTAGGAATGGTACCTGTTCTGCCCAAGAAATTTAGGGGCACAGAAAATGGGAGAAAAATGGTAACCAAAGGGCAGCCTAGAAAGAAACTGAGAGCTCTACAGGTAAAGAGCTCCCTTGTTATGCCAGCTTTCAGGCAAAATCCTTTTCCTTCTTTCTCAACACAAAACATGTAGGCAAACCAAACCATGGGTAGAAGGGGATGGAAAAAGGAACAGGAACAGCCCAATAAAATAAACCTGAAACAACATCCTGCTGGTCATGTTAACCAGAACAGTCTGATTTTCTGAGGTGTTATGTATGCAGCACCCACGGGGATTAGTAGGCAAAGTAAGGATGGAGATGTAACTGTGTGTGGTAAAGCTTTCGACGTGTGAAATGATCAACTCACAAACTGCTTTTTCATTTTCATATTTCTACAGTATGAGTTAACCTAGAGTCTGATCCAAGGTCCACTGCTTTTGATGGTTAGTACCCTATTTATTAAGTAGGAACTTGATCTGCTCATCAGATTCCATGCAAAAAGCACTAGCTCACATCAGTAAATACTCTGTACACCTTTTCATCCACAACTCATGAATATAAAGCCATTAAAATGTTTTGCAGCACTTCTTTGGTTTCCTGTTCAGTTAAACAATCACTCTTCACCAAGAAATGCCCTTCCCCTGTGTCACCATGGATCTAGAGAGGTTTCTAGAAGGAAAGCCACTCAGGATGAAGATTCCAAACTCAGGCAATGCCAGCACTGCTGCGAGGGGAGGGTATTCAGCAGATCCCTTCTCTCATCTTTGGTAGGCAGTATTCAAACACTCATTCTTCTCCAAGAAGAGAAGTAGCTGTGTAATTCATTGTTGGGTTACACAAACACATAAAAGGGATTTAGAGACTATAAGGCTTTTCCTATGAACATTTATCAGCTTTAAGGTACATATTAACTCCGAACTGTTGGATATTATTCTTTCAGGTCACCATCATGTGATAAAGAGCCTTAACAAAAGGCTCTCCAAATCCTAGAACATCAATGCTAAGACACTGTCCATTATTCAACAGCAGCCTTTGCCAAGAGCAGTGTTTGATTTCTTCTGTTGTCTTCATAGTCTCTTGGCAGAAGACTCAGAAGAGGAAGAGATCAGTGTCATATCTGTCAGATTGCTGGAGGTGCTCCCACAAACGCACTGCTAGAGCCATGTGGCTGTGTGGGAAGCCTCAAATTTGTTCATCAGGAACGGCTGAAAAAATGGGTCAAAGCTAAAAAAAATCAGGTGAGACCCATGAGATATCAAACACTGGAGGGATGCTTCTGCCACATTCACCTCTCAACTGATTCCCCTGTACTAGTGGGGTTGAACAAGATGAAGTCTTTAGGTTTCCTCATTAGCTTGCTCACCACAGTACTGGTATGTAATGAGCGGATTATCAAAACCAAACCCACCATTTTCTGGTGCTTGGTTGAGATTCAAACAAGATCTTTGCTATTAAGTGCTGAAAGATTTAATGAGCCCATCTACAGCAACTGGGAGTATCAGGCAAACGTCAGATTTTGCAGTGATCATAAACTGCATGTGTAAGACTGATAGGAAAGAGAGATGTTTGAATGTCAAATAAACCCCCCAGTGATATTAAATGGAAGGATTCAGATAAGGAGTGCAGAAGGAGCATAAGCAGGTCGAATTCCAGCATTCAAGAAGGTGACTCCCAGCTAGAGAAGTGTCAGATTGATCATCCTTTGATTTCACCCTCACTTATGTCACCAGGGGTTTCTTTTTTCTCTAAGCACTATTCCTGCTGTGCCATTTCTAGTTCCATGCTGAACGAAGATTACCAGTGATGATACACCACTGTCAGTTCAGATTACAGGAGCATTTGTACAATATGGACCCTATCTTTAGCGAGAGATTAAAGGTAGAATCATAGAATCGGTTAGGGTGGAAAATACCTTTAGGATCACTAAGTCCAACAAAGGTAATCACAGCATGAGCTGGTTTGGGGTTTTTGAATTATTTAAAGCTGCATTCTACAGTGCCTGTAGACCACTTGGGTAGACCATGGCTGCTGAAGTGCCCAAGGGAGCTGTATCATTTTCAGCTTACTCCTTGTAAGCCAGCACCTAAAATACCAATTAAAAACCCCCACCATCAGATAACAACCAGAGAATTAACCTCCAGAAAGGATACAGGTAAGTGCAGGATACAGACAAATACCTTAACCTCACGTGGATTGGGTAAAGTGCCAATTCTATATGTGGCGAGATAACAGCTCTGCCAGCTTTGTTTCTTCAGTCTAAAAGGCAGATGATGTGAAACCCTGTGTACTTGGGTCCCTGCCAGGCCTTGTTCATTTCAGTTCCTGCCTTGCCCCCAGCTTAGGGAAGTGATTCACACTTCCCAAACCTTCCCCAAATCCTGTCCTTGGAGCTAGCTGACAGCATACAGGGACATGATCCCATTTAGAGGGAGCTCCCGAGGGCAGGAACCAGCACAAGAAAAGAGGTGGCGGTATGTTAAGCAATGGAAGAACCTCATCTCATCAAAGGTGCTTCTTGGGACATCAATCTTAACACACAGAACTTTTGCTCCTGGTTTGTGAAGTGTGTGGAGAAGGTGTCTTGGTTTGTGATGGGATTTTGGTTTGGGTGCACATGGAAAGCTCTTCCTCTTTGGAAGTTTCTATTCCACATCTTCTTTTAAAAGAAAAAGGGAAAAGAGAAACAGTTGATAGGGATGGGGTGCATCCATTTATTTCATGGCAGTCAAATGAAATTCACTGTGGTCTTAAAAATAACAAGGGGAAGACGCAAGTAAATGACTCCAGGCAACTCCTTGGCTTTTTAGATGCTGACGAGGCCTTAGATAGTGGTTTATATACGGAGTCCATTACTGCATTTTATGTCAGCGTTGCTCATGATCCCTATAGTTTTATCCATAAAAGCTACAGATTTGGTCATTTCAAAAGCAAACAAGAAACCCAGTGCAGCCATATACCACTCAGAATTTAAGAGAAGGCTGTTCCAGTTACCCCTATTATTACAAGCGTTTAGTACAAGAATGCAGTGGCTTCAAGATTCAAGAGAATTCCAATAAAAAGAAAGCAATCTGTACAAGATGGCTTTAAAATAAAACACTTCCCCATCCCAGTTTTATGACAGGAATGATGTAGGTTGAGGTTGAAGACTTCATTGTTTGCCTTATTGCAGGGGCTGACTTTATAGGAGGCTGTGAAGACCTGTGATTTGCAAGCAGAACCTGATCACTGGTGTGGACAGTTTGAAGGTGAATGCACACTACAGAAATCACCAGCAGCTGTGAAGAAACTGCTTCTCTCCAGATAAGAATCCATAATCCCAGTTCAGTATTGCTGCCTTGCAATTAGTTCATTGTGTAGTGAAGTGTCCACCCCAACGGTAACCTGCTAAACTGAGAGGTGCTTACTAATGCAGATTCCATGGGATGCAAAGAGACGTCCTTAAACTTGTCTAATCCCAGAGGATTTCTCTGCCCAATATCTGGAGGCTTTACATGGAGGAAACCTGTAATTAAGTGTGGCAATGGGAAACAAATCTTATTTGTTGTGTAGATACAACACTGCAGGAGAGAAACAGGGTAAGGGAGAGCAGCCAAGGGTTTAGTTGTCCTTCACAACATTATGCTGGATGAGGAATGTAGCTGATGAAGCCACAGAAGAATCAAACATCTTCCAATGAACATGGAATTTTAAAGGAAGAAACACAAGAGCAAGTGACCAAGATATTGAACCCAAGAGCCTCGTTTTTAATGACAGCCAAGAATATCCTTGCTTCTGAGAAATAAATCTTACCAGATGCACTGGTTTCATTACACGGTGCTGCTAGGACTGAGGAAAGAGATGAACATGCTCAGCAACCAAAGAAAAACTCCTTGGTAACATTTCAGCATGAAGTTCTTGATATTTAATGCACAGATTCTATTCCTTCATTGTTACTGGCATGTTTCCATGACCTTCGGGAGTTCAAGTCGTGGATGGGACCCCACTCTTTAAGCTGGCAATAAATAAGGTGTTACAAGGCCTTTTAGCAAATGGCAATAGAAGTTGTCTTCTCCAGAAGTCCTGGCTTTCCTCAGAGTACCTGGTAGGAGTTTAGGTCCCCACTTCCACCCAGCCATTGTGGTACTAGCAAGTCAAGGAACAAGGCTTGCACACGAGTCATGTGCACACAGTTCAGGTTTGAAGCTTTTAGAGCACAGGATTAGAAGGGGTGCCTGTACCATTCTGATTTGATAATCCAATGCATTATGCTTCGACATTCCACACAAGGAGCAGCTGCCAGGCTCATTTCCCCCCTCAGGCACTTTAAAACCAGGATGGATTGCAAGGGCATATGTATTCAGAATAATTAAGAGTATAGGTTGCTTCTCTTTCTGGAGGTGTTTGATCTATTATACTGCTATACTTTTAAGGGTATTGCTTGTGATGCCTTCCCGGTGATGACAGAAACTTGTAAAACATATGCTTAGGTGCCCTTTTCAGTATTTCTTCTCCTCTAAATCAATAATTCAATGTGCTGGATCTGTCCTATCCACTAGGAGAAGATGCACAATCTGGTAGAAACGCCTTTCTCAAGTTATTTGCAGTAAACAGTGTATATTTCCCCATCTGCATGCCTTCAGGCCTTCCTTCCTCATAAAGAAAAGGCAAATGACTTCTCAGAATGCTTAGACAGAAGTGTTCACCAGCAAACTATTTTCTACGTGATGGATTTGCCACTCTGCTGTAACAACCATCTGAACAGAAAGCCTTTTACTGAGGCTGAGATTGGCAAGCACCCATTGGAAGCCTAAAGGAGAAGAGCATCATGGCTTGAGATGTCCAAAAGCAGTACAGGAATTTAGGGGGAAAACAGTGTTTCAGTCTGAACCCATCGCCCCTTGTCCTATCGCTCCAGTCCCTGATGAAGAGTCCCTCCCCAGCACCCCTATAGGCCCCCTTCAGACACTGGAAGCTGCTCTGAGATCTCCACGCAACTTCTCTTCTCCAGGCTGAACAGCCCCAATGTTCTCAGCCTCTGTCCAACATGAACATGCTAGAGCACAGAGTACTATAACACAAAGACCACACCACCCCAGCTACAGCCTTTCCCAGGTGTATCAGAGTACCTATCCCATCAGAGGTACACTCCACCCCCCAAACCACCTAAACTACAACAAAAAGGTGTTTTGATCACAGCTCTGTGGACTAGGATGAATTCAGGGTTAAGGGTGATGCTGCTTCCATGCATAGGCTGGCTGCTCCTGCCTCTTCCCAGAAGAGGAATGTGCTTCTCAGAACACTATTAGCAGCCTAAGGCAGCCCTTATCAAGCTTGGGTTTACATCCAGCGTGGGCATCCTCTAAGTGCACACATACAAAACTCCCTCCCTTTGCCATTCTCCCTTTTCCCACACACAAATGCACTTCTGTATACACATCATTTTGTGTCTCTAATGAGAGGAACACAGCCATCTCCCACTTGGAATGAGGGCTGCACTTCCACGCCAGCAATACCGTACAGTGTATTTACAGGGGAAATGATTATTAATGTCTATAGTTTGTTTCCCTATTGGCAGCTGGCGCTTTAATTACGGAGGCAAAATGCAAACAAAACACTTGTTTGTGAAGAGGGAGACAAGAAGAAGTGTTTTGTCCCGAGGTTGATTAGATTCACTGTTTTAAAAACACCATTCAATTAGACCCATCGAGTGGAGATTCGGGGAGGCACAATCAATTACCCCCAGTGGAACGCAGCCAGGATGCTGCGCTTTGCCTTGTGACAGTCCCAAGGGCCCTGAGATCTGCAGTACCTACAGGTGGTCAAGGTCTCCTGCTGGTTCTCCCTGAGAATGGACACATTTAGGGGCAGCCCACCCCTGTTTCGTGATGTGTTTTAGGAAAGCTTCACACCGTCTCATTCTGCACCTGGCTCCCCACCGTGCCAGGATTTTCCTTCGAGACCTTCCCTCTAGGAATGCAGAAAATTCACCCCTTGGCGTTCACGTTCCTGATGATTAACTACATTGTAGTTGATCTAGATTGGAAGAGAGAGCAGACTTCTCCTCCCAAACCCCACACACAGTTCCAGGTAGTACATCTGTAGTTGTAATTGCACCTTTTTCTCTGCTGGGACTTGTCAAGTTCCATTTCAAATGGGTATTGTACTCAAACTGTTATATCCCATGTTCTATTTTATACCTGAGGCCAGACTAAATGTTCATCTTTCAGTTACCTGTGTTCAAGACCTCCATTCTTTCCTTTTTAACAGGATATTATCCCAGTAAAAGCAGCAACCCTGCATTTTTGCAGGTCAGGACTCAAAATCCAAGAGGAATCCCTCAGCATCTTCCCTCCCTTCTGAGGATGCCGAAGCCCCACAATAGCCAACAGCTGGGAGTATTGCTAGCTCTTACTGGGATTACCACCACACACAACATTAACTATGAAAACAAGCAGAGTTAATAAGTGAATTGCATTCAGATACTCAACCCGCAGCCTTTTTGCCCGAATATGTCTCATATGCAGCTTCCTTCTTTCTGAAGGCCTCTTGGATGCAGGCAGGAACACTGACCTGTTAGGTTATTCTGGTCACCCCCTCCATCCTAGCCTCTTTGAGGCTCCAATCCCATTACACTACAAGACATAGAATGCAAAATCACATCCTACATGCTGAGCTATGATAGCTACATACATATGCATCCCTAACTGTCAGTCATCTGCCACACAACTGTGGTGCCTTTGGTCATGCCTTTCCATCACTCAGTGCTGCACTGCGCTCCTGTCACATACATACTTAGTGTTAAACCTAAAAAGAACCTGCTTCTTAGTCTTGCAACTTAAGAGAGGCCAATTAAACAGAGGGATAAACTGCTATCCAGGATGTCCCAGCTGCTAGACACGTTACCAGTACTCCAGCAGTGCTAAAGACTCAGTCCAGTCAGTTCTGGCATCTTTGTGTAGCTCAGCACAATGTAGTTACCAAGAGGCAAAATACAGGTTTGGTTTTCACACGCAGGCTCAGCACAGGCAGATTCAGGTCTTGGACTGCATCACCTTTACAGAGATGTGCAGAACTCATGATCCTGGCCACCAGAAAAAGGGCAAGAAAAGTACCCAAACCAACAGTGCTTCCAGTTGCCTTGTGGTTATATCTTATCCTCACTGCTTTCCTCTGAGAGCTACAGCACTTTAACATTGCTCTTCTATTGCCAAGCTCCTCAGTCCATAGAGAACCACCAAAGCAGCCCCAAACAGACCTTTTTCTTCAACCATCAACTTCTTGTGCAGCTTCCTCACAGGCTCTGCAATCACAGCTGATCTTCAGCCTTCCTAATGTCCTCATGCAAGGCAATTCATTCCCTTGTTGTTTTCCAATTGCTTAAATGACCTTCACAGGGCTTTGGGCAGCTTAAACAGAGTCACCTGTGCTCACCAGTCAAGTATCCAGGTGTATAGTCCTATACAATCCCAAAGGATTATATGCTTGGAAAATGCACCCGGAATGAGTTAGGAATGAGAATGACATTTTCACCAGTGCTAATTTAAATGAGCACAGATATATCCCTACCAGCTTCTCTGGTTGATGCTAACAGCCACCAACTCCTTTCAATAGTGTGGGCAGCAATGCATTAGGGAATCTTAGTTAAACTCAGGGTGAAAATGAGGGGTTTGATGAGACCCTTTTTGCCTCACTCCTCCTTAGGAGCATCTCAACCCATGTGAAAGCTTTTCTTAGCTATGGGTAAATCCTATTTCCATCATCTTGAGAGCTCCTTCATTATTCCACTCCTTTCAGGCATGTGACAGGAAGAGTTCCAATCCATTTGTGGTGCTGTCGTTTGTGACCAAGTCAGTGGGGCAGCACTATGGACCTGTCAAATTAAAGCGTGTTTCCCTTAGTTCAGCTTGTTATGGATTGCAAAGCTGCAGATGTAACTCCCCAGGTAACTGACAGGGAAAACTCAGCATGAAGCTGGGGCTGTACCTTGCAAAGCTCTCCAGAACGAGACTTGTGGGGCTTTTGAAGTCAAAGAACATCTCTGCACTGGGCTTTAGTTGAGCTCATCTAGACAAAGGTCAAATGAACTGACCCTGTGGCTGCTTGTGGTTTGTCTCAAGTCTCTCATCAGTCATCTCGAAACTGCAGGAATAGGGATTTTTGGTCCTGTCTGGAGGCTGGGAAGAGGTCTAATTAGAAGCCAGGCCATGAGATGGTGGATTCTTGGGACTCCTTTCTAGTCCTGCCATTCTGAAATGGCCACTCTAAAATAATGCTGCCATGGTGATAAGAATAATGCTTTTATTGTTGTCCTTATGATATGTTTGCCCTTACAATTAGTGGTATTTCTGGATTAGTTAGGGCGGAACATCACTAAAAAGAAGACAAAAGGACTCAACCCCCCAAAGAACTGTGCAGCCTCATGGTTTTCTCCTGGCAACCCATGAGTCCAGATGAGAAGGCAAAAAGGGAAGAGAATACTTTCAGATGTAGCACATCAACCACCTGTATGTGGGGCATCAGGACCTACATTTCCACCACCTCCCTCTCCTTTTCACCATCTATTAAAGGATTTAAAGCCCTTTCCATTTGCCATTCAGAATGCAACACTTCCAAAAATCAGGCTTATATACATATAAGCATAGTATATAAGTATAAAGTATATAATATATATAGGGTTAAGTATAAAGTATATAATAAGTATAAAGTATATAATATAGTATATAAGTATAAAGTAAGCATCCACCAGTCACAGGTTTGTCCCAGAGAAAAAGGCAAGTCTGAGATACAGAACTCTCTCTTTTATTCTAGATAAGGTTCATTTTGCCTTGTGAAGGGTGGTTTAGACTGGTCATAGAAGTACCTATGTTGCAGACATGAAGCTGAGCACAGATTGCACCTCAAGTGGTTCATGCTGATGACTGGAAAAGGGGAATCAAAGCGTGTCCCTAAATTTCAACCTCTGACAGTTGGGGTTCAGGGGAGAGACACCAAATCCTGGAACAGAAGAGGGAATTAGGTCTGGAATCTGCTCTGCTGGATAAGCCCCTGGCATGGCGCAGTAGCAGGAGAGAATTAGAGCCAGAATGAGTCTGGTTTCTGAGCAACCCCAATTATCTGTTAATGGCCCAGCATTACATGGGCAAATGTGCTCTAAATTAGTCCAAGTCCCTCTCCCATAATATCAGGCAAGCTCATCGAATGGGGGACATTTCCTGCAGGCAGGATAAATAGTTGAGAATGCCGAAAGCTTGTATTTACCACCGTTTCCCTCAAACTTCCAGGGCTCAGAGTGACAGCTTTAGTGCCAAACCATCCACTGCTGCAGCAGCCAGAGGTTACAGATGGCCCTGGTAAAAACCCTCATAAAGTCTAGGGGAACAGGCAAACATGAGGGAGAAAGCACTTGCAGACAAACACTTCAGAGAGGACTTGAATTAAATCAGAGACCCCCGGGAGCAGGGCAGGGAAGCTTTTCACAGCCGTTCATTACTTACTCATTCAAATGGTTGGATAGAGAATGAGGCACATTCAGTTCCGAATGGGGTAGCTGAGTCAGCCCACTTGAAGTGCATCCATCAGAGCAGGGAAAGAGCTGAGCAGGCCCCAGAGGTGGCGCAGAGGCAGATGTTGCTGCGTCACTGATGGACAATGAATGAGTGCCTGATCCTATTTTGAGCCCTTGATCCTATTTTTGCAGACATTCACCCTCAGTGCTCTGCTGCCGTCAGGCTGCTGCACTGTGTAACCTTCCTTCCCCCCCGCAGGTCTGTGTTAATCCAGCTTGGATGAGGAACAGTACACGAGCCTCCGGCTATAAGAGACCTTTGGGCTTTGAAAACGATGCTCTCCATCCCCCAGTGTCACTCTGGGCTCACAGGGATGGCAGAGGCTTTCCCATGCTCCAGGTGCCATCCAGTGATGAAGAGGTGACAGACCCTTAGCTGAAATCGGAGAGGGGCTTTGGACCTGTAGGGACAGGCCAAGGGGAATGGCTTGAACCTGCCCAAGGGGAGACTGAGCTGAGCTCTTAGGCAGAAGCTCTTCCCTGTGAGGGTGCTGAGGCGCTGGCACAGGGTGCCCAGAGAAGCTGTGGCTGCCCCATCCCTGGCAGTGCTCAAGGCCAGGTTGGACACAGGGGCTTGGAGCAAGCTGCTCCAGTGGAAGGGGTCCCTGCCCGTGGCAGGGGTTGGAGCTGGAGGACCTTGAAGGTCCCTTAAACCCAAACCAGGCTGGGATTGTATGAAACGACCACAGGTTGCATCAGCAAGATGGCATGTTCGTGCATCCCTCCTCTTTCAAAGCCTCAGTTCCTATTGGACTTGGAAATGAAGAACACTGAGTGCAGATGCCAAAGGCTCTCCCACATGGATCTCAGAAGAATGCATGACTCCTAGGTTTGATTTCAATTGTCCTTCTGAAGGTCTGAGCGTTACTGGCACAAAATCATGATTAAATTCATGCACATCTTTGAAGCAGTTCTTCCCCATGTATAGACCTTATTTCAGAAAACAACTTTAAAAAAGATCAGAAATCATAAAAAGAAAGCTACAACCTGAGATTTTCTTGTGTTAGGACCGGCTGCTTCCACGACACAGGTCTGTTAAAGTAAAATGTAGGTGGGTAAAACACAATGGCAAAGCAGTCTGTTTACAAGTCATTTTGATATGAGAGTAATCCAAAGCTTAACTGTATCTTAAGTATTAACAGTAATTTCCTCCCTTGCCTTGTTGTTAAGCATTTTCCTGCTTTCATTTTCTTCAAAAGCATTCTCTTTGCCTTTTCTACCTATATTAAATCGTTACCTTTAATCAGGGTTGAAATGGGGAAGCTTTATTAATTCTGGTTGCCTTTTCCTAGTGCTCCAAAAAGCCTAAAGCAGAGGAAAATGAAAGCAAGCTTTGGAGCTTAAACCTCACTGTTACAACAGTCGTGTTGAATTGTTCTCATTAAAGATGTAGGAGCTCATGAATTGGCAAAAGCTACGAAAGAGATGCATTAAACATCAAAAAGGGGAGGAAACAAGCCAGGAAATGCAAGTTTCAGAAATTAGGAGAATTTACGTGACATCAAATGTACGGGAATTGAAGTTGCCCATGAAAACAGTGAGCAGTGAGAAGAGAAAAAGACAAACCCCACCATGTACAGGTTGTGGCTGTTGGGCTTTAGTCCTTTAATTCGTCAGCAGTCTATGCAGTAGAACGCGATCTGTTACACACTGCGTGTGCTCACACTCCCCCTGTTAGATTCAATATGATATTAAAACGCCTTTACCAGCATTTACGAGCTTTTGCTGGAACACCTAAAAAGAAGGCTGGCATCTTGTTAAAGGCTATTCATGCCACAGGGCTTTTGTTTCCAGCTAATTCTGTTCCAGCAAAGTCCCTGTGTTTTCTTCCCTTCGAGCTGCTCAGAAATTCTCCATACCCAGCTCCGACAAGAAACTCTAACAGCAAGACATCAGCACACACAAAACAGGGTGATGAGCCTGATGCTGGGTTCGGATGCCATCACAAACTGCTTTTGCTTGCAAACCAAGCGTGGGCTCTGTGGGGTAGAACACAGAGTGCTCACTCACGCCGCTCGTCCCTACGATGTCCAGGAGCATGTCTACAGCAAACACTGAGGAGGAGGAGCCCGGAGCTGTTGTCCACACTAGGTTCAGTGTCCGAAAAACCAGCAAGGGGAGCCTCATCCTCTGAGAGAGATTCCGACCTGGTTCTGCTCTTTCAGGGGTCAAGATCTAGCACCGTATTCAGCCACTGGGTTTTTAGGTGGCCGCCCCTGCTGAGCTCAGGGTCCCCTTTTCTCACCCCTTCTAACTCTCCATCTCCTTGCAGCTTGTTCCTAACCATGACCGCTGGTCCTGATATCTGCAATCCTGCTTACGGCTTCTAAGTTCATAGCAATAGCCACCCTGCAGTATCTTCTGTGAGCAATGGGGGTTTAAAATGAATCAGTGAGAAGAAAAGAATGATTTTGAAAGGCAGCTAAGACACTTGTTTGAACTTATTTGCTCACTGCTACTTCTGTAAGTTTGGGATCAGTCAAATCCCATATCTGAGAGTACCAAGCCTGTATTTGACTTTTGCCCTTGTAAAGCTGCTCCACAGCTTCTAGACCCAACCTTGACTCTGACCTCAACATTAAACGACCCACTGCAGAGATATTTGATCTATTTTCCATTACAAAGACATGTTTCTTTGTCTCAGCTCTGGTTTTGTAACAGGTATTTAAACCAAGTAAACTTCATCTATAGATAAGTTGTGTAGACAATGATTATTGGCTCGGACGAGATTAACTCCCATTTCTGATGTAAATGCTGAATTGCATTGCAGAACAGGGACTCTGTTCCTCAGCCAGCAGCAAGGACTTCCTTTCCTCTCAAAATAAAAGGGAAATAAAAGGGGAAGGAAACTTTCTTTGGTAAATCATTATTAAATTTAGCATGTTAATAGTCTCCAAAGATGTGAAATTGCCGCCTTTGGCGGAGCCAGCCGGTTCCCTTTCACCTTCTGGGTCCTATTACAATTCATTGTCCAGGATTAGTGAAGAGCAAAATGAGAATGCATGTTTTAAATAGACATTGTACCCGTGAATGACAGGCGCTTGCTGTCTTTGCAGATCCCTTTACAAGGAGCTGATGATGAGGTCTGAAACTGTGATGCTGCCGCTCAAGGTTTCTCTGGATTCCAGCACCCACCGGTTACAGGAGAAAGAGCACACGTAAACAGGAATTAAGACTCGCCACGGCTGGGAACAATGCTAAATGCCAAAGAGTTATTGCATTCTGGAGCTTATAACACAGCGAATACCTCAGAGCAAACCTCCTCCGGCTGCAGCGGGACCCGGTCCTTTGTTGGCCTTTCTCTTCCAGAGGTGTTCGCCGAAGGATGGATGCTCCCCTTCTCTCAAGCGGGCCTGCACTGACACCTAGTAACTGCTGAGCTCATTGCAGCCCAGCTCTTCCCAGGCTCTACCCGCCCTGCTGCATCCAGCAGGGAGGAATCCTTCCACTCCAGCAGGAGATGCCTTCTGCACATCCTCTGGATTGCCATGAGAGTCAGTCCTCTCTTCTCACTGAGAAACAGCAATTTCCCTGCCGACACCGACAGCTCCTTGGGATGTAAAATCTTGCTTTAGATCAGACATTGCCATAGAATTAGCACAGAATGGTGTGTCTTAAAGGGAGCTTAAAGCTCCTCCAGCTCCAACCCCGGCCACGGGCAGGGACCCCTTCCACTGGAGCAGCTTGCTCCAAGCCCCTGTGTCCAACCTGGCCTTGAGCACTGCCAGGGATGGGGCAGCCACAGCTTCTCTGGGCACCCTGTGCCAGCGCCTCAGCACCCTCACAGGGAAGAGCTTCTGCCTAAGAGCTCAGCTCAGTCTCCCCTCGGGCAGGTTCAAGCCATTCCCCTTGGCCTGTCCCTACAGGCCCTTGTCCCAAGCCCCTCTCCAGGTTTCCTGCAGCCCCTTTAGGCACTGGAGCTGCTCTGAGGTCTCCCCTTCAGGAGCCTTCTCTTCTCCAGGCTGCCCCAGCCCAGCTCTCTCAGCCTGGCTCCAGAGCAGAGCTGCTCCAGCCCTCGCAGCAGCTCCATGGCCTCCTCTGGCCTCGCTCCAGCAGCTCCACGTCCCTCTGGTGCTGCTGCCCCAGAGCTGGACACAGGGAGAGTCCCCTCCCTGAGCTGCTGCTCACTCTCTGGGGGTGCAGCCCAGCACACGGGGGGTTCTGGGCTCCAGCGCTCACTGAAGCTGGGTCATGGGATGCCTCCCATTGACCAGCACCCCCAAATCATTCTCCTTAATTTTAATTAATTACTGATAGCATAGCTTCTAAAGAGACCTGTTTATAATTTACACACCCCCTATGGCCACTGTGCCAGCAGCTCATTCCCCAGCACTAATAGCTCTTCTAGTTATCTTAGGGAACAGATTACATTTACTCCTTAGGTAATATGTAAGGGTTAAAGAACAATTCAAATGCTATAGATTGGACAAGCCCATCAAGTAAATATCACAATAAATCAGTATTTTTAAGCAGGACGTGGCAGTTTTGCACAATTCACAACCAGTGACTTGCGAAGGTTCTGCACATGTTAAATCTTAACAGCAGTACAGTAACAACTACAGGTTTCCCATTTTAGGGACAAAGATGGGCACTTCAGTGATTTCCACACTGTTTAGGTGTTTATGTGCAACGAGGAGTCCAGATTCTCCACCTTAACATACTGTAACTCAAACTGCATAAATCTGAAGGCTGTGTCAATTAATAATTCTCCTTTGGATGCTGGGGAAGCTGTTGCATCCTCCAGTGGGCAGCAGGAGTAAGTTTGGAAGGGCTGAGAACAGAGCAGCAGGACAATAGTGCAGATAACTGGCAATCAAAATAATTACTCAGTGACTGTTATCTACTTGCAAGCTTCAGAGAAAGGCATGGCATCTAATCTTGTTCAGGGAGTGCTTTTCTTATCGATGAAGGTGTTCTAAAGCACCCTTCTTCCTTCATGTACACATCCCGACTGAGAAAGCCAAACACAACTCTCCCGACACCCAAATTCCACAAAGAAGCCTTTATATCGAGCACCCTTTTCATTGTTTTTTATACCCTTCCTTTCATTAAAGCCAAAACAAGTGTGCTCAGGTCACACAGTCCTTTTTGTACTCCTATTGATGTCCTTACCAGTTCAAACACTGACTGCTAATTCCTGTAGGAGACCATAGGTCAAGGTAAGAAGCAGTGAAGTCCATGTGGCATTTCTGTTGCTTGTGTCCTGGAACTGCCTCCCCTGATTGGAACCAGTTGGGTTTTTAAGTGCCCTCCTTTAACCTTTCAAATCACAAGCTATGGGGATGCCTGTGGTTCCTTCCCTGTGTGTTTGGAGGCACAGACAACAGGGACGCTCTTTGCTTCCGAGGTTTCTGCTGATTAGAGCTTGAGCTTACAACATGGTGCGATCCTGCGCCGCTTACAGCCAAGAGGTCCAGAGCACACTTCTGATGGAATGCACATGACACCAAACCATTGAGGGCCTTGCCTTCAGCTTGAGTGGAATGAGCTTTTGGTTAATGTCCTGGGTTTAGCAGTGGCAGTCATTTTTCTCTTTCTTGGTAGCTGGTGCAGTGCTGTGGTTTGACTTTCAGCTGGGAACAGAGCTGAAAAACAATGATGTTTTGGTTTGGCCAAGGACTTTGTGAGCCTCATGCTCTGCCAGGGAGGAGGGGAGCTGGGAGGAAGCAGAGACAGGACACCTGACCCAAGCTGACCAAAGAAGTATTCCATACCACAGCACGTCATGGCCAGGATGTAACTTGGAGTGAGCCGGAAGGGAGAGGGGACTGCAGGGTGGGATGAGGTATGGGTGGGTGCTTGGTCGGGCTGGGGGGTGAAATATCGGTTGGCTGGTGGTGAGGTGTTGTATTCTTTTCCCTTGTTATTTCCTTTATCATTACCATTATTGGTGGTAGCAGCAGTGATTTGTGTTATACCTTAGTTACTAAACTGGTCTTATCTCAACCTGGGGGAGTTGCATTCTTTCTGATTCTCCTCTCCGTCCTTCCAGGAGTAGGGGGAGGGCAAGAAGCGGGGGAGTGAGTGAACAAGTTGTATGGCTGGGGTTAAACCACGACAGTTAAGTTCTTGTGTTTCACGTTCTGGTTCTGCAACAACCAGCATGGCCCCAAGAAAGAGGAGGTCTCCTTTGTGGGAGAGGGAAGAATGAAGGCAGAAGAAACCCAGTTACTCAGATCTCCAGTGCTGACAAAGACACGGAGTGGAATCCATGCAAAGCAGCTAGAACATACTGCTGTTATTTGGAAGTAAAGACAGGAAGCAGCCCGAAGGCTTCACTGCACTGCCCAGCAAGAAGATGGGAGGATATGTATAACAGCAAAAAAATGGATTTATTGGTACAAATTTGTTGTAGCAACAGTCCTGGGTGCATCCTGTGGGTACCGAGAGACACTGGTTCCGGTGGGGCACAGTGGTGGCACTGGGGCAGAGCTGAGGGCCAACCTCTTGCTGCCACATCCCCATTTAACCCAGGAAGTTCCTTGTCCCCATCCAGCCCTGTGTCCCCACAAGCTGTCCTGGGCCAGTGTCACCAGCAAAAGGCAGCAGTTTCACCCCCAGACCCACCTCGAATGGGGCACTTCCCTGCACCATAGGTGATGCTTGGCATCCCCAGCCTGCTGGAGCAGTGACCCCCCTGTGGACCCACGCTGTGGGGCAGCCATGGGGCCAGAAGGCCCCTGTCCCTATCAACTGGCAGCAGTGCCTGCGGTGCAGAGCCCACATGGGGCAGGGGACACAGCACAGGGGCTCCAGGGATCCAAGCATGGAAAACCGTCCCTGGGGGTGGCTGCGGGAGGCAGCGCTGGGATCCCCCTCCTCCTCCTCCTCTTCCTCCACAGCCCCCTCTGAATGAGGCAAAGGAACCAGGAGCAGCCTGGAAGGTTTAATTGGAAGCTTTGAGGCTGGGAACCAGCAAAGGGGACACGGAACGGGGGACACAGAATGGGGAACATGGAACTGGGGACATGGAATGGGGGTTAGAGCAGGGACTTGGGGGTGACTGTGAGAAGCAGAAAGGCTGAAGGGGATCGCGGTGGGGCTGCAAGGAGGCCGCAGAGGAAGGAAGAAATCTGGTACCTGGGATAGGGCCATGGGGAGGGATCCAGGAGCCATCAGTGCAAGAGCCTCATCGGCTGGGGGTGTGGGCAGGGGGCACAGGGGTGAGTTCTTTGGGCCTCCTCTTGCTGCCCTTCTTGGTGCTGTTCCTCCAAGGAGGCTCTGAGGAAGACAAGAGCAGAGAAACCCTGGGTGCTGCTGTGGGCAGAAAGCAGCTGCTGGAGCTGCAGAGAGTGCGTGCCCAGGCTTCTGCTAAAGCTCATTCTGCTAAACCACATTAAACCCAGAGGAAAATGAGGAGAGAAAATGAGGAGACTCAAATCCAACTTTGTTACACCCCAGCCCTCTCTATTCTCTTGTTGGGTGCTTTCCCAACCTGCACATCCATACAACGCTCCATCTCATTGGCCTCTGTGATCCTCTCCAGGTAAACAGTGCAATCACAGTGCTGCAGACCCTCTCACAGCCCCCCCAGCTCCTGGCCCCAGGGCTGGTCACCGCCCCAAGGCCTCAGAGCTCATTCCTGAGCTCTTTTTCATGCCAATCTCATGGCCTTCACTGCCCACATCTCCCCCTTCTTTGCTTTGGATACCCACTGTCAACCCCTGCTTAAGGGCTCCATCCATCACAGACTGCCTAAGCCAACGGAAACGAACAAAACCAACACTCTTCATGCAAGTTTCTCCCTCGTGCTCCTACCCTAGCAGATGAACAGGTCAAGAACAGTTCCCTTTCTGCACTCACAACTGGGTTTGAGCTACAGGAGGAAAATGCAGATCCAGCTCCGTTTTACAGTGGCTGTAAACAGCTCCCGGTTGTTGTACCCCCAGCATCCCCCGTGTGCACAGGGTGCGAGGCTGCCATTGCTGGGGCTGCTGAGGGAATGGCAGCCCCCATGCAGCCGTCCCACAGCAGCCTGAAAGCACTCCTGGCTGTGGCAGCCGGCAGGCACAGGGTGTCTTGTCCTGTCCATTGCCTGCAGATGCTCTCCTGTGGCTGGGCGGAAGCCACGGTAGGGGCAGTCCTGTTGTGAGGAAGAGGCAGAAGACAAGGCCGGAGGAGCCCATCCTGCAGGGATCCCCAAAATGGATGCAGGCACCCCCTTCATTGAACCCCTATGGTCCCCCCCTCATTGTCATCCCTGTATCCCTGCAGCCGCCACCATGGTGGAGCTGGGCTGGGATGCTCCGGATCCGGATGCGCTGGCGCAGGCCCTGGATTCCCAGCTCGGGGACTTCGCCTTCCCGGATGAGTTCGTCTTCGATGTCTGGGGGCCATTGGCGAACCACATCTATGGGGACACTCTCCCCATCATGGACATGGGGACCACCCCTCATTGTGGACCTCATCTCCATCTGGAGCCACCCCAATGCGGGGACCCCCATCAAGACCACTACAAACCCTTTCTCCCACCCCATAATTGGGCCCCCGTCAAAAGTTGGACCCTCCCCCCAAAACCTGCTGGAAATGGGTGCCCCCCATGACACCTCCCTCCTGTCGCACCTTCCCAATGGATGCTTCCAGCCGTGCCCCCCTCAAACCTGGAACCCTCCCCATTGGGGGATGTCTGTGGAACTAAGGGTTCCCCCCCAAATCACAATAGGGCTTGAAGCTTAAAGCCCCTCCCCTTATTGACCCCCCCATGACATTAATGCTCCCCCCACCAGGGTGATGGATGAGGCTATGTCCCCCCCATTGAGCAGGGGGGTGGAGGACACTGGAGCTGCCCTGTGGTGCCCCAATGAGACTGGGGTCTTAATGGATCTAAATGGGGCCTTACTGGATCGTAATGGGTTCCTAATGGGGTTCTAATGGGATATTAATGGGGCCCTAAAGCAATATTAATAGGGTTCTAATGGGATACTAATGAGGTCTTAACCAGGTCCTAATGGGATATGAATGAGATCTTAATGGGTTCCTAATGGGATCCTCTTGGGGTATTAATGGAGTCCTAATGGGATCTTCATGGGATCTTAATGGGATCTTCATGGGATCTGAATAGGATGAGGGGTGAATGGAGTCCCAATGGCAGTTACTGAGGTGAATGTGGAGCCAGTGATATGGAAAAGGGTAAGTGGAGTCCCCAGTCCCTGCTCCTGGCACTGGGGACCCCAGTGCTGGGATTTGGGAGAGGTCCAAAGGGTGCTGGGATGGGTGTCGGGACCTGGGATGGGTGCTTGGTGCTGGGATGGATACAGCCTTGGAGCTTGTGAGGTCCCAAGGGAATATCCCAACCCTGGAAAAGGGATGCTCCAGCTGGATGCAGGGATGAAGTGGGATGCGCCAGCTGGATGCAGGGATAAAGCAGAACCATGGAAGGTTGGGTTCTCCTTCATCATTTGGGTGTGGAAGGGAGCCTTCAGCATGGATTGCAGCCATAGGACAAGGGGTGATGGGTTCCAACAGGAACAGGGAAGTTCAGGTTGGAGACAATGACTGGACTTGATGCTCCTGAACGTCTTTCCCAACCTGGCTGATTCCCTGATTCCCAGCCCCTGCTTCCCACTGATCCCTGCCTTCCATCCCTCATTCCCATCCCTCCCCATGGACCAGAAGAAGAGGTGGGCATGCAAAGCATCCTCTCTATGGGAAAATAAAGCAACTTTATTGAAGCTTGAGGCAACTGCAAGCGATGCCGCTCCTCAAATCTTCTCCCCGCTTAGAGCCTGCAGCAGCTCCTTCACCCCAGTGATGAATTCCAGCAGCACCCGGACTGGGAGGGAGCAGAAGCCACTGATGCTGGAGCCCGTGGGCGCCGGCATCGTCTCCTGGACGGGGGTATGGGAGACGTGCTGGTGGCTCCACGTCGGGGGCGTCGTGGGTGCTCCCATGGAGCGGAACATTCCCAGCTGGTGGAGGATCCACTCATGGAAGTGCTGCGTCGAGGTGTAGATCCCCGGTCTCTTGGCCCTGGCGCAGCCGCGGCCCCAGCTCCTCAGCCCCACAACCCAGTAGAAGTTGGCGCCCTTCTCCCGGCACATGAGGGGACCGCCGCTGTCACCCTATGGAGGAGAAGGAGCCAGGATGAGAATGGGGATGGGTCGCCACGGCAATGCCAGAGGGGACCACCACTGTCAGCCTATGGGAATGGAAGGGTTCTCCTTCATCAGTTGGGTGTGGAGAGGGACCTTCAGCATGGATTGGAGCCATAGGAAGAGGGGTGATGGGTTCCAACTGAAGCAGGGATGCTCAGCTTGGAGAGAAGGAAGCGGTGGGACACTGGGATGGGTTGGATGGAGAAGGCTGGGATGCTCCATCCCCAGTCAGAGCAACCTCAATAGACCCGGATGAGCTTTACCCTCCCTTCCACCCCATTCCGTGAATCCATGACCCAGCATTCCAAGGCCAACGGGTCTGTCAGGCACTCACTTCTGGCCCCCCTCGCTCCCCATCCGCTGACGAAGCACTCGGACAGCTGGGATACCCTGAGCGTCGCATCGGGCAGGCAGGCGAGCTGCACGTGGTACCCGCACCGCACCGGCTGGTCCAGCTCCAGCAAGGCGATGTCGAAGCCGCTGGAGGCGCTGGTATAATATTCATGGACCACGACCTGCCGGATCCAGCGCTTCTGGGTCTCGGAATTGGCCTGAGCCAGGTCCGTGATTCCGAGCATCACGAACCAGTCCGTGGTGAAGCTGGGAGGGAGTGGAAGAGCAGGGATTAGAGCCGCAGGACAAGGGGTGATGGGTTCCGACTGGGAACTGCAGGGTGGAGATAGGGAAGGGATTCCCTGTGAGGGCACTGAGGTACTGGGATGGGATGGATGGAGAAGGTTTGGATGCTCCATCCCTGGCAGTGCTCAAGGCCAGCTTGGAGCAAGCTGCTCTATGGAAGGCATCCCGGCCCATGGCAAGCGGTTGCAAGTGGATGATCCCAAGCTCCTTTCCAATCCAACCCAATCCATGATCCATTTCCATCCCATGCCATTCCATCTCATCTCATCTAATTCCATGCCATTCCATTCCATTCTATGGGGAAGAGGATTGGGAAGGACCACATTCCTGCTGCTTCACAACGGGAAGCACTGGCCCAGCGCACCTCAGGCTCAAGGGCTGTCAAGCTGGAAGCAGCCTTCTCCTGAGCACTCTTCCCAGTGCATCCAGGATGGGGAAGGGGACGGGATGGGAGCTGCTCCTTGGCTATTCCCTATGGCTGGAATCCCTTCTGCCCCTTACTTTTGCCCAACGAAGCAGTGAGCGGCCGTGAGGACCCACTGGGGGGTGATGAGGGACCCGCCGCAGATGTGCAAAGGGCCGTTGGCAGTGGGGAACTGGATGCTGACCATCCATGGCCAGGCGCCCTGCTGTGCGTCCACGCCTCCGACAATGCGCGACATCCCATAGTCTTCAGCCATGGGACGGGTACCGCAGGTCCCTCTGGAAGCAGAAGCCCAACATTGGATGGTTAGGGATGAAGGGCGAGCATCGTCCCACCCCACAGGGTGCTGCAGGGACAAGGGACCCTATGGTGTGCCCCATAGGTGAGCATCATCCTGCACCATAGGGTGCTGCAGGGACAAGAGGCCCTATGGGGTGCCTCATAGCTACACTGTGCTACCACATGGGGCGATGGCAAGGAAGTGGGGCTCTCCCAATCCCACCACCCCATTGGTGTAACCAGGGTTGGGAGCAGCAGTATCTCCCTATGAAATACCAGGAGCCCCAAGCCTGGTGCCACTCACCCACAGCTGTCCCAGGAGCCATGCACCAGCCAGGGCAAGAACAGCAGGATGAGGACTCGGAGAAAAGCCCTTGCTGGCATCACGTCAACCAAATAGCTGCAAGCAAGGAGCTGCCACCAATGAGCTGCAACCAAGGAGCTGCAACCAAGGAGCTGCAATGAAGGAGCTACAATAAAGGAGCTGGAAACAAGGAGCTGCAACCAAGGAGCTGCCACCACGGAGCTGCAACGAAGGAGCTGCAAATAAGGAGCTGCAACCACAGAGCTGCAACCAAGGAGCTGCAAGCAAGGAGCTGCAACCAAGGAGCTGCAACCAAGGAGCTGCAACCAAGGAGCTGCAACCAAGGAGCTGCAACCACGGAGCTGCAACCAAGGAGCTGCAAGGGTGAACCACAGAGCTGCAACCAAGGAGCTGCAACCAAGGAGCTGCAACCAAGGACCTGCAACCAAGGAGCTGCCACCACGGAGCTGCAAACAAGGAGCTGCAACCAAGGAGCTGCAACGAAGGTGCTGCAAAGAAGGAGCTGCAACCAAGGAGCTGCAACCAAGGAGCTTCAACGAAGGAGCTGCAACCAAGGAGCTGCAACCAAGGAGCTGCAACGAAGGAGCTGCAACCACAGAGCTGCAACCAAGGAGCTGCAACCAAGGAGCTTCAACGAAGGAGCTGCCACCAGGGAGCTGCCACCAAGGAGCTGCAGCCACGGAGCTGCAACCAAGGAGCTGCAACCAAGGAGCTTCAACGAAGGAGCTGCCACCAGGGAGCTGCAACCAAGGAGCTGCAGCCACGGAGCTGCAACCAAGGAGCTGCAACCAAGGAGCTGCCATCAAGGAGCTGCAACCAAGGAGCTGCAATGAAGGAGCTGCAAACAAGGAGCTGCAACCAAGGAGCTGCCACCACGGAGCTGCAACCAAGTAGCTGCAACCAAGGAGCTTCAACGAAGGAGCTGCCACCAAGGAGCTGCAACCAAGGAGCTGCAACAAAGGAGCTGCAACCACAGAGCTGCAACCACAGAGCTGCAACCAAGGAGCTGCCACCAAGGAGCTGCAAACAAGGAGCTGCAACCACAGAGCTGCAACAGGAGCTGCAACCAGGAGCTGCACCAAGGAGCTGCACAAGGAGCTGAAGGGTGGGTGGGGTGGGAGGAGCTGTCACACGGAGCTCAACCATGACAAGGAGCTGCAAACAAGGAGCTGCAAACAAGGAGCTGCCACCAAGGAGCTGCAACGAAGGAGCTGCCACCACGGAGCTGCAAACAAGGAGCTGCAAACAAGGAGCTGCCACCAAGGAGCTGCAACCAAGGAGCTGCCACCACGGAGCTGCAAACAAGGACCTGCAATCAAGGAGCTGCAATGAAGGAGCTGCCACCACGGAGCTGCAAACAAGGAGCTGCAATGAAGGAGCTGCAACCAAGGAGCTGCAACCAAGGAGCTGCAACCAAGGAGCTGCAACCAAGGAGCTGCAACCAAGGAGCTGCAACCACGGAGCTGCAACCAAGGAGCTGCAACCAAGGAGCTGCAACCACGGAGCTGCAACCAAGGAGCTGCAACCAAGGAGCTGCAACCAAGGAGCTGCAACCACAGAGCTGCAACCAAGGAGCTGCAACCAAGGAGCTGCAACCAAGGAGCTGCAACCAAGGAGCTGCAACCAAGGAGCTGCAACCAAGGAGCTTCAAAGAAGGAGCTGCCACCAAGGAGCTGCAACGAAGGAGCTGCAACCACAGAGCTGCAACCACAGAGCTGCAACCACAGAGCTGCAACCAAGGAGCTGCCACCAAGGAGCTGTAAACAAGGAGCTGCAACCAAGGCGCTGCAACGAAGGAGCTGCAAGCACGGAGCTGCAAGCACAGAGCTGCAACCACAGAGCTGCAACGAATGAGCTGCAACGAAGGAGCTGCCACCAAGGAGCTGCAACCAAGGAGCTGCCACCAAGGAGCTGCAACCAAGGAGCTGCAACCAAGGAGCTGCAACCAAGGAGCTGCAATCAAGGAGCTGCCACCAAGGAGCTGCAATGAAGGAGCTGCCACCACGGAGCTGCAAACAAGGAGCTGCAACCAAGGAGCTGCAACCAAGGAGCTGCCACCACGGAGCTGCAACAAGGAGCTGGGGTGGGTGGGTGGGTGGGGTGAGGAGCTGCACCACAGAGCTGCAACCAAGAGCTGCAACCAAGGAGCTTCAACGAAGGAGCTGCCACCAAGGAGCTGCAACCAAGGAGCTGCCACCACGGAGCTGCAACCAAGTGGCTGCAACCAAGGAGCTTCAACGAAGGAGCTGCCACCAAGGAGCTGCAACCAAGGAGCTGCAACCAAGGAGCTGCAACCACAGAGCTGCAACCAAGGAGCTGCAACCAAGGAGCTGCCACCAAGGAGCTGCAAACAAGGAGCTGCCACCAAGGAGCTGCAACCAAGGAGCTGCAACCAAGGAGCTGCCACCAAGGAGCTGCAACAAAGGAGCTGCAAAGAAGGAGCTGCAACCAAGGATCTGCCACCAAGGAGCTGCAACCACAGAGCTGCAACCAAGGAGCTGCAACCAAGGAGCTGCAACCAAGGAGCTGCAACCAAGGAGCTGTCACCACGGAGCTGCAACCACGGAGCTGCAACCACGGATATGCAACCACAGAGCTGCAACCAAGGAGCTGCAAACAAGGAGCTGCAAACAAGGAGCTGCCACCAAGGAGCTGCAACGAAGGAGCTGCAACCAAGGAGCTGCCACCACGGAGCTGCAAACAAGGAGCTGCAAAGAAGGAGCTGCACCAAGGATGGGGAGGTGCAACCAAGGAGCTGCAAGCAAGGAGCTGCAACCACAGAGCTGCAACCAAGGAGCTGCAACCAAGGAGCTGCAATCACCACTGCGCCCAAAGCGCAACTGCCCCAGGGATACGGGTGCTGGATGCAGGTCCCTTGGTGCTGGGGCTGACGTCATAGAGAGGAAGGTTCCATGGGGGGTGTTTCATGGGGGGGGTTCCACGGGGATGTCCATGGGGGGCCCCATGGGGGGGCATGGGGAGATGGGGGGGGTCTGATGGGCTTGGGATGCTCTGAATCCCTATGGGATGCTCTGGAGTTTTGTGGGATGCTCTGGACAATAGAAAGGGCTTCTTCAAATACATAGTGGAGAAAACCAACACAAGAGGCAGTAGAGGCTCACTGCAGAACGAGGCAGGTGCCCTGGAGACAGAGGATATAAAGAAGGCAGAGGTGCTGAATGCCTTCTTTGCCTCTGTCTTTACTCCTGCAGTCTCTCCCCAGGGACCCCAGATTCCCACGGTCCCAGAAGGAGTCAGGACAAAGGAGGAGTTTGCTTTGGTAGATGAGGATTGGGTTAGGGATCAGTGAAGCAATCTGGACATCTATAAATCAATGGGTGCGCATGGAATGCACCCATGGAGCTGAGGGAGCTGGCGGAGGTCATTGCTTGGGCACTCTCCATCATCTTTGGTAAGTCGTGGCAAACAGGAGAGGTGCCTGAGGACTGGAGGATGGCAAATGTCACACCAGTCTATGAGAAGGGCAAGAAGGAGGAGCTGGGTAATTATAGACCGGTCAGCCTTAGCTCCATCCCTGGAAAGGTGATGGAACAACTTCTTCTTGACACCATCTCTAGACGTATCAAGGATGAGGGGCTCATTAAGAGCAGCCAACATGGTTTTACCAGGGGGAAGTCATGTTTGAGCAACCTTATAGCCTTCTATGAGGAAGTAACTAGGTGGATGGATGATGGTAGAGCGGTAGGTGTGGTTTCTCTTGATTTCAGTAAGGCATCTGATACTGCCTCCCACAGCATCCTCATAGATAAGCTAAGGAAGCATGGGCTTGATGATCAGGTAGTGAGGTGGATCAAGAGCTGGTTGAAGGGAAGAGGGCAGAGAGTTGTGGTCAATGGGCAGAATGTAGCTGGAGGTCTGTGACCAGTGGAGTCCGTCAGGGGTCGGTGCTGGGATCAGTGCTGTTTAATATTTTCCTCAGCGCCCTGGATGAGGGAACTGAGTGTACCCTCAGCAAGTTCGCTGATGACACTAAACTGGGAGGAGTGGCTGACACAGCAGAAGGCTGTGCTGCCATTCAGCGAGACCTGGACAGGCTGGAGAGTTGGGCGGGGAGAAACTTGATGAAATTCAACAGGGGCAAGTGTAGAGTCTTGCATCTGGGGAAGAACAACCCCATGTACCAGTACAGGTTGGGGGTTGACCTGCTGGGAAGGAGTGAAGGGGAAAGGGACCTGGGAGTCCTGGTGGGATGGGGATGAGGGCTGGAAGGCAGGGAACAGTGGGAAGCAGGGTCTGGGAATCAGGGAATCAACCAGGTTGGGTAAGACCTTCAGGAGCATCAAGTCCAATCATTGCCCCACCATTAAAACATGGCATGTAGAGGGAGGGGGTTCAGCTCCCATTAGACCAGGTTGCTCTAAGCCCTATCCATCCTTCTCCATCCAACCCATCCCAGGGTCCCAGCACCCTCACTTCCTTACATCTCCAACCTGAACTTCCCTGTTCCAGTTGGAACCCATCACCCCTTGTGCTATGGCTGCAATCCATGCTGAAGGCTCCTCTCCCCATCCAAATGATGAAGGAGAACCCAACCTTCCATAGTTCTGCTTCATCCCTGCATCCAGCTGGAGCATCCCACCTCATCCCTGCATCCAGCTGGAGTATCCCACTTCATCCCTGCCTGCAGCTGGAGCATCCCGCTTCCAGGCTTAGGATCTTCCCTTAGGACCTCATAAGCTCCTGTGAGGGTGGTGAGGCACTGGAATAGGTTGCCCAAGGAGGTTGTGAATGCTCCATCCCTGGCAGTGTTCAAGGCCAGGTTGGATGAGGCCTTGGGCGATATGGTTTAGAGCAAAGTGTCCCTGCCCATAGCAGGGGGGTTGGAACTTGATGATCTTTTAGGGTCTTTTCCATCCCTAACCATTCTATGATTCTATAAGCTCCAAGGCTGTATCCATCCCAGCACCAAGCACCCATCCCAGCACCAAGCACCCATCCCAGCTCCCAACACCCATCCCAGCACCCTTTGGATATCTCCTGAATCCCAAGCACTGGGGTCCCCAATGCCAGGAGCAGGGACTGGGGAATGGGCTTACCCTTTTCCAAATGATTCAGCCCACATTCACCCCAGTAACTGCCACTGGGACCCCATTCAACCCTTATTTCATTAAGATCCCATGAAGATCCTGTTAAGAACCCATGAAGACCCCATTAATATCCCATTAATAAGACACCCTTAGGAGCCCATTATGATCAATTAAGACCCCATTAAGATCCATTAAGACCCCATTAATCTCCCATGAGGATGCCACTAGGACCCCATTAATCTCCCATGAGGATGCCACTAGGACCCCATTAATATCCCTTTAGGACTCCATTAATATCACATTAGAACCCCATTAATACCCCATTAGGACGACATTAGGACCCCTTTAGGATCCCATTAAGATCCCATTAGGATTCCATGAAGACCCCATTAAAATCCCATTAGGTCAACATTAGGATCCCTGTAGGACCCTATTAGTATCCCATTAGAACCCCTTTATGACCCCATTAAGAGCCATTAGGATCCATTAAACTGGTCCCAGCATCTGGGGTGGGGGGTGTCCCATTGGGTCTCTTCCATTGGGTGCCATCCAAGCCCCCCCCAGACCCCCCCCTCCGCCACAATGAGGGTGCAAACCCAGCCCTAACCCTGCCCCCCCTCCCCCCCAATTCTCCTGTTTATGGTAAAATCACCTTTAGTGGCAGAGACAAAAATAAGCCCCGGGGGGGGGATGGACACACAGACGGCACAAGACCCCCCATAACAGTCGTCCCCCCCAATAGGGACACAGTGACCGGGAGGGGGGGTTGTGCTGTGCCCCCCCGAGGCACTCAGTGCGATGGGGGGAGGGCTCAGGAACAAACTTGCAGCCCCGTTTCCAAGCTGACAAGCAGGTATTCTTTATTGCGGCGCCGGGAGACACGGGGAGAGCTCCTCCTAACGGGTGTCCCCAGTGCCACCCAAGCCGTCCTTTCTAGTCCCTGGCCATACACACATATTCAGGAGGCTACGGGGGTTTACACAGTTTCCCAGTACTTCCCCCATGCGTACACAATTGTGGTGCTGGTCTCTGAGGGTCCTTTACTTCTCCCAACAATCTTCATCACTTCTGGCAGCCTCTGAAGCACGCGCAGTAGATGCTCATACCACTTTAATTGCTTCGTTAGCACCAGAGACGTAATAATCCTCCTGTCCTCCTACTTATCTGTTAGTTTACCTGCAGCCCATCCTGGACCCCTGCAGTTCCCAGATACTCCTTGTCCCTGTGTCCTGTTCTTCTAGACTGTTTTTCTTAAAACTATGCCAACGACAACGATTTACCTTGTGAGAACTCTCACTACGTTCTCTAGCTGTGCTCTGGTTTTTTCCTCTATGTATCATGCACCTCAATCATTTTCCATTGCTACTGTTACAAAGCCATCAAACTGAACATTACTGAAAACCAACTCTAAAGGTTTCTATATTCCATTTTGCGATTTTGTGCCCCTTTGTCTCAAATTCCCCCCTTTTTCTGTCCTGTTGCAAATCCTTCTGCAACATTTTATGTATTACCATTACCATCAAGTCTTTTTGAAATAATCTCATTTCTACTTGGTGCTTAATTTCATTCCTTTTCCAATCTTCATAATTTATCATAGATCCTTTACAACACCAGAGGGAACACTGAATCATACCACAAGTAATCAATATTAAAATAATTAACACCAATATTCCTGCAACCAGTTGCCTCAACCAGGAGAGACTGGGTAACCATGAAGTTAACTTTTTCCGTATTTCTTCAAATCCCCAGGAGGTGTCATCCGTGGCCTTTTCATGAAATATCTTAGTTTGTTTCCAAATTTCCTCCAGATCTGTTTCAATTCTGCCACTTTAGTCTGCATAGGAAGAACAACTTCCATTCATTATGGAAGAAATCCCTCTTTGTGATGCCAGTAACATGTCTAGAGCCATTTGGTTTTGTAATATCACCTTAGATAGGCTAGTTATCTCTTGTTGTTCTGCCTGGATTATATCATGTTTTTACTTGCCATTTCCTCTATGGTTGCTGAGATATTTACAATTGCCTTCTCTAATTCACTTACTGCCAAAGATGGACTGTGCCGTCTTACAAAACCATGAGATGCGGTGTGCCATTCAATAACAGGGTTAAACCCTCGCTTCATTTGTTTAGCAAAACTTCCAATCCAGGCCCCGGAAGGAAACCTGTCGATAGTCGTGAAATTGGGTATTACAGCACCTAAGGTGCATGCCCCCTTCCAGTTGGGGGGTAGAATCTTACAAGCATTTTCTCCACATAACCAATATCATCCTTTCCCTTTAGGAATGGGACACCACTGAACTACAATACCATCTATATTAATAGTATGATTGCAATTTGAATGGTGACCTACATCTGTGCCATTTAAACAAGCCTGATCTCCTACCCTGGTTCCTGGTGTAATACATCTTGGTGCACAGGTGTGCACAAACACCTGGTTTAGGATTAACTATTCCAAATGTTAACCTTTCCTTCGAATACAGACTGCTAGTGTTCACCCACAAATTTGTCCATGAGACAGTGTTAGGAATTGGAACTCCAACTAATGGGAGATCCAGGCTTCCTCCTGATTTAGGCAACTGTGCACACACCCAACAGTCACTGCCATTAAAAACATTAATAACATTCTGCACTAATTTCAGGTGTAAGTTCTGGTCCCAAGCTTGTGCGCCAGTTATCCTATGAGTCCAAATCTGACCCATGCAGTCTCATACGTAAGGGTCTTGAAGGTTTGATCTGCCATGTCTTCTCTGGCTCTGCTGCTTGCTTTGTTCTTGAATAATGCATCCAGGCAGGCTGTTCCTTTATCTTCACTGCTGTAAAGGTGGTCAGTAATACCTGGTACGGTCCGCTCCACTTCTCCTCTAGAGAGAAATTCTTAACACAAACCCAGTCTCCAGATCTGAAAGGGTGAATCGGATCATCCAAACCTCGTGCTCTTGTCCCTGCTATTCTCCTATTCATCTCGTCCAATGGTTTTCCCAGATTGATCAGAAACTATCGGAGATAGCCTTCTCCCTCTTCCTGAAGACTTTCTCCTTTAAGCTGGGACTGATATGGTCTTCCACACAAAATTTCAAATGGGCTAACCTCTTCTTTCGACCGAGGTTTAGTTCGAACCCTTAATAAAGCCAGTGGTAAACCTTGGTACCAATATAAGTTCATTTCCTGACACATTTTACTAGTCTGTTGTTTGATCAGATGAACCAGCTTTTCTACTTGCCCACTGGCCTGAGGCCTGTATGGAACATGGAGTTGCAATCAATTTCTAATTTTTGATAATTTCTTGTAACAATTTTGCACTAAAGCGAGAGCCTCGGTCGGAAGGAATTGCCTCTGGTACCCCCAAAAGGAGGTTATTATCTCCTTAAATAATGTTTTAACCACTTGTTTTGCATTAGTTATCCTACAAGGGAATGCTTCTGGCCAGCCTGAAAAAGTATCCATTAACACCCATAAATATCAGTAAACCTCTTTTCTTGGTAATTCAGAAAAACCTATTTGCCACTGCTGTCCTGGATAACTTCTTCTATCTGTTGTCCCAATTTGATTACTATTTTCAGTCTTAGGATTCTTCTTAAGACATAGCTGACATTATTTTGTCACTAATTGAACTGTGGTGTAGAGATTCTTTCCTACAATTTGTTTGTCTAAATATTTATACAAAGAGTTGCTACCCCAGTGAGTCTTATTATGTTCTTAGAATCAGAGAACAGTTAGGGTTGGAAAGGACCTAAAGATCATCAAGTTCCAACCCCCCTGCCATGGGCAGGGACACCTTGCACTAAACCATATCACCCAAGGCCTCATCAAACCTGGCCTTTAACACTGCCAGGGATGGAGCATTCACAACCTCCCTGGGCAACCCATTCCAGTGCCTCACCACCCTAACAGGAAAGAATTTCCTCCTTATATCCAATCTAAACATCCCCTGTTTAAGTTTGAACCCATTACCCCTTGTCCTATCACTACAGTCCCTAATGAAGAGTCCCTCCCCAGCATCCCTATAGGCCCCCTTCAGATACTGGAAGGCTGTTATGAGGTCTCCATGCAGCTTCTCTTCTCCAGGCTGAACAGCCCCAACTTTCTCTGCCTGTCTTCATACGAGAGGTGCTCCAGCCCCTGATCATCCTCGTGGCCTCCTCTGGACTTGTTCCAACAGCTCCATGTCCTTTTTATGTTAAGGACATCAGACCTGCACACAATACTCCAAGCGAGGTCTCACAAAAGCAGAATAAAGGGGCAGGATCACCTCCTCCGACCTGCTGGTCACGCTCCTTTGGATGCAGCCCAGGATACGGTTGCTTTCTGGGCTGCAAGCACACACTGAAGCCTGCTCATGTTCATTTTCTTATCAACCAGCACCCCCAAGTCCTTCTCCGCAGGGCTGCTCTGAATCTCTTCTCTGCCCAGCCTGTAGCTGTGCCTGGGATTGCTCCCACCCAGGTGTAGGACCTTACACTTGGCAGGGTTAAACTTCATGAGGTTGGCATCAGCCCACCTCACAAACGTGTCAAGGTCCCTCTGGATGGCATTCCTTCCCTCCAGCGGATCAACCCAACCACACAGCTTGGTGTCATCGGCAAACCTGCTGAGGGTGCACTCAATCCCACTGTCCATGTCAGAGAGGAAGAGGTTGAACAAGACCGGTCCCAACACGGATCCCTGAGGGACACCACTTGTTACTGGTCTCTGGGTGGACACTGAGCCATTGACCACAACTCTTCGTGTGCAGCCATCCAGCCAGTTTTTATCCACCAAACTTAGTTCTTCCTGAAAGTCAGTTCTTCCTGAACTAACTTCCAGAGCTGGTTATAGGGGATTACAATTTGCCAATCAGGAATCTGAACCCAACCCTCTTTATTTTCCTGTCCTTTTAGATCCTCAATCAATTTTCTATCCTTTTTTGAATACCTCGGTTTGGATTTCTCTATTGTTAGCTTGCCATCGAGGACTAAGGACATGATTTGAAATTGTTCAGCTGCTCGTTTGGCTTCAAAACTGGCCAATTTATTTCCAGTTGCCTGATCAGAGTCACCTTGTTGATGTCATTTACAGGACATAACAGCTACTTCTTCAGGTAGCTGAACAGCTTCTAGTAATTGTAGAAGTTCTGTCCTTGTTCTTTCCAGATAGCACCATGTGCATGGACCACACCAAATGCGTACTTAGAATCAGTCCAAATATTTACCCTTTTCTCTTTAGCCAATTTCAGGGTTTTCGTTAACACTATTATTTCTGCCTTCTGGGCAGAAGTGTTTGCAGGTAAAGGTTTAGCTCTTATTACCTGTGAAGTGGTGGTAATGGCATATTCTGCCTTTCGCTCACCATTATTCATGAAGCTGCTACTGTCGATAAACCAAGAATCAGCATCTTCCAGGGGTTTTTCTTTCAAGTCTGGTCGGCTCGAATATACAGCCTCTACGGCGGTCAAGCAGTTGTGTGTTAGTGGTTCTGCCAACTGTTCCTGCAAAAGGATGCTGGATTCACAGCATTAGTGACCACAACTTCTATATCATCCTGCTCCACAATGGTGGCCTGGTATTTTAAATAAAATGTGCAGGAGATAACCAGTGGGCTCCTTTCTGCCCCAGGACTGCTGATACCACATGGGACACTGGTACAGTAATTTTTGTCCCACGGTGAATTTGCGAGCCTCTTCAATATTCATGACCACTGTTCCCACAGCCCTTGGGCATCCGGGCCATCCTTTGCTCGTTTCATCCAGCTGCTTTGAAAAATATGCCACTGCCCTTCTGTAGGGTCCTAGTTTCTGAGCAAGGACCCCCAAAGCTGTTCCCTGGTTTTCATAGGAATACAGCTAAAATGGTTTAGTCACATCCGGAAGCCCCAGAGCTGGAGCTCTCATTAACTCTATCTTTAAATTTCTAAAAGCCTCCTCTGCTTTAGCAGTCCAGTTCAAAGAGGGAGGCTTTCCCTTCACCAGTTCATGGAGTGGTCTTACCAGAACACCATAATCATGGATCCAAAGTCTGCACCATCCTGTCATTCCCAGGAATGTCCGGAGCTCCTTGACGGTCGACAGTCGTGGACTCTGCCAAATGGCTTCTTTTCTAGCAGCTCCAAGTTCTCTCTGTCCTCCTGTTATTTCATATCCTAGGTAGGAAACTCAGGTTTGGATTAGTTGGGCCTTGTTTGGATACCTGATAACCATTCAGCCCCAGAAAATTTCATAGTTCCACTGTCCACTGTGTACATTCTTCCTTGGTTTCTGTAGCAGTTAACAGGTCATGCACATGTTGTAACAGAGTCCCCGTCTGAGCAGGTGGCTGCCATGATTCTAGTTCTCATGCTAGAAATTGCTGGACTGTTTTTAAACCCCTGTGGTAATACTGTCCGAGTTAATTGAGTTTCCCTTCCTGTGTCAGGATTTTCCCATTCAAAAGCAAATACTTTTGGCTTTCTTTGGCCAATGGGAAGCAAAAGCAAGCCTCCTTTAAATCCAGGACGCAAACCATTTCTGATTATTAATCAACTCAGTCAGTAAGTCATATGAATTAGCTACTACTGGACGAATAACCTCTGCAGTTTTGCTGATTGCCCTGAGATCGTGGATCAGTCTGCAACTTTTCCCATCGTATTTCTTTACTGTCCAGATACGAGTGTTACATTCCAATTCACATTCAATTAATAATCTGTATTTTAAAATTTCTCAATGATTTTTTGATTCCCTTTGATCTTCTAATTTTAAGGGGTACTGTTTTATTCTAATTGGGCAGGCCCCCCTTTTTCATTTCCACTTTAACAGGCAAAGCATTTTTTGCCTTACCTGGAACTTCAGATGCCCATACTCCCACATATACCTGATTAAGGATTTCTTCTATTTCAGGGAGGTCCTCCTTTTTGCTTTTCTGTTGAATTAAACGCAAAACTGCAATTAATTGATTGGTTTTAAGTCTGAATTCCATTTTGCCTTCTTTAAATGTTGCTTCTTGTCCTAATAAAGATTTTAGAGAATTTGGCATGCATAAAAATGTATGCATTCCTATCTGTTTTACCAATTTGTACTTTCAAGGTTTCAGAAAGAATGCCTCACTTTTTTTCTTTTTCTGCTTTTTCTTGGTGGCCACTAGCTCCCACGTCTGTAACAAATTCTTTTCTCTCTGATCTAACACCAAATAAGCTGCTCCTGTACCCACTAAAATTCCACTTCACTTCCTCTAGGCCCTAGTTTTAATTTAATCAGTGGATCTGCTAGGGTAGATTCCCCACGTCCCTGTCGGTCTAGTTCCAATTCAGTCACCGGAGCCACCCCATGGCACTGTCCCCCCCCAGGGCAGTCTCACTTCCAGCGTCCAAACTCCCCATAGCACACACACCGATCCGGTCCCACAGAAGAGGACCCCAAGATCCCTCCTCCCACGCTCAAACACTGGAGCTGCTCCAGCTCCCCTCCTTTCCCCCTTGCTTTTCCCTTTTTTTCCTCACAGCGGCTCCCCCTGCTCTGCAGGGCTGCAGGTGCCTGCCTGTGCAACAGCGCTTCTGGTTTAACCCCTTCTCAACTCTGAACGTGGCTGTGCCGCTGGTTGCCAGTGACAGCAATCTCTTCCTCCTTATCAATATCAGAGAGGACAGATGCAGACGCTGCTCCTCTAGGAGGTACCTGTGGTACATGACTTTCCAACCTCTCTTCCTGATTACTGTTTTTTAACTTTAGATATCTTTCCCCAATATCACAGGCTGAACAACATTTCTCCAGCTTAGCTTTCAGTTTTTCCCTGTCCTTTTCCAAAGCCAAAATTAAGGAATCTGGCGGAGCTATATTAATTCTGCATTCAGTCTGTCACTCTGTGTGGTTTCTTGAAGTGAAAAACATATCTGCATACATTACTTCATCCCATTTTCATTGCCCCCTCAAAACATCATTAATTGCAACAATGTATTATAATTCAGAGTTCCATTTTTAGGCCATTTATCCCAATCATCCAAAGTATACTAAGGCCAACATTGGTTACAATATTTTACCAATGTTTTCTTACTTACCAAGCCTTCAGGAGACCCTCCAAGTTCTTTCCAGTGTGCCAAAATGCACCCAAAAGGATTCTTTTTCAAGATCTCTTCACTCTGCTGATTTTCCACTATCAATCTCACATTCACACACACACACACAAACGGGATGCCCCAGACACACTCCACACAGTTACAACACTTGAGACAGAGACTTAAAATCAACCTTAATATAACAAACCACAAAATAAATTAAATACCAACAAGATCCAAAACCATTTCCACAAGACACCCCCTGCGTCTTGCAGGACCCAACCCACAGGAAGCCCCCTGCTTCCTTTGGCTGTATACCAAACGGACGCTGGCAGCCGGGTATACGCCTTTACCTACGACATTTCCTATCTCGGTTTACGGAAGGCTTCCAAACCATGCGTACGCTTACCAAACCAGCCCAATTCCCAATTGAGTCTTTGGGCAAGATGCCCCCTGCACCTTTCAGACTACACAAAAGAAAAGGTACCTTTTAGGAAGATGGTCCTTGTCTGCTCCCGCAGTGATCCGAAGGAGGCGAGGGGTCCCTCCAGGAAAAAGCCCCGAGGGCCCTAGGGAGCCCTGTCCTCAGCGGGTCCTGCAGCCGAGCAGAGAGGGTCCCACCTGAGTCGCCAAATTGATTCGGAGAAAACCCCAGGGACAAACTTTCTCTATGTATCATGCACCGCAATCATTTTCCATCGCTACTGTTACAAAGCCATCAAACTTAACACTACTGAAAACTAATTCTAAGGGTTTCTCTCTTCCATTTTGTGATTTTGTGCCCCTTTGTCTCAGGTGGCAGCAGGGACAGGCACCAGGCTGCTGGGACAGCTCCGCTCGGAGCTCCAACGTCTCACACCGGACCTCGCACACTGCGGGAGGGCAACGGCTCAGAGCGGGGGAAGCAGCTGAAGGGGGGGGTCCTGGAGCTGGGCAGGGCCTTGCGCACCCACCCCTGCCCTAACCCCAGAGCCACCGGTACAACCCCAGCGTTACCGGTACAACCCCAGAGCCACCGGTACAACCCCCAGCTGCCTCCCCAAACCCCGAGGGCACCGACCCCTCCCCTCCAGGGAGCCTCCCGCTTCAGAGCATCCCACAGGGATTCGCAGCATCCCACAAGCAGAGCACCCCACAGGGCTCCAGAGCACCCCACAGAGCTCCAGAGCATCCCATAGGGATTCAGAGCATCCCAAGCCCATCAGACCCCCCCCATCTCCCCATGCCCCCCCATGGGGCCCCCCATGGACATCCCCGTGGAACCCCCCCCATGAAACACCCCCCATGGAACCTTCCTCTCTATGACGTCAGCCCCAGCACCAAGGGACCTGCATCCGGCACCCGTATCCCTGGGGCAGTTGCGCTTTGGGCGCAGTGGTGATTGCAGCTCTGTGGTTGCAGCGCCTTGCTTGCAGTTTCTTTGTTGCAGTGATGGCAACAACGGCTTTTCTCCGAGTCCTCATCCTGCTGTTCTTGCCCTGGCTGGTGCATGGCTCCTGGGACAGCTGTGGGTGAGTGGCACCAGGCTTGGGGCTCCTGGTATTTCATAGGGAGATACTGCTGCTCCCAACCCTGGTTACACCAATGGGGTGGTGGGATTGGGAGAGCCCCACTTCCTTGCCATCGCCCCATGTGGTAGCACAGTGTAGCTATGAGGCACCCCATAGGGTCCCTTGTCCCTGCAGCACCCTGTGGGGTGGGACGATGCTCGCTCTTCATTCCTAACCATCAGGTGTTGGGCTTCTGCTTCCAGAGGGACCTGCGGTACCCGTCCCATGGCTGATTACTATGGGATGTCACGCATTGTCGGAGGCGTGGACGCACAGCAGGGCGCCTGGCCATGGATGGTCAGCATCCAGTTCCCCACGGCCACCGGCTTCTCGCACATCTGCGGGGGGTCCCTCATCACCCCCCAGTGGGTCCTCACGGCCGCTCACTGCTTCATCGGGCAAAAGTAAGGGGGAGAAGGGATTCCAGCCATAGGGAATAGCCAAGGAGCAGCTCCCATCCCGTCCCCTTCCCCATCCTGGATGCACTGGGAAGAGTGCTCAGGAGAAGGCTGCTTCCAGCTTGACAGCCCTTGAGCCTGAGGTGCGCTGGGCCAGTGCTTCCCGTTGTGAAGCAGCAGGAATGTGGTCCTTCCCAATCCTCTTCCCCATAGAATGGAATGGAATGGCATGGAATGAAATGGAATGTGATGTTACGGATCATGGATTGGGTTGGGTTGGAACGGAGCTTGGGACCATCCAGTTGCAACCTCTTGCCATGGGCCGGGATGCCTTCCATAGAGCAGCTTGCTCCAAGCTGGCCTTGAGCACTGCCAGGGATGGAGCATCCAAACCTTCTCCATCCATCCCATCCCAGTACCTCAGTGCCCTCACAGGGAATCCCTTCCCTATCTCCACCCTGCAGTTCCCAGTCGGAACCCAGCACCCCTTGTCCTGCGGCTCTAATCCCTGCTCTTCCACTCCCTCCCAGCTTCATCACGGATTGGTTCGTGATGGTCGGAATCACGGACCTGGCTCAGGCCAATTCCGAGACCCAGAAGCGCTGGATCCGGCAGGTCGTGGTCCATGAAAATTATACCAGCGCCTCCAGTGGCTTCGACATCGCCTTGCTGGAGCTGGACCAGCCGGTGCGGTGCGGGTACCACGTGCAGCTCGCCTGCCTGCCCGATGCGACGCTCAGGGTATCCCAGCTGTCCGAGTGCTTCGTCAGCGGATGGGGCGCGAGGGAGGCCAGAAGTGAGTGCCCGACGGCCCCGTTGGCCTTGGAATGCCGGGTCATGGATTCACGGAATGGGGTGGAAGGGAGGGGAAAGCTCATCCAGGTCTATTGAGGTTGCTCTGACTGGGGATGGAGCATCCCAGCCTTCTCCATCCAACCCATCCCAGTGTCCCACCGCTTCCTTCTCTCCAAGCTGAGCATCCCTGGTTCAGTTGGAACCCATCACCCCTTGTCCCATCGCTGAAGGTCCCTCCATGTCCTCCTTATGTTGAGGATGCAGAGCAGAGGGGATGCAGCCCAGGCTATAGAGGGTGTTGATGGCTCCCATGGAGCTTCTCACCCCCCAATACCCCCAAATCCATCCCTTGTCCCCCTAATCCTGACCCCTTTTGTGTCCCCACAGCGGGGGCATCGTCCCCATCAGCCCTGCAGGAGGCCAAGGTCCGCCTCATCGATGTCAACCTCTGCAACAGCAGCCAATGGTACCGCGGGGCCATCAAGAGACACAACCTCTGCGCTGGGTACCCGCAGGGTGGCATCGACACCTGCCAGGTAGGGATGTGCCATTGGGGCTGCCTTCTCCTCTCCCATCTGCAGGGCCTTGCTCTGCATCCTCCTTTATCCCTGCTTCGGAAGCGCATCCAGCTTCCATCACCATAGGCTGACAGTGGTGGTCCCCTCTGGCATTGCCGTGGGGACCCATCCCCATTCTCATCCTCGCTCCTTCTCCTCCATAGGGTGACAGCGGCGGTCCCCTCATGTGCCGGGACAAGGGCGCCAACTTCTACTGGGTTGTGGGGCTGACGAGCTGGGGCCGCGGCTGCGCCAGGGCCAAGAGACCGGGGATCTACACCTCGACGCAGGACTTCCATGAGTGGATCCTCTACCAGCTGGGAATGTTCCGCTCCATGGGAGCCTCCACGACGCCCCCGACGTGGAGGCACCAGCACGTCTCCCATACCCCTGTCCAGGAGAAGATGCCGGCACCCACCGCCTCCAGCATCAGTGGAGTCAGCTCCCGCCCAGTACGGGTGGTGCTGCAGATCTTCACTGGGGTGAAGCAGTTGCTGCAGGCTCTAAGGATGAAGATTTGAGGAGTGGCATCGCTTGAAGTTGCCTCGACCTTCAGTAAAGTTGCCTTCTTTTCCCATAGTGAGGATGCTTTGCATGCCCACCTCTTCTTCTGGTCCATGGGGAGGGATGGGGATGAGGGATGGAGGGCAGGGAACAGTGGGAAGCAGCGGCTGGGAATCAGGGAATCAGCCAGGTTGGGAAAGACCTTCAGGAGCATCAAGTCCAATCATTGTCCCACCATTAAAACATGGCATGAAGAGGGAGGGGGAGAGCTTCCATTAGACCAGGTTGTTCCAAGCCCCATCCATCCTTCTCCATCCAACCCATCCCAGGGTCCCAGCACCCTCACTTCCCACTTCCAGTCTTGGGACCTTACTTAGGACCTCATAAGCTCCCAAGGCTGTACCCATCCCAGCACTAAGCACCCATCCCAGCTCCCTACACCCATCCCAGCACCCTTTGGACCTCTCCGGAATCCCAGCACTGGGGTCCTCAGTGACAGGAGCAGGTACTGGGGTCAGGGCTTACCCTTGTCCATGTCACTGGGTCCCCATTAACCCCTCATCCCATTAAGATCCTATGAAGATCCCATTAGGGCCCCATTAATATCCCAAGAGGATCCCATTAGGGCGCCATTAATAGCCCAAGAGGATCTCCTTAGGACCCTATTAAGATCCCATTAAGACCCCATTAAGACCCCATTAGGACCCCATTAATATCCAATTAATATCCCATTAGTATCCTTTTAGGACCCCATTAATATCCCATTAGGAGCCCGTTAATTGCCAATTAGGATGCCATTAGGACCCCATTAAAATCCATTAAGACCTCATTCATATCCCTCAAGCCCCATTAAGATCCCTTGAGGATCCCATTAGGACCCCATTTATATCCATTAATATACCTTTAGGATCCAGCAGCCATTATGGGAGCTCTTAGGGGGGGGGCTAACAGGGGGATTGGCAGCTCCCATTGGGGGGTTCCATGGAGGGGTTCCCATGGTGTGATCCCAGCACCCATTGGTTGGGGTCCCATGGGAGAACCCGGGGGGGGGGGGGGGGTCCCAGTATCCATTGGAGGGGTTCCACGGGGGGGGTCCCATAGAAGGGTCCCATGGGGGGAGGTCCCAGCCCCATTGGGTGCTGTGGGGGGGCTCAGCTCGCTCGCTGACCCGGATGCCCATGTAACTCTCCAGGAAATCGTCCACCTTGGCCACTGTGCGCTCCTGGAAGGCTGAGGGCTGGGGGGGGCACAGAGGGGTTGGGGGGGTTCCCAGTATAGGGGTGTCTCCATGATGGGGGTGGACAGGGATATGGGGGTGTCTCCATGATGGGGTGGGTCAGGGATATGGGGGTGTCTCCATGATGGGGTGGGTCAGGGATATGGGGGGGTCTCCATGATGGGGGTGGTCAGGGATATGGGGGTGTCTCCATGATGGGGGGTCAGGGATATGGGGGTGTCTCCATGATGGGGGGGGTCAGGGATATGGGATGGGGGTGTCTCCATGATGGGGGTGGTCAGGGATATGGGGGGGTCTCCATGATGGGGGGGTCAGGGATATGGGGGGGTCTCCATGATGGGGGGGTCAGTTGTTTGATCACCATGTTCAAAAGAAGCCGCTCCCCGATCCGGCTCCCAGTGCTGCACCGGTGGCACGGCCGGGATGGAAACTGGAGCCGTGCAGTGAAGGAGAACAACCCCCAAACCCTTTCAATCTATGGGAGCACTGGGGCCGTCTGTAGAGACCCCACAGACAAAGCCTCAAGAGTGCCTGCAAGACGCAGGGCACACAGGAGGAGCCCTGCTCAGGGTGTTTAAAGTGCCCTGGGCATGAATCCGGGGCTGGGAGGAACGGGTGGGATGGATTGGGTGACACCAGAGCTGCTGGCTGGAACAGTGAGAGGGGCAGCGCAGCCCTGGCTCCATCAGCCCCATCACCTCCATCACCCCGTCAGCCCCATCAGCCCCATCAGTTCCATCAGCTCCGTCAGCCGCATCAGCCCCATCAGCTTCATCAACCCCATCAGTTCCATCCCCTCCATCAGCTCCATCAGCCCCATCAGTTCCATCAGTCCCATCAGCTCCATCAGCTCCATCAGCTTCATCAACCCCATCAGTTCCATCAGTCCCATCAGCTCCATCAGCTCCATGGGCTCCGTTGGCTCCATCAGCCCCATTGGCTCCATCACCTCCATCAGCTCCTGTGTTTCCAACCTGCCGGGCCCTTTACCTGCAGGGAATGGCCCAGCCAACTCCTGCAGTGCTAACACTGGGCCGCTTGCTTCTGCAGCTGCTGCACGCTCCTTGTGCCTCAGAACGCCTCTGCCCTAAGGAAACCCTTCAGCCTGCTGATAACCTGGGGGGATATTTGTGTCCTCCTGCCTGCAGGTCCATGGCGGCTGCCTGCAGCCTTTGTCAAGCCTTGCCATGGGCTGGGCAGGGGAGTGCAGGAACCGGATGCCTCAGCTGCAGGAGCTGCCCGTGAATGCCCCGAGCACAATGAGGCAGATGCAAAGCATCACTTGGGGGCAGCTGAACAGTCACAGCTTGAATGTGTGTGCTTGTAACGCAGCTGTGATCAGGGGCTGGGATCTGTGTGTAAAGCACCTGTATTTACTGGGCAGGTGCTGGTAAGAAACTGCACCTGGCATTGCACGGATTTGTCCCTTGTACAAGAGATGCTGGAGCGTGCACATCTGCAGCAGCTGCTAGGAAACGCTAAGGCAAAAGGCAGGAAGATGCCAATGGGATGGCAGTGTTCTAAAGCAGGCGTTGACAGCAGATCCCTGGAGCAGCCCAGGGCAGGTCAGGGTTAAGCCCCGAGAAGGCCCAGTGAAAGTGTGTTGTGTTTGGGCTGGTTTCAATGGCTGGATGGAGGATGGAGCTCCTGTAGAGCGCCAGGGCCGGGTTCTAAGGCTCTGAGCAGGGGAGAGCTCCTGTTAAAGTGCGTAATCCTGCCCCTCCTGCATGGGAAGGCCCGTTCCCTTCAATAACCTGGGCCGAGGCTGTGCTTGTGTTCCCACAGGTAAAGGACCTGGCTGGGTCCCTGCAGGATGGGCTCCTCCGGCCTTGTCTTCTGCCTCTTCCTCACAACAGGACTGCCCCTACCGTGGCTTCCGCCCAGCCACAGGAGAGCATCTGCAGGCAATGGACAGGACAAGACACCCTGTGCCTGCCGGGTGCCACAGCCAGGAGTGCTTTCAGGCTGCTGTGGGACGGCTGCATGGGGGCTGCCATTCCCTCAGCAGCCCCAGCAATGGCAGCCTCGCACCCTGTGCACACGGGGGATGCTGGGGGTACAACAACCGGGAGCTGTTTACAGCCACAAGACATTGATCTGGGAGCACTGTAAAATGGAGCTGGAGCTGCATTTTCACTCACACGTGCACATCCGTGTGTGCCCATGCTCCCAGGGAAGCACACACATGCACTTCCATCCCTCCACACCCGTGTGCAGCACACATGTGCCTACCCCTGCCCGTGTGTGCCCTGGGCACATACACACCCGTGCTGCGGTCCCTGACCGTGGGTGCACCCCTAGAGCTGCACACGCTCATCCACCCTTGCACGTGTGCCCCAGGCACAGCCACAGCCACCCTGCTCTGCACACGCAGGCACCCATGGCCGGTGCACCCATGGCCACGCTCCCCGGGTCACAGCCCCCGGACAAGCCCCAGCACGAGCATGGATAAAGTGGGGTTTGGGGGCACAGGGCTGTAAGGGACATGGGGCACACACGGATGCTACCACAAGAGGCAGCCAGGATGAAGCTGGGGGTCAGGGGGTCACTGCAGGGATGCTGAGGACAGGATGGGGACAGGTCGCACAGGCTGGCAGCAAGGTGGCATCTGATGGCTGGGAAAGGCTCCCTGGGGGCCGCAGCACTGGGACAGCAGCCAGGCCCTGCTGGACCACAGCCACCAGCACTGGGGCACCGACAGCATCCGGACAGGGGCGGTTGTAGCAACAGTCATGGGTGCAGAGCAGATTCTCCTGGAAGGCATGGTAAGGGACATGGAAAACAACAAGGTGCTTGGTGACAGCCAGCATGGCTTCGCTAAGGGAAATCCTGCCTGACCAATGTGGTGGCCTTCAAGGATGGGGCTACAGAACTGATGGACAGGGGTAGAGCAGTTGATGGCATCTCCTTGGACTTGTGCAAAGCGTTTGACACTGTCCCATACGACATCCTTGTCTCTACATTGGAGAGACATCCATTTGCTAGGTGGAGCACTCGGTGGATAAAGAATTGGCTGGATGGCTGCACACAAAGAGTTGTGGTCAATGGCTCAATGCCCAGCTGAAGACCAGTATCGAGCACCCTTTTCATTGTTTTTTATACCCTTCCTTTCATTAAAGCCAAAACAAGTGTGCTCAGGTCACACAGTCCTTTTTGTACTCCTACTGATCCCCTTACCAGTTCAAACACTGACTGCTAATTCCTGTAGGAGACCATAGGTCAAGGTAAGAAGCAGTGAAGTCCATGTGGCATTTCTGTTGCTTGTGTCCTGGAACTGCCTCCCCTGATTGGAACCAGTTGGGTTTTTAAGTGCCCTCCTTCAACCTTTCAAATCACAAGCTATGGGGATGCCTGTGGTTCCTTTCCTGTGTGTTTGGAGGCACAGACAATAGGGACATTCTTTGCTTCCGAGGTTTCTGCTGATTAGAGCTTGAGCTTACAACATGGTGCGATCCTGCGCCGCTTACAGCCAAGAGGTCCAGAGCACACTTCTGATGGAACGCACATGACACCAAACCATTGAGGGCCTTGCCTTCAGCTTGAGTGGAATGAGCTTTTGGTTAAGTTCTTGTGTTTCGTGTTCTGGTTCTGCAACAACCAGCGTGGCCCCAAGAAAGAGGAGGTCTCCTTTGTGGGAGAGGGAAGAATGAAGGCAGAAGAAACCCAGTTACTCAGATCTCCAGTGCTGACAAAGACACGGAGTGGAATCCATGCAAAGCAGCTAGAACATACTGCTGTTATTTGGAAGTGAAGATAGGAAGCAGCCCGAAGGCTTCACTGCACTGCCCAGCAAGAAGCTTGAAAGATTCATATAACAGGAAAAAATTGGATTTATTGGTACAAATTTGCTGTATGAATTCTTTCAAGCTAAGCTCAGATTTGTACATGAGCCCTCCAAATTCTTGTCCGATGACCACACTTCCTAGCTCCTCAATTTCACAGAACTTTGAAACCTATGACTTAATAAATTGCGATTCTTTTCACTGCGTGTGATGAGAGGGTGTCATTTTGCAGGTCTTAAGGCACTTAATATCCCCTATGCTGTGTGCTAACACTGTGCTGGTTATTGCCTGTCACTGGAAAGCTCATCTGGAAGGATGGCTGTGCTCACTGGGCTCCAAGTCAGTCCTTACAAACTATCGACTAACTGGATTAGAAGGTACTCATGAGCTACACAAGCTAATATGGCCAATAACCTCCCAAGGGAAGAGCACCTAGCACGTCTGTGATTATTCCTGAACAAAGCTACTTACTAAGCGGACTGCATCCACAGAAAGGCACATTCCTCCTTTTCATCCAGCAAAGATGAATAACTTCTGAGTCAGGCTTACGCCTGGATTCTGGGAATGAGGAAACAAAGATCTTGTGGTTACTCGTTTGCACAAACTGATTCTTGTCAGAGCAGTGGTTTTTAGCATGGGGTGAAATGAAAGCAGCTGCCAACTGCCATTTGCTTCTAAAGGGCAGCATCCACTGCTCACATCCTTGCGTGGCTGCAGCTCCGAGGAGCCCTGGCCATGGATACACCACAGCCACTGAGTCTATTCTTTGTCCTGACTGTTTGACACTGTCAGAGCTGAGTGGTAAAGGGCAGGCTCCTTGCCTGCTTACTACAGCTTGTAGACAACACCACCAGTGTGCCTTCAGCAGAGCTGAGCGTGGCACAGCGGCTTCTGCGCTGTCATGGGGCTCCCAGATGTAACTGAGCACTTCCCATGCACTGTGGATCCTGGGAGCATCTCAGTGCAAGGCTAAAAGTACTCAGTGCAGATGATGAGCAAGTTCTAAGCAGCTGAGGTCTGCTCTCACCTATCAGTGCAGGCAGAATCGAGGGAATTAACCTCTTAGGGCAAGATTCTGCTCACCAACGTTGGGTACCATGTAAGTGCTGAAACTCGTCATCTGCCACAGGGTTCTTGTTGTGTTCTGAACAGGGCCCTTTGGGTCACTGTTATCTCAACCAATTTAGACCTATTAGTGCCCAAGAAGTGCACCAGAGCTGCCAGCAATGGGGGCCTAAGGTTGTGCCAGCACCCCAGATTGACTTACAAGATGAAGCCCACCCTGGAGCTGAGGTGTGCTGAGGACATGCTATAAAGTGCTCTGGAAATAAACCCAACATTCCTCTTTGGAACCCTCACCACTAATCCAGGGACTGGCAAGGAGCATCCCTGACAGTGACTTGAGTGTCCTTATTGCCTGCCTCCAAGGTGCGGCCTTCCCTATCTGATCCCTAAATAGTCAGTAGAGAAATTAAAGGGGATTAAAATAACGAGGTTATTTCACATCCTTCTCCAGATGAACCCAACCTGGACCAGACCTCACGGACTCTGCTAATGACTCCCTTAAAAAGGGTTGTTCTCAATTCAAGTTTAGAAAAGCAGGTAGAAGCTGGAGACTTCATCTTAGTGAGAAAGGGCCTTTGGTTACAATAAACTACTATTTTCTCCAAAGGCTGCATTTCTTGTAGGTAATATATATATATATATACAGCATATTCTGTGCTTCGCTATTTAAAATCATCAGTTTAAGTTTTATCAGGCTTCTTTTAGAGAAACCCCACTCCTGAAGCCAGGTCAGCTGAGAGCTGACCCTGAGAGCGTTTCAGCTCCTGAAGGAGGGTGCCTGGAGCATCCCTTCCCCTGCTTCAGTGTGGAGTCGCTCAGCATCGTTTCCACTCCTGTTTGCAGTTCAGTGGAGCAGCCCCGGCTGCCCCCATGAGCTCCTCTTGGGTGATGCTGTCAACTCTCTGCCTCAGAAGAGCTCTTGTGCCATGGCTGTGGTGCAGCTCAGCCCTGCGGTGCCTGGAATGCTGGTGCTATGGTGGATGTGCCTGTTCACCGTTCCCATACAAGCTAAGGGATCACAGACTCGTTTGAGGTGGAAGGGACCTTAAGGCTCATCCAGTTCCGACCATTCCCCCTTGACTGTCCCTACAAGCCCTTGTCAGGGATCAACACAACACCCCCCTCACCTGAGCAGCCTTTGAGCCTCCTCTGCTAGAGACAGGTAGGTTGAATCCCAGCTTTGTATTTGCTCCTTGTGAGAGACACAGGGAAAGACAAGGTTCGGTTTTCTCAAGTGAAAATGGGAAAGAAAAAAAGGAGGAAAACAGGTGGGGAAGGAAATTTTATTTCCAAGCTTCTAAAAGGATCTTACAAACCACAGAGAGTTAAAAAAAATGCAAAACTATATATATATATTATATATATATAATTGACAGGGTCCTTTTAAGCAATTCTTCACATTATTCTAATGGTGATAGGAAATACCACTTAACCATATATGTGTTTTTCCCAGAATCCTGCTCACTGCCGACAGCTGATGAACCTCTTCCCATACATCTCCCCTGGACTGTAGAGATTCCTTCTCTTGGAAGCAAAGGAGGAAGAAAGAGAACAAATTCATCAAGGAGGAAAAAGAGCAGCTCTCTTGAACACGGTGCTCCCAAGCGGGGCTGTGTGAAAGCCAGGTGTGATGCCCCTATGGGATCTTGTGCCTAACCCCAGCACTCCACACCTCTCAGTAACTCATCCCATCCCAGCCATTCCCACCTTCCCAAGGTCTCATGTCCTTCTCCAAACGAGCCCTAGTGCTGCCCAGCTGCACCCCTCAAGCTCAGCACCCCTCCTTGCCCTCTCCTTCCCACCAATCCAATCCTCAACCTTTATTCTTCAGCACTTCCCAACAGCTCTGCTCATCCACGAGGAATTCATCCCAGCTCTCCATCCCCACCAGCAGCACTGCTTCCACCTTGGCATCCCTGCTGCAGGGACTGGCTGCTGGCTACATCCACACCCGCTGGGGATGAGAAGGGATTCACACTCGGCTGCTCAGGATCTGGCACCCACATCGGGAAGCCATGGGCCCGTGGACAAAACCAACAGCTCCAAACCAGAAAGGACCTCAGGAAATAAATGCAGAGAAAGCCAAGACAGAGAAACGGAGCTGGGGCAGCTCCAGATTCCTGCTCGCCCTGAAACATCCTGGCTGCTTTTGGACGTTGCCAAAAAGTAAACAAAACCCCAATGACCCCTTGTTCCCCCCATCCCACCCCCCAACAGTTGAACACTTAATGTCCAGCTTAAGTGAAATCAACAGATTTGAAAACCCACACAGATGGCAAAAAGGAGAGCAACAACAACGAGGCAGTTCCTGTTGTCCTCACAACAAAAACCCCAGCTCGAGCCTCGGAGGCAGAGGGCTAAATGCAACATCTCTTTAAGGGCTGTGCCACCCCACTTCGGAGCCTGAAGGGGCTCCTTGGGTCCCATTCCCAGCAGGGAACCAAACGTCTCTCACTGGCCGCATCCTCTGTCCGGCCCTAGCACTAGGGATGCTGCTGCAGGCAGTTGATGGAGGATGGCTCAGCCCCGAGGTACCCGCTCCTACCTGCACAGCTCAAAGCCCTGCATCACCTTCCTCCTCCTCTACACCCTACACGTAAACCAGGCAGCCACAAACACCCCAGCCAGCTGTGTGAAAGAACGTATATATTCAGCACGCACTCAATACAGCATAGCAACAAAAGCTGTCGTTTCCTTAAAAAACAGAGGAACACCAACACCCAACTTCCAGAACAACCACCAAAGCTTCCAAACCTCTCCCCACCCTACAGCCCTGATACTCATCCTTCCGGCCAGAACAAGGCAACCAGTGACCCCAGCACTGCACACCCCTGCCTGGCAAGGGGCAGAGGAGGGGGCTGCCACAGCACCCAGCTCCTCCCGCGGAGCCTGGGATGCTCCCAATGGAGAGGAGCCTGGCCAGCAGTTTGCTCCCGTGCAGTTATTTGGGACACCCCCCTCTCCCACCCTCCCAAAGGAAACAGAAAGGGGGGCAGGCTCTGGATGCAGCTCCCAGCATGTGCCAGGGAAGAGAGAGGATCCCATCAGCGACGCTGGCAGGGTCCACGCTCGAATCGGCATCTCCGTGTCTCTGCTTTCTGCGGGAGGTGGGGGACGGGGCTGAGCAGGGGGAGAGGAGCAGCACGGTGGCAGGGACAGGGGCTGGCAGGGCCCTCACGCTGTGTGCAGAGGGGAGGTAGATCGGCTTTAGGGACCTCTTGCCCAGGAAAATGCCTTCTCGGACACAAAGCTCCGGGGGGAACGAGCCCACCGCAAGGCCCTGAACACCCACACTTGCCTTCTCCCGAGGGGAAGGCACCTCGGAGCCTGTCCATGCCATCGGAAAGCTTTTTAGCCCTGAAACTGCCTCCTGCGGGCAGCTGGGGACCAGCCTGGAGATGGCAGCAGCGACCCGCGGGGCAGGAGGGACCCCAGCTCCAGGCCGGACCCCAACCCCAACCCGCGCCATGGGGATAGCGTTTGATGCTCCGTGCCCCCCCCTCCCTCCCCAGGTCCCCGTCCCCAGCGTGCCCGTTAGTCCTGCTGCTCGTTCATCTCCATGTCGGACACCAGGATGTTCTTCTCGGCCGCCTCGCTGGGGTTGGACGTGGTGCGGCTGTACCGGGCGCTCTCGAAGGCGCCGCGCTCCGCGCTCCGCCGCCGCTTGTAGAGGTACACAGCGACCGCCAGCACAGCGCACAGCGCCAGCGCCGCCAGCACCACCACCGCCACGGCCGCAGTGTTCTCCGGCAGCGCTGCGGGGCGAGAAGAGGCTGGTGAAGGAGCCGGACCCCTCCTGCTGCCCCACCGCGGTGCCGCCCCTCTGCTCTGGGGACACCCCCTGCAGTGTGGTGTCAGCACGGGACCTGCTGGTCCGGAGGAGGGGCACACAAGCGATCAGAGGGATGGAGCACCCCTTCCTATGAGGAGATGCTCTATGAGAGAGTTGGGGTTGTTCAGCCTGGGGAGACCTTGTTGCAGCCTTTCAGGTCGTGAAAGCGACCCATAAGATGAGGAGAGACTTAGCAGGGCTTGTCGCAATAGGACAAGGAGTGATGGTTTTAGCCCTAAAAAACCTAGAGTTTTTTGGGGCGATGGAGAGGTGAGCCTGGAGGAGAGAAGCTGCATGGAGATCTCAGAGCAGCTTCCAGTATCTGAAGGGGGCTATAGGGATGCTGGAGACAAACTCTTCGTCAGGGAATTTAGTGACAGGACAAGGAGTGATGGTTTTAACACTAAAAAACCTAAAGGTTTTCAAACCTTTTAGGTTTAAAACCTGAAAGAGGGAGATTCAGGCTGGATGTGAGGAAGATCTTTATGAGGGTGGTAAAACACTGGCACAGGTTGTCCAGAGACATGGCGGATGCCCTACCCCTGGAGACATTCAAGGCCAGGCTGGATGTGGTTCTGGGCAACCCGGTCTGTTTGAAGATGCTGTAGAATCCCAGCCTGGTTTGGGTTGAAGGGACCTTAAAGCTCCTCCAGCTCCAACCCCTGCCACGGGCAAGGACCCCTTCCACTGGAGCAGCTTGCTCCAAGCCCCTGTGTCCAACCTGGCCTTGAGCACTGCCAGGGATGGGGCAGCCACATCCCCCAGCCTGGCCTGGCACTGTGGGCAAGGGCAGGGGAGCCTGGCTGGACACACTCCTCCATGGAGGGATGGCTCCTGCTGCTGGAGAGCCCTGACTGAGCGCCAAAACCACCTGGAAATGGCATTTCCCACCCACAGACATCATTTCTTTGGCTACTGATACAAGCCAGGCACCAGGTCCTGGTTCTGTGCACAGGCTAAAGGTGCCACTCACCTGCCCTGGAAAAGCTGCTCTCCTCCACTGCAACGGCAACACAGAGACGTGAGTGCATGGCCATGGCACCCTCCCCTCTTCCCAGTGCCAGCCCCACCAGCCCCACATCCTCCACTGCTCTCAGTGCCACATCACACTGACACGAGGCGATGCACCCACATCCCCTGGTGCTGCTCCACCACTGCATTCATCCTGTCCCAGCCATTTAGACACACAGAGCCCACCACTGAGCCCAGTGGGGACCTGCAGACCCCAGCCCCTACCCCTACAACCAACCCCTATTCTGGAACTGCCCAAAGCAGAGCTCTGCCCTGCAGCATCCTGCCCTGAGCCCCAGCTCACCCCACATCACCCCAGGCACAGCAGTGGGGGTCCCTACCTCTGGGGATCTTGCAGATGACCCCCATGGTGACGTTGGTGCAGGAGCCCAGGCGCCACACACCGTTGCTGCTCTGGATCCAGTAGCAACTGTTCTGGCTGAGCATGCTGGGCCCCGTGTCGTGCTGGCCCCAGTTGGAGTAGTTGACGGCGGTGTTGTCGTGCCAGACCAAGGTGCCACCTGGGAAACGGGAGAATTACAGCTGAAGGGGACACCCCATCTGTGGGAAGGTGTGATGGGGTGATGGGGAGGAGAGCCTGGAGAAGAGAAGCTGCATGGAGACCTCAGAGCAGCTTCCAGTGTCTGAAGGGGGCCACAAGGATGCTGGAGAGGGGCTCTTCATCAGGGACTGCAGTGATAGGAGAAGGGGTGATGGGGTCAAACTGAAACAGGGGAAGTTTAGAGTGAAGGAGTGAAGGGGAGGTGGAATGGAGCAGTAGGTAGGTGGGATGGGGCAGTGGAAAGATGTGATGGGGAGAGCTTATGGAGTGATGGGGCAATGGAGAAGACCAGGGGCTGCAGGGCATCTTTCTGAAGGGGCAGACTGCAAGTGCCTTGAGGAGGCTCTGGCCTTTAAAGGCACCACTGCCATCCCACCAGGCCAGAGGAGGACACACATGACACATGTGCCACTGGTGCCACCACCAAGGACTTCCGCTCACTGAAGACCTGGTGGGAATTCATAGTGGTGTCTGGAATATGTAAACCCTCACTTCTTCCTTTGTACCTTTGGGGTTGAAAGTCATGCCCAGCCAGGCGCCCTTGGATGGACCCTCATATGCCTGGAGATGCTCCCACACGAAGACATTCTCCGTCTCATCCTGGATGGACAACACTGTGCCGCCAACTGCAGAGGAAAGAGGATCAGGGAAGCACCCAGACCTCGGAGGATGGAACTTGACCCTGTTCCATTCCCAAGGATGCATCACCCCTTCCACCCCCACAGCCCCTCTCATACCTTTCTGGCACCTCTTCATGGCGTCCTTCTGCCCCAGCGTGATCTCCATGTGGAAGGTGTAGCAGTGGTCCCGGAAGGGGATCCAGGATGAGTCCTCCAGTGATTTGGGACAGCTGCCACTGTAGCTCCACTTGTGTGTGCGGGGGACACCTGGGGGGCACACAGTGCATTGGGGGCAGGGCATCACAGAATGGTTTGTGTTGGAAGGGACCTTAAAGCTCATCCAGTTCCAGCCCCCTACCATGGGTAGTGACACCTTCCACTAGAGCAGCTTGCTCCAACCTGGCCTTGAACACTGCCAGGGATGGTGTTGGCATCTTACAGCACGCTGGGGATAGCCCAAGCCCCACAAGGACACACACACACACACACACACACACAGTGCAGAAGGTCCCTGGTGGGATGCCATCTCCCACCCTGCATCCCACCTGGTCTGCCCCACACCAGGCCCCCCCCAACCAGCACCTGCTTGGAGTTGGCAGATGCCCCCCTGGAGCTTGGTGTCGCAGCCGGCCGTGCGCCAGGTCCCATCCACATCCATGTAGGAGCAGCCGGAGACCTGCTTGGGCTCCCCATCCTGCCAGTTGGCATAGAAGAGGCTCTCCTCCGTCAGCCAAGAGTAGCTCCGGCCTCCCTGCAGAACCAAGGGGAGGAGAAGCTTTGGGGGCTGCTGTGACCTGGGCTGGGATCTCCCTTCCATGCATTTTCCCCCTTCCCTCACCTCATCATTGACCAAGCCGATCCAGAGCGGAGCACGCAGGCTGCTGACGGCCTGGGTGAGGAACGCCTGGCTGTAGGGGTCGGGGATGGTGGCCAGGGTGGCGTTGAGGGTCTCGCAGAGCAGCAGCGCCTCGTGCCACCTGAGGGGCTTCTGCAGGATGCGGTAAGTGCTGTTGTGGTACAAGAGGGTGCCGGTGGGCGAGGGGGGGTACGGCGTCCGCGGGGGGCTCAGGGACGGGTCTGGGGGAGCAAAGAGACATGGTCAGAGGGCATGGAGCACACTCAGCTCCTCATCCCCACCCCATCCATCCCTCAGTGTCCATGGCAGCGCTGTGCACAGGGCATGGCACCAATGGACATCCCGGTGTGACCAGGGAGAGCAGAGGTGCCACGTCCCCATGGGCAATGAGCAGTGATACCCCAAGGCCATCCCCACCTTGGAACTATCCATCATCCCTATGGACACACCAAGCCAGGCTGGAGTTACCCCACAGCTAGGACCAGGAACATCCCACACTGAGTTCTGGGGAGAGCAACTTCAGCACCTCAAACTCCCCCCATGCTGAGCCCAGTGGTGGTGGTGGCAGGTCCCCAGTGAGCAGTAGCTGGGGCTGTCCCCCTCGTACCTATGCTCTGCTGGCAGATGTAGCCGTGCTTCTCCTCCGTGCAGCTCCGGTCATCCCAGCGTCCCGTGAAGTGCGGGGGGGAGCCGTGCCACACCACCACGCAGTTGGTCTGCATGGACAAGCCATGAGGTCAGCACTGCCCTTAGCATGGCCCTCCCACCCCATGGATACCCCCACCCTGCAGGGCCAGATCCCTTGGAAAGCCACCCCAGCACCCTAAAACCTTCCCTCCTGGCACAGGGTGCCCAGAGAAGCTGTGGCTGCCCCATCCCTGGCAGTGCTCAAGGCCAGGTTGGACACAGGGGCTTGGAGCAAGCTGCTCCAGTGGAAGGGGTCCCTGCCCGTGGCAGGGGCTGGAGCTGGAGGAGCTTTAAGGTCCCTTCCAACCCAAACCTGTGATCCTCATGGTAGGACATAGGGATGCTCGTGGGGGTCACTCACTGGCTTGTCACGGGGGCTGGAGGCGCTGCATCCCGAGGGCTCTCCGGGTGCCCAGCTCACGTGCTGGAGCGGCTCACCCACCACCCACTGGAACTCCCTCTGGGCATCGTGGAGGCCGATCCAGAGGTCGAAGGAGATGTTGGGCAGCATGGATGTGATGAAAGCTGCAAGCAACTGATGAGACACTGAGGACCATCCCCAGCAGGTCCCCAGCCAGCGGTGCCAGGGGGAGGCAGAGGGGGGGACCTACCCTGCTCCAAAGGGGTGGCGATGGTGGCCAGGACGGCACCCTGGCTCTCACACGCCTGCTTTGCCTCTGGCCACTTCACTATCTCAGCTTTGTCATGGCCATTGAAGCTGAAACACTGCATGGGTGGGGGCACAGGATGGTCCGGGGGGTGCAGTGAGCCCTGTACCCTCCCCACTCAACCACCAGCCCCACTATCCCCTTTGCACCCAGCTTGCCAGCCTCCCAGCCCCTCCTGCCATCCCACACCTCTCCCAGCATCCATGTGCACCCTCCCCATCCCCTCCCGCTCCCCCAGTGCATCTCTCCCTGCATCCCCGCACATCCGCCAGCATCATCCCCACAGCACATGCACGTGTCCCTCTCCGCCCTGCCGCATCTCAGCCACCCCATCTCCCCTCTCCATCCTGCCCCACCTTGTTGAGGAAGGGAAGCCAGCCACGGGGACAGCCCCCACTTGAAGGAGCAGGCAGTGGTGGGGTGGAAGGCTTTGCTGTTGTCCCATTGCTCCGCTTGCAGATGTAAGGCAGCGCTGTCATGCACTTCTGGTCCCCCCAGTCCTCTGTGGGGAGGGAAAAGCCAGGCATGATCCCCCTATTGCAGTGGGGTGGGGGTACCCCTGCTCAGCCCCAGCCCCTTCAGAGCCGGATCCTGCCCCTCACCTCTGCTCGCTGTCATGTACACGCACTTCTTGTCCTTGTTGATGGGCCGGGGCTTGCCCGGTGCCCAGGAGACGAAGTTGAGCAGGGACCCATCGGACCACCTGGGGAAGGCACCAGAGGCAGCACAAAGCCAAGCAGTGACTTGGTGAATGGGACCCATTGCACACCCTCACCACAGCACTGCCCTCTCATGGGGGATGAGACCCCTGGGATGCAGGCACTGAGCCACAGGGCTCTAAGAGCTGGGGACAGCGGGATGGGGACATGCGGGAATGCAGCGCCTCTGTCTCTGACTTACTTGAACCTCCCATCGCTCTCATAGGTGTGCAGCCCAATCCACCAGTGCTGCTCCTGGCCCCTGGAGAACTGCACCCAGAGAGGACACATCAGTGCCCTGCAGGGACTGGGGAGTCCCTGGGACAACTGCAGCCACTTCACGAGCCTCATCGTGACCCCATCAGAGTCCAGCTGCCCCCAGGTCCCTCCAGCAGAGGGTGAAATAAGCAGGGGAGGGAGTGGAGCCCGACAGCGGCATCCCCATCCCCTGGTACCTTCTTGAGGTTCTGGCCCAGGAAGCGCAGCTCAGCCTCGCTGTGCACTGATGCCAGCTCTGCCTGGAACCAGCTGCAGATGCGCTGCGCCTGCACCCACGTCGAGTGATGCTCAAAGAACTTGTACTCGGCCTCCTGGTACTTCACCCACTCTTTGCTGCCTGCAGGCAGGGACCAGTGTCATGCCATGGCCATGGCACCCCTGCCACAGCCACCAGCACCCACCGCCCTGTCCCTCAGTCCCCTGCTCTGCTTTTGCCCTGCTGCTGCAGCTGAGGAGCCTGACCCTCCCTGGTTGTGCAGCAGGGGGCAGCAGCAGGATGATGGGGCTCTCCTCCCTCCTATGACCCTGCACAGGATCCATCCTTATGGGGACACGCTGCAGGGATGTCCCATAAGGACCATGTGACGGGTGGCAGATGCCCAGGGAGGATGGTCCATGCTGGATGGACACAAGCCTGTGACCAACGCACCTTGGGTTGTGATCTCTGGCTCCTTCACATCAACACCTGTAGAAAGGGCAAGGGGAGGCTGTCAGAGGGTGCAGGTCTGGGGTGCAAACCACCCACAGGCTCCAAGTGTGAGATGCCCTCCTGAATCCCCTTGGGATGGACAGTGCCTTTCCCAGCCTCTGGGTTAGGACTCATCACAGAATCATACCACAGAATCCCAGAATGGTTTGGGTTGGAAGGGACCTAAGAGCTCCTCCAGCTCCAACCCCTGCCACAGGCAGGGACCCCTTCCACTGGAGCAGCTTGCTCCAAGCCCCTGTGTCCAACCTGGCCTTGAACACTGCCAGGGATGGGGCAGCCACAGCTTCTCTGGGCACCCTGTGCCAGCGCCTCAGCACCCTCACAGGGAAGAGCTTCTGCCTAAGAGCTCAGCTCAGTCTCCCCTCAGGCAGGTTCAAGCCATTCCCCTTGGCCTGTCCCTACATCCCTTGTCCCAAGCCCCTCTCCAGCTTTCCTGCAGCCCCTTTAGGCACTGGAGCTGCTCTAAGGTCTCCCCTTAAGAAACCTTCTCCCATAACAGTGCGAACTTCAGTAGGGAGGTGTCAGAGGGTCCCCCCCCACACCCTCTGCACCCCCCGCAGCCCATCCTGCACCAGGTTCTCCAGAGCTCAAGGGTCTGGGGGCCTCCTGGCCGGTACCTTTGGGCAATTTGCAGATCCAGTCCAGCTGAGCTTCGCACTGCATCGGCATCCACTGCAGGGAGGCCAGGTCCAGCACGGCGCAGCTCCGGATGCCGTCGTCATCGTAGTTACTGCGGTCAAAGTTGTGGTAGAAAAACTGGGGGTCGAGAGAGACGGGCGGGGTTGGGCATTTCCACCAGGGCCCCGTTCACCCCCCGCTGCACCCCGAATGCCACCCATCCTGCTGGCACCCCACACACTCACCCCCAGCCCATCGCTCCACCGCCAGCTCCTGTCCCCCGCTGGGTCCCGCCGGTTCAGGCCAATCCAGAACCAGTGCTGCTCATGGAGCTCCGGCTCCGACTCCCTGCAGGGAGCCAGGGGGAAGGATGAGAACAACCCCCCCAAACAGGAGCGTTGTATATGGATATACAAATACATGTACATTTATATACAGATATCCCTTTACAACCTGGCCTTTTTGCTTGCTTTCAAAGCCCGCTGTCCCCAAACACCCAAAGGCAGTACCGTGGGCACAGCAGCTCAGGGCTCAAGGAGGTTCAAACCCAAGCTCATCCCCCAGTGACACCAAATTTCCTGCACTTCTCCCTCTGGTGTAGCCAAACTGAGGCACCTTCAAGCCCACGCTCAGAGAACCACATCCCTGCTCCATCCACGGGGGTGTGGGCTCGTGCCAAGCGCACTCGGGCAGCAGGACACGGGCTAAAACCTCACCCAAAGATCTTGTTGAGGGTGTTGGCGATGAAGTGCTCCTCCTCGTAGCTGCCCAGGCTGAGCAGCTGGGCCCCCAGCTCCCGGCAGAACTCCTGTGCTGCGATCCACGTCTTCTTCTCCTGCAGCTTCTCATAGTTGAACACCTATGGAAAGAACCCCAAGACCAACCAGCTCCAACCCCTGCCGTGAGGGATGCCTCATGCTAGACTATGTTGGCCAAGGCTCCAACCTGGCCTTGAGCACTCCCAGGGACGGGGCATTTACCACTTCTCTGGGCATCCTGTGCCAGCGCCTCACCGTAAAGAGCTTCTTCCTTATATCCAACCTGGCCTCACCTTGTAGCAGTGCCGGAGCTTGGAGTCGGAGCTCCATCCCGACGGACAGGCAGCGGTGAGGCTGGGAGTGGGGTATGGCCCGGGCAGCTCAGGGTTCACCGGGGTGCCCAGGTTCTGCCGGCAGATGTACTTGGCCTTGAAGGTGCTGCAGTTCTTCACCTCCCACAGCCCCATGGAGCTGCCGGTGGCCAGGGCCACGCAGCCACCCTTGTTGTAACCTGGAGCGCTCACGGGAGCGGGGGGATGCCTGCCTTAGGGTCGGAGCACAGCCAGCACCCACCCTGCATGGGGGGGGATGTCCCCGTCCCACCCATGGCCACCTCCTTACCGGGCTGGTCGCGGTTCCAGTGGGTGTACATGACCTCGTCGCCGCTCAGCCAGCGGAAAGCACCCGTCTCATTGATGTCCTGCAGCGCTGTCCAGAAGTACTCCCCATCCCAGCCATAGATGAGGCTGCTGACGTACGCCTGCTCGAACCTGGAGGGGCAGCAAGGACGGGTGATGCTGTAAGCGGAGGTGCTGAGCAGCCCAGCATGCAAAGCCCAGTTGGGGGGGTCATACCCCGCCATGGGGGCAAGCCCACCACCACTGGTGCGGCACCGACCTGTTGGTGATGGTGACCAGCGTGGAGCCGTAGTCAGAGCACGTCCTGCGGGCATCGCTGTAGGGGACACGGTCCTCACCCAGCCAGAAGCAGGAGGGGCTGTGCCACTTCCAGCCCTGGGGATGGGTGACAGGGAGCATCCACCACTGCTCAGCCCAGCCCATCCCAGAAGGATGGGAGCGAACCCAGGCATTGAGAGCAAAGTCCCACGTCCCCCCTGCCACCACTTCTGCCTTCTCCTGGGAGGTCTCTTGCCCTCGGCCACCCCAGCTTGACCCCGCTCAGCTCTGAGCTCTAACAAAGCCCTGCTCCCAGAGGACGTGGCTGCAAGCAAAACAAACACCCAGGCAGCTTCAAAGCCAGGGAACGTCTGTCCCTGCCAATGTCCAGCCCGGCTGGGGTGCGGGGAGGGGAGCACAATCCTCCTCTATGCGCCATGGGGCTGGATCCAGAGCGAGTCCCACCGCAGCCTGCTTTAATCCCCCGCCTTGTTGATGTTGGAGCCTCTCCGGGGCTGCAGACACAATAGCTCCTGTCTTCTGCCAGAGCAGGGAGCGGGGCGGCCCCGGGGCTGGCAGCAGCCATGGGGAGGGACATAAGGGATCACCCACGAGAGGAAGAGCAAGGGTGGGAAGGGGCTTAAGGGGGGAGGCTCAGGGACCCTCCTGGCACAGTAGGAACCATCACCAGGGCTTTATCCCAAGACTCTGGGATATACCGCAGACTGCATCTGCAGTAGCAGCTTTATGGTGGGGAGGAAAGCATCTTTGGGAGACCAAGAGGGAAATTACCCCAAATCCCACCTTTATTTCCTCCCAAATTCCTGCTCCTGCAGCCTTTCCCCAAAGTCAAGGAAAAGGGGCCAGGACCATCAACCCCAACTGCTGCCCCCAGCTCCTGGCATGCCCTGCATCCCTGTGCACCTCTGCCTTTCCCACTGCCCAAACCTCCATCCCCCCCCAGCTTCCTTTATGGCTCTTACAAAAGTAAAGAGGGTTTGAAAAGGGGGACAAAAAGCAGCAAAGCCACCAAGAAAACCGAGCATGGGGACAGAGAGAACCGGGGCTGATCGTCCAAGCAAGAGGCTGCCTCCTCTCCCTCTGCCTCTGCATCTGGGTGCAAATGTGAGCATGAGAAGGATGGGAAACGGTTCATGTATCACAGCCAGTTTGCTCCCCAGAGGGTGCACCTCTGTTGGGCACCCAGGCTAACGCTGTGGCTAGCGAGGCAGGAGGGTTATATCCGCATGGGGCCACACTATTAGCCCTTGGCACGAGCAGATGGGTGATGGCAGCACCTTGTCCCCAGCACTGGGATTCCTCTGGCTCTGGCTGGCAGCTCCCATAGAGCCAAGGTTTGTCTCTGCTGTGCCCGGGTGAAGGAGCCCATTGGGGCTGTCACTGGTGTGGATGCCAGTGCCCGCTGGCTTGCTCTGAGATGCTGGGAGCCATTCAAGCGCTGGCAATGCCAGCCTGGCTGCTCGGAGCCTTGGGACAGGCACAAAAGCGACTTCCCCGCAAGCGTGGGAATGGGGTGGCCTCAGCTCAGAGGCTGGGGAAACTGAGGCAGAGCACGGTGGGGTGAGAACCCACCACATCGGTGGCGGCGTCCCTGGAATGCCCGCATCCCGCCTGGAAAAGGCAGCCTGCCATCGTGCCGAGCACGGGGCCGGCAGCTGCCTCCGTCCCACGGGTTTGGCACGGAGAGAGGCGACAGAGAAAGGAATATATTAACGTCCCTGCTGGCAAGCAGGCCAGCCCCAGGGGGAGGATCTTGGATGATGGACACGGGAGTTTTGTCCCAGTTTCCTCCTGCGGCCTTGTGCAACCTTGGAAGCGAGGGGCTGAGCCCCCAGGCACAGCAGCAGCTCCAGGCGCTGCTCATCAGGGCTGCCTGAAATGGGTTTGGGGAGAGGCCCCCGTATCCATGAGCATCAGGTAGAGCCGCATCCTGCCCCAGGTCCCCCTCACCTTCCGGCACCCGTGGTCATCCTCCTCCTTCTCCTGGCTCACCCTCCCGGGCTTTTTGCAGATGGATGGCAGGGTCTGGTTGCATGGACTGTCATTCCACCTCCCCTCCTGCACAGCACGGAGAGAAGCAGCAGTGAGCTCATCCGGGGTATTTCCCAGACCATGCACCCCCACCTTGGTGCTACACCAAATCCCCAAGGATGCTGCGCTGGATCCCTCCCATCCCAGCCAGGTCCAGCCCCATCTGGAGACGCTCCCCAAGGTATCCCTCCCCCGGCCATGAGGATGCTGCTGGATAAACCCAGCGCAGGCTCTCACCGGTCCCCAGATGGTCACACAGTCCTCCAGGCTGTCACGGAAGTTGTTGGGCTCAAAGGGATGCCAGTACGTGAACCGCACGGGGGTCCCATCCGACCACTCGAAGTTCATCTGCAGCTTGAGGTCGTTCAGGCCAATCCAGAGCTCCTCCACATCTGCCGGGACAGGAGGCTTTGGGGCTGGAATTCCCTCTGCTTGGCTGAAACCTCGCAGAGCTCCCCCCAGCACACGAGCCCCAGTGATGGGACCAGGTCTCTGCAAAGCACCAAACCCCACTGCAGGGCTCAACCTCTCAGCCCAGCGGTGCCAGCAGGACAAGGGAGGGCAGCCCCTGCCTGCAAGGAGTGGGCAAACACAGGGACATTTGCCAGCGGTTTCGGGCAGAACCGTCAAAGTCTGGACCCACAGGCTCAGGTCCAATGGTTGCAACCATTCCCAGCCTGGGGATGTCCCCCTCCTTCACTCACCCTCCTGCCTCCCCCAGCAGTAACTCCATTCATTCCTCAGCCCCTCCCCAGTGCCCACTGGAGTCTGGGTCCTCCCATGTCCCCATTGGCTACCAGGCACTTCCCTTTGGATAAGGGTCAGGATGCAGGCTCACCGGATGGGCTGCACTCGTACGGGAGGAGCAAAACCCAACCTGGGGGTGACCCTCATGAGGGGGGGCCCAAGCAGGTTTCTCTCATATTTTTCTACATTCAACCAACTGGGCCTGGTGCCATTCCCAGCTGCAGCTGTGTGCTTCCCTCCTAAGCACTGCAGGCTCCCAGGAACAGCTTTTCCATTTGCTGGAGGGATGATCCAAGGAACACATCACTCCCAGCCTGGGCTTTCCACTCCCTTCATAGCCACTGACTAACTCAGCTTCACAGCATCACACAGAAGTGACCTTCCCGTGGACCCCATCACCAGGCAGCAGGGATGCTGCTGACACAGCAGCTTCCCCTTACCTTGCTTGACCTGCTTGGTAACAAACTCCAGCTCGGAGAGGGTGTGGATGCTGACCAGGTCCCCCCCGCTCCGCAGGCAGGTCTTCTTCGCCTCCTGCCAGCTCTTCTTCTCTCCCACCAGCCGGTAGCAGTTGGACTGGAAGGGCTGCCAGCTGGGCTCACAGTCCACCTTCACCTCCGACCACGAGTCTGGCAGGGCACAGAGCAGCTTGAGGGCTCCTGTCCTGCTCTCCACCCTTGCCAGACCATAGGGAGGGAGTCCCTTGGGGTGCTCAGGACAACCAAGGCAAAGCAACAGTGGGAAAGCTACAGCTAAAACATAACGCACGACAGCAAAGTGCAAGCAACGGTGGCTTTAGAGCTCTGGGGACAAAGAAAGTCCCCTTAGTTTGCAGAGGAGCAGAGCAACCCACCCCATGGGGACCACGGGGGACCTCCCACTGCTCTCAATTCCCCTACCAAGCACTACTCATCTAGACATCCCATGGGAGCTCAATCACTGCTGCACACATCCCCAGCACCAGCAAGCTGGGGACACCAACAGCCATCTCCATGGGCAGCATCCCCTGCCTGTGCCGGGATGGGAGCACATCCAGCTGGAACACGGGACCACCCATTCCCATCACTGCCGGTGCTGCTCACCCGTCAGGAACGGGTCCACGGTGGCGTTGGGCTTCTTCTTGCAGACATAGGGGAGAGCGATGCCGCAGTCGCGGTTCTGCCAGCCCCCGGAGGACTCGGTGCGGATGACGCCGCAGTTCTCCTCACTGGGGTTGTCGGGCTGGTCTGGGGTGGGGGATAACGGGGGGCATGGTGCTGAGGAGCTGGGGCAGAGCACAGACACAGCGGGTCCTTCTGCCCCGTGAGCATCCCAGGGTTGGAGATGGGCGCCTGCGGTTGGGGACCACTCCTCAGCCACACGCCAGTACTAAGCTTGGGTGCAAGGACCCTTTCCTGCTTTCCTGTAGAGCCTCTTAAGGTATTGAAAGGCTGCAGTGAAGTCTCTGGAGTGTTCTCCAGGGGTTACAGGAAAGCTGGAGAGGGATTTCTGACAAGGACATGCAGTGACAGGACAAGGGGGAACAGCTTTAACCTTACAGAGGAGAGCTTTAGAGGGTGGTAGGTGCTGGTGCCCAGAGCTGGAACTGGATGAGCTTTAAGCTCCCTCCTATCCCAAACCATTCCATGATGATTCCATGACCCCCCCAAACAAGGAAGCTCAGCCCAGGTTATCCATAAGGCCCCCAGGCACTTGCAGAGGAACAATTCCCACTCCAGCTCCTTGTGTCTCCCCATAGGCCCATGGATGTCCCAGGCTGCTCCACATCCCCATGGCGCTCTCTGTTCTATGGGACAATCCCCACTGCTCACGAGGCTGTTCCCCAGCATCCCCATTACCACCATAACCCCTTTATCTCACCACTCTCCCAGTTGAGGTACTTGAGGGGAGAGTTGTCCGACCATTGCCAGCCTCCATTGATGTCCAGGTCATTGAGCCCAATCCAGAGCGTGGAGCTGTACCCGGTCAGCAGCCCTGGGGCCAACACAGCCAGAAAGGGCAGGATCAGTGTCCCCAGCCCCAGCTCAAGCTGTCACCATCCCCAAGCCCACCCCTGGGGCAGGCAGAGCAACCTGGCACCCAGGTGAGGATGAGTGCGTGCCCAGGGTGCCACTGCCTCACCATTGATGTAGGTCTGCTCGTGGATCTCGGTGATGCTCAGCAGGTTGGCCCCTTGCTGCTCGCAGCTATTCCAGGCCTCCCTCCAGGACAGCGTGGACTGGAAGTTGAACTGGTAGCAGCTGTTGGTGAGGTGGTCCTTGTCCCAGAATGTCTCACAGTCGTTGCCTGTGGGGCCAAGGAGGGTGAGCACCCATCAGAGTCCCAGCCACGGCTCCAAAACCCCTCATTAACCCACTAATAAACCCCCAACACCCAGCAACGCTCCAGCACTGCAGCTGCTCGCAGGAGGAGTGATGAGGCAGGAGGGAAAGGGAGAGGCAGGAAAGCTCCCAGATGAGCACCGGGATTCTGCTTTTCCCCATGGGATGCATCCCCAACACTTACTCTTTATGGGGCAGAAGCCCCACCGCTCGTCCTTGCCGTAGTCCTGGGTGGTGGCACACCAGAGATGCCCATCTTCTCGCCCCGTGCTAGTGCACTCGTGAAACCACTGGTTGTCGTACTTGAAGGGGATGGTGCAGGGCTTCCCGTGCGAGTTGCCCTGGATGGTGTAAATCTCTGGTGGAAAAGAGGAGCCCTTGCTTGAGGCTGTGTCTATGGGAGACTGGAGGGAATTCGGGATGAGGGCTGCTGGTGTGGGGGTTAGTGAAGTGCCCACCTCCCATCACCCCCATCCAACTAACAGGGACCCAGCTCCCCAGGCAGGACCCAACTGCTCACATTTTGGGGGTGGTTTTGGTTCATAGAATGGTTTGGGTTGGAAAAGACCTTAAGATTACCCAGTTCCAACCCCCTGCCATAGGCAGGATGCCTCACACTAGACCAGGTTGGTCCAATCCCAATCCAACCCGGTCTTCTAACAGGGATGGGGCAGCCCCAGCTTCTCTGGGCACCCTGTTTGGGTTATGGGATAACACTAACACCCTATGAGGCATTACCAGAGTAGGGCACGGAGCACAGGTCCTCCTCGGTGCCATACGTCCTCCACTGCGAGCCTCGTGCCTGGTCCCCTCTATCCAGGGAGGAATTGCCTGAGCGGGCACTGAGATGCTGCGAGAGCTGCTCCCCGAGGCCGCGGCAGCTCCAGCGCATGTTGACGGACTCCCGGTCGCACTCGTAGGTGGCCAAGGGGTGCAGCCCCGCCGTGGCGTTGGCCCCGTGCCACGACACCCCCAGGCACTGCATGGCCCCCACGTTGAAGAGGCGGTTTCGGGACACCCATTTCCACTGCTGGGCCGGGGCGCTGGTGTTGCAGCCCTTGGAGAGTCGCACCAGGGAGTCCTTGGTCTCCAGGCAGCCCTGAGCACCCGTGTCGAAGATGAGGAAGACTTTGGAGTCTGGGGGGGGGGGGAAAGGGTGAAAAGGGTTAAAGCAATGAGTAAAAATGGAGAACATTGGGGCTGTTGAGGCTGGAGAAGAGAAGCTGCGAGGAGACCTCAGAGCAGCTTCCAGTGCTTGAAGGGGGCTACAGGGATGCTGGAGAGGGACTCTTCATCAGGGACTGTAGTGATAGGAGAAGGGGTGATGGGGTCAAACTGAAACAGGGGAGATTTAGGTTGGAGATAAGGCAGGAGCTCTTCCCTGTGAGGGTGCTGAGGCGCTGGCACAGGGTGCCCAGAGAAGCTGTGGCTGCCCCATCCCTGGCAGTGCTCAAGGCCAGGTTGGACACAGGGGCTTGGAGCATCCTGGCTCCCCTTCCACGCACAGCAAGTTTCAGGGCGCATCCCTGGGTACAGCACCCAGCACATCGGGGACCACCGCTTCCCTGCAAAAAGAACCCCAGGGATTCACAGAATCATGGAATAGGTTGGGTCGGAAGGGACCTTAAAGCTCATCCAGTTCCATCGCCCTGCCATGGGCAGTTTGCCCCAGTGCCTGTCCTCACGGTGCTGGGCTCCAAAGGGGGGTGTTTGCCCCAAGTGTGGCATCCCCACAAAGCACCAGTGTTCGGGCATCAGAGCCAACAGCATCATCAGAGCTGCTCAAAACTGAGCTCCCAGCAGCAGCAGCAGCAGCAGCACCCGGCTGCAGGAGCCCACGCCAATGGCTTCAGCACCGGCCATCTGCTCTGGATGGAGGAAAAGAGCAGGGAACAGCGAGCGCATCCGTCATTTTTATGTGTATTTGGGGACCTGTTACAGCAGAAAGAACTGCGGGGTGAATCTCCCAGCGTGTGAACAGGGCGTGATGGAAAACGCCTGCCCGCAGCCACAGCTCCCACGGGCACAGCCCCAGCACATACGGAACGTCGCGTCAGGACCCTCGCAAATCCCAGCCCAGGCGCTGGAGGCGGGAGCAGAGCGAGGGAATCGCTGCCAGCAGATAAAGCACCCGTGCAGCTGCGGAGGGGAGAGAGCCTGATCCCAGCCCCGGCTCCAGCCCTGCATCCCCAAGGCAATCTGAGCCCCAGCATCGCCCCAGCGCGTGAATCCATCCCAGAGCCTGCAGGAACCGGTACCCCCGGGATGCTGCACTGGGACACACGGCCCCAGCTGACGTGTCACTGCTCAGAGATCGTTCCTTCCCCCAAACCCATATTTCTAAGCTAAAAAGTCACCCCTGGGGACCCCAAACAGCCACTTCTTGCCTCGCCTGCCCAGCACAAAGCAGCGCATCCACAACACAACTCCTGTGGGGTATTCTCTGCTTTAAAAGCAGCCCATTTGTTGCTCCAGCACAGGCGTTCAGCAGAAGTCAAGGCGAGCTCGCGGGCCCCGCTATATTTAGCTTGGGTTTGCTTTGGGTTCTTGCCATTGTATGAATGTTTTTGGGCTAGAAAGGTTTTCATTTCCTATTCCCCCACAACCTCACCCTACCCCAGCTATGTTATTGCAGGCGGCCCTGCTGCATTCGAGCAACAAACACCCCTGCTCAGCAAACCTCCCTGCGCTGTCTCTGAGGGGAATTGGAAACAGAGGAAGAAAGACACCCCCAAGACACCCCCACTTCATTCCAGAGCTCCAGGAAAGCACTGATGTAAAATGCCCATTCCCCAGCTGAGGTGACATCAGTGATGACCTCAAAGAGAGAGGAGCGAAGCCCGCTGGCGCGGTGGTCCCCAGGGAGCAGAGGCTGTGCACGTGCAGCAGGAAAAGGCAAGGTCTGCGAGAAGAAACGCTTCATTTCTCAGAAAACATCCTTCAAACCATGGCAAAATAAGCAAAAACTCCAACGGGGCCAATTTTGGCTGCCTTCAGGCTGGTTCCTTAAACCGGGGCCGGCTTGATCCCAACCTGGACATCAGGAGGCATCATCATCCTCCCCAAAACACCCATCTCACCATGCCAGCATCTCCCATGGCATCCCCATACAGCGGTGGGTGGTGCAACCCATCACCATCACTGCAACCCATCACCAGGGACACGGGGGACAGTTTAAAGCATTTCTGCATCAGTGCTGCATCCCAATGGGCCCGAGTACCAGCACTTGGTCAGGATGAGGCCTCCCTGGGTCACAGTGCTCCCAAAGGAGCCAAACACCAGCCTGTTGGTACTGGGAACAGGAAAGGCTGTTTCACCACGAGCATCAGTTCACAATTAGGGTTCAGCAACAGGACACCCTTCTCCATTTATCTGTTAACATGGATTTGAGGAGAACATGAGCAGCACATTGGGAACCCTTGGAGCCGCCTCAGGGTGCTCAGCACCGCACCGGGGCTGTGTGGCACTGTGCAAGGGCAAAGTATGGGCCTCAGAGGAAGCTGTCCAGACCGGAGGGGCAGCCCCAGGGCTGGAAAAGCACAAGGTATCATTTAACTCTAAAAAGAGAAGAGCTGGAGGGAGGAAATTACAGGCTGAGGGTTTGGGGCTGCCTCCGCACGCTGCAGGCAGCTCAGGGATGGGCCCTTAGCTCCAAGCAGGGAGATGCCGCTCAACGTGTCCCCTGCTGCATCCCTGCTGAGCCAGGAGGAAAGGGAAAGCTTCAGCACCAGCTCAGCCTTCACCCCTCCCTGTGCCCCCATCTGCCCCCATTGCAGATGTGCTGTGTGCTGAAGTCAGTGAGGCTGGAGCATGGGGAGCACCAGCACGAGCTCAACACGCATCAGCAAAGGCACGTGCTGTGCTTCACTTGGGGTGAAGCTTTTCTTTCATAGAACCAAAGAATGGTTGGAAAGGACCTGAGGATCACTCAGTTCCAACCCCTGCATGGGCAGGGACACCTCACACTAGACCATGTCCAACACTTATAGGGAATTTGGGGCTGACCTGAGCCCTGTTGGTGTCCATGTCATTGAACAGGCCCCTGAGGCATCAAAAGGAGCTCCCAGCCTCTCTGACCCCCTGAACCCCAATGGGCTTCAATGCTTATGGAGCAAACGGCTTCCAGTGTTTTCTGCATGGTCCCAACCATCTCCCAGCCACTCCAAGATGGGCACTGGGCCGCAGCACTCCAGCACTACCACCAACCTGAGCTCTTCCTTCTCCCACCCAGCTGCTGATGACCGGGATGGATGCAGAGTTGGATGGGATGGGACAAGGTTGTATTGATGACTCCCTTCTCCCAGCCTGGTATCCAACAGAGCAAACGCAGCCCTTGCACACCCCATGCCTCTCCCTCCTGCATCCTACATCTTTGGAGCAGAGCCCTCTCTGAGCAGCTCTGCTCCATCGTGTCCTGCTCCTCCTCCTGCTCCTCCTCCTGCACAGAGGAACTGTGAAAGCAAAGCGAAAGCGATGCTTTCAGCAAGGATGCTGTCACACAGACACCAGGATGCTGCATCTGGCTTACTGGGATGAGCATGGAAACCAAGCTGGTGCTACGAGGCAGCGTGATGGTGGGGATAGCGGGGAGCTGGGACTGATGCTTTCCTCCTCCTCCTCATGGGAAATACCAGGGTGCTCATGCTCCAGCACAGTGGGAGAAATCAGCCTTGGAGCCAGTGACTGAGCTCTGCTGCAATGGAGAAGGTGCTCTCTGGAGTAGCCTCGAGGGAGTTTTTACACCCTGTGCCTGCCTCCACATTCTTTTTCCATTGAAAAAAGCAGGGTTTTAGCCAGCAGGAAGTCAGAACTGAAGGAACTGAGCTCAACCCTTTCCCACCCCACAGCAAGCAAGGAAAGCTTCGCAACCTGCAACTGTGGGGAGTGTGGGCAGCACCAATGAGACAGGCAATGGGGATGGGGAAGCTCCAGGGGACAGAGGTGACCCTCAGTGGTGGCAGACATGGAAAGCACTGCAGCATGGAGTCCCTGTCCCAGGAGCATCCCAGCCTGGGCATCCACACCAGCACACCCAGAGCATCCCTGCTCTGCTGTGTTTGTCACCCTCCCATCACCAGCTGCAAATGCAGGGAGTAAATTCCAAGAGGGAACTGAAGCTACTGCTGGAGCCCAGTCCTGGTTATCCCGGATGGATACAGTCACACTGGTCCCAGGATGGCAGTGCCACTCAGCTCTGTGCCCGCATCCCTGCCATGCCTTTGGTGCCTCTGGAGGATCATCATGGCACCCACTTGATGGCAGAGCCCCATCCAGCTCCACTGGTGAAGGGACTGCCCCAACCACCCAGCCCCAATCCTGCTTTGTGCAGGAGGCTGAGCAGCAACTCCAGGAGAGGCTGATGCCATCCCCAAGATCTTGGCATGGAGAAGAGCAAAAAGTGGTCACTGCCATAAAGAGTGGCACATAGAGCAACACGGATGATGCTCTCCGTGCTGCAGACATGGCCATGGATGCAGTTTGCTTCACATCACAGTATCACAGTATGTTAGAGATTGGAAGGGACCTCAAAAGCTCATCTAGTCCAATCCCCCTGCCGGAGCAGGAACACCTAGATAAGGTTACACAGGAACGTGTCCAGGCGGGTTTTGAATGTCTCCAGAGAAGGAGATCCACAACCTCCCTGGGCAGCCTGGTCCAGTGTTCTGTCACCCTCACTGAGAAGAAGTTTTTTGTTTAAGTGGAACCTCTTGTGTTCCAGTTTGACCCATTGCCCCTTGTCCTATCATTGTTTGCCACTGAGAAGAGCCTGGCTCCATCCTCGGGACACTCCCCCTTTATATATTATATACACTAATAAGGTCACCCCTCAGTCTCCTCCAAACTATAGAGACCCAGCTCCCTCAGTCTTCCTCATAAGGGAGATGCTCCACTCCCTTATCATCTAGTTGCCCTGCGCTGGACTCTCTCCAGCAGGTCCCTGTCCTTCTTAAACTGAGGGGCTCAGAACTGGACACAATATTCCAGATGCGGTCTCACCAGGGCCGAGTAGAGGGGAAGGAGGACCTCTCTCGACCACATCACCAGGCAAAGGCTGCAAATCCTCAAAACCCAGCATGATGCCCCAGGCACAGCAGCAAATGGGGCTCCTAGAATCAACCAGGTTGGAATTCCAGCCACTCCTCATCACTGCCAAGGCCACCACTAACCCATGGCACTGAGGGCCTCATCCACACGGCGTGTGAACACTTGCAGGGATGGAAAGGGAAGCCATGAGGGCTCCAAGACCCAGACCCCCATGTGAGGAAAGCCAACCTGCTGACAAACCCCTTCCTCTGGAAAAGCTTTACCCACCACATCCTGCAGCAAGAAACCCACCCTTCACTCCCACAGTGCATAAAGAAACCTTTGAGCCCGAACCTCCGGCTTTCACATGCTCCCACCCATTAGAAAACAGGGCACAGGAGCCCCCTGCTCCAAACCAGCAGCCTGCCAGCCTGTTACACTGCCTGAGGGTGAGCAGAGGCTCCAAACCCCCCCCTGCAGTGATGGAGGGAAAGCTGTGGGAACTGGCAGCTCCTTCACAAAGTGGGAATGCACCAAGCTCGGGGGGAAGACCAGCAGCGAACCCCCTGGAATAAAAGAATACGACAGAAGAAGAAGGCGGCGGCGTTGCCCATGGGATACACAGCCCTGCAGGAGGAGAGGGAAGTGCTGGGATAGGGAGAGACCCAGGAAGGAGCCTGTGCACTGCTCCAAGGGCTAGGAAGGGGAAGCGGTGCTAAGATGCTCCAGCGAGAGCTCCCGACAGCAGAGCTGAGCATCCCTGCTGCCATGGACCACAGGGTATGAGAGCAGCCCCAGCCCACAGGGAGGGCATCACTGCCCTGCCTTCCTCCACAGCTGCTTTGGGGCATCAATAGACTCTTACTGCCTTAAAGAGGAACTTCAGATCTAAAAGACAAACCTAAAAGGGAAGGAAATGCAGATACCAACAGCCCCAGGGCACGCCATGAGTGCCTGGCTCAAGAGGGGCACAGGCACTGCTCCTGTCCGCTTGAGAACTGATGGCAAACACCAACCTCCCCACCCCTGATGCTCCTCAACTAGAGATCTGCATCCAGACAGTGATGCTGCCCAGTGACCTCCAGACTGCCCCCAGCCCAGCACATCCCCAGGGCTCAGCTGGAGCCAGAAGCAGCTCTGGGTGCTCCAAGCCCAGCTCCAGAATCAGAATCCCAGACTGGCTTGGGTTGGAAAGGACCTTAGGATACTTCTGGATCTTAAGCTTCTTTGGGCACCCTGTGCGAGCGCCTCAGCATCCTCCCAGTAAAGAACTTCTTTAGATCCAGCCTAAATCTCCCCTGTTTCAGTTTTAACCCATCACCCCTTGTTCTATTGCTCCCATCCCTGATGAAGAGTCTCTCCCCAGCATCCTTGTAGCCCCCTTCAGACACTGGAAGCTGCTCTGAGGTCTCCGTGCAGTTTCTCTTCACAGCCCCAGTGTTCTCAGCCTGTCCATAAGAAGGGGTCGGTGCCTGGATTTGCATTGAAAGCAACCCCAGGAGCAGGAGCAGGAGCAGGAGCAGATCCCTCCCTTTCCCCAGGGAAGAAAGCGAAGCTCCCGATGGCCTGGTTCAGGGTTTGAAGCCGCAGGACCTGTGCTTGGGGCTGAGCAGCTCCTCTTGGCTCGCCAAGAAGCTGCTGTTTACACGGTGGGAGCTGCACGAGACAAGCTCCTTACTTGGCCGCGATGCGCAGGCTACCTGGCACCCTGCTCACCCACGGCTCGTGAAGGCTTTGGACGGGGTCCCACAGTCTGCACTGCAGCCTCTCTGCAGGCATTAGAAGCCTGTTCTCCCACAGCCTGCCTGGGATGCAAACACATTCCACAGGGAATGCTGGCCTATGGGCAAGTCAAGAGACACAGCCACAGCCATTGCAGGGGACAAGGACCCCAGCATCCGCCCTCTGGTACCCAGAGCCACGTCAGGCTCCGGGCACGCATCCAGAGGGGAAAATCCCAGGTTTGCTGACTCCTTGGAAATGCAGGGAAAGGAAGGCAGTGCTGTCCATCTAACAGGACACAATGGCTAGGATCAGCATGAACCCTGTCCCATGTACATGTTCTCATCCAGCCTGGCATCCTCAGCCTTCTCCTGGGGATGGCTCTGGCTCATCTGACCACCCCGACCTGTGCACCCCACCAGCACCACAGGCCCCCAGGCAGCAAATCCGTGGGCACATCCAGGGGTGTGATGGGATACGTGGGACACGTGTCCCCATGGATGTGGCTCCATCACAGGTGGCTGAAAACTACCACTCTTTTCAATACTACTGAAACTTCCCATCAATCATGCTCTAAATCAGACATTTTCATAGTATTATCATGGAATGGTTTGGGTTGAAGGGAGCTTAAAGCTCATCCAGATCCAACTCCAAATGCACGGGCAGGGACCCCTTCCACTGTAGCAGCTTGCTCCAAGCCCCTGTGTCCAACCTGGCCTTGAGCACTGCCAGGGATGGGGCAGCCACAGCTTCTCTGGGCACCCTGTGCCAGCGCCTCAGCACCCTCACAGGGAACAACTTCTTCCTAATGTCTCACCTAAAGGGCTTGATCTCCCCGCTCCCAGCTCCAGCATCGTCCTGCAAACCCACTGCTTTACATGGAAAACCCCATTTACATCCCTGTTGCGACAGCACGAGGCGCAGCAGAGGATTGAGCTCCCAGCTTGGAAAATACCCTGTGCCCCTTGCAGACAGCCAAACCTTCGCTCCCGGGCTAAAGAGTACCCTTAGGAATTCACAAGTCAATCCCCTCATCATTTTCTAATCCTTAATTCATTAAAGATGGATCCTTTAAGGAAAAGCGCATCTGTGTGGGTCCCTTTTGGGCTCAGAGCAATCTGAAGAATGAGAAAAATGTTGATGCTCTGCGGGCTCGGCACAGTTCACAGCAACCAAACCCCTGCTCCTCGCCTGCACGTGAAGGACATCTCCTGACTGGCTTGAACACCCATAGAGGAAACACCAGGATGGGCTCAAGGGGCTGCTGCTGCTCCCACCTGAGAGCTGGGTGCACTGGAGCAGGGCACGATACACCCGTGATGCACCAACATGGGCAAAAGCCTTTTGTTGCCCTTCTCTAAGCACCAGAGCCAGTCTCCTGCTCTGGGTCTATCCGTTGCATTTAACAGACAGCAATTACAGCCCTTCAGCCGCCCTTTGCTTTGATTTGGGGGCAAAAAGCTTCCCTGGAAAACACTTAGGGAAGCAGAAGGCAGGAGCGCGCCTCTGCCCTGGGGAAAGGTGCGAAACCCAGCCAGAAATAAAGGCAAAGAGAGAAGCCTGCAATGTGGCTTTAAGCATCACCAGGACCTCACACCTCAAACACATTCCCAAGGTGCTGCCCCGGGGTGGGAAATCCCATCCAGTGGCTTTGGGGGAGGTTTGCACTGAAGGCTCAATCTCTTTGCTCCTCATTGCTGTGACTTGCGCAATCTCAGTCTCATCCTGCTGAGGCAGCGAGGTCCCACTGTCCCCTGCCAGGCACCCAGCCCCTGCACTCCCAGCACCAGAACCAACACCGCTTCCCCCTTCCCTCCTAAATAATCCACAGAAGATGGAGTTATCACTTCTTGGAGCTGCATTAGCTGGGCAACAGGTCACTTCCACTGCAAACCAGCGGGAGCTTCAGGCAGAAGCTGCTCTGTTTGTTATACAGGCTCCTTGGGGTCCCTTCTGCCCCCTCCCCTCGGTGCAAAGCTGACACAGCAGCTCCCACCTATGGTCCCATAGACACAGACAAAGCTGATCCAAAGCACCAGCAACACCATGGTCCCACATCAACAGCAGGACCTCATCCTGCCTGCAGCCACAGCGGGACAGGAGCTGCAGCCTCAGTTTCCCCAATAGAAGAGTGTGGGTACCCAAGTGATGCTGCAGAGATGGGGCAGCCAGTGGTAATGCTCCAACGAGAAGCCACAAACCTGATCCAGCTTCCCAGCTGTCCCAAAGGCAGGGATTTGTGAGGAACCCCCCACGAAGCGACAGCTCTGCAGGGAAAGCAATGCTGCAGACAGGAACTAACCCATCCCAGCGAGGATCCTTTTTGAGCTGCAAACCCAGCCTGGTGATGGGGGACCTCGGATGTGGCACTTCCATCGGCACCATCCCCTTCATCCCCTGGGTCCAAGCGAGGGTGATGGTGGGGAAAGCAGTGGAGAGGTGGCTGCACTGAGGATGCCAACACGGTGCTCGGTGTGAGCAGCTCAGCACCGAGGGCTGGAGCTGGCTGAAAGCTGCCTTGTTCCTCGCCCTGCCCCGGCGCAGGGACAGAGCTGCCTCTGTCCTGGTGCTCGCCAGCCCCAGATCCCACCGGCATTTCTCAGGGTTAAGCAGCCAGAATGGGCCCTTACAGGTAGCTGAGCCCTGCTGGAATCAAGCAATCCCCTGGAAAACCACAAAAGGAGGAGGAATTCATGGCCCTCGAGTAAACTGTGGGGAGGTTTAACGGGAATTCAGCTGCAGGATGCTGGGGGTTCGGCTGTCTCCAAACCCTGGCAACCGCTGTTCTGAATGCCCTGGGGTACAGGGGACTCCTTCCCCATCACCTCCTCTCTCCACCTCGTTTCTCCAAGCCGTGAGCCCCCAAAGCTCAAGGATCCCCTGTCCGGCATGGGCTTGGTGCCACCGGGATCACACCAGCAACACCAGGTCCTGCCCTGGCTGTGCTCAGCCCCAGTGAGCTGCTGGGCTGGGAAGAGATGGATGAACAGGAGCAAAGCAGGGAGCAGGGCAGTGCCCTTCCATGCTGCCATTCCCAAATCCGCTTTGGATTTGCAAAACATACTTGAACAAACCAGGCCGAGGGGTTATTTTCAGGCAAAAGCAGCCAATTGTGCTCTTCTTTCAATAAGTAAAGTTTCCCAACAAGGCCAAATGAATCCAAGGCAGCAACAGGAGCCGCTCCTCACTGCTGGGACAAACTATCCCGGGGTAAAAAGCGTCTTAAACGGCAAAGCCAGGGCTGAGCCTCAGGCGTTTGGCACATGGTGTTTCCAGGCGGCTTTAAACCAGAATGCGCCCAACTGATTGTGAGAAACTAAGGCGGAAAATGAGAGAGGCTGCGGACAGCCCGATCCCGCTCCCGCTCCCTGTGATGGGAATGGGAAGGGGGGAGCAGGAGGGGAGATGCAGGAAGCCTCCAACAAAACCCTCCGGCCCCTTCCCGACCTCCCCCTCCGCGAGCTGCGCTCCCCGGGGAGACAAAAGGCGCGGGGCTGCGGGGCGCTGCGGGCCGGCGGCTCCCGGTTCCCCCCCTCCGATCCCCGCGGAAGCGTTTCCGCCGTTTTGGCCAGACGCTGCGGGGCCGCGCGGCGCGGGAGTCAAACGGGAGCGTTCCGGAGGGGGGGGACGGGGGACGGGGGACGCGACGCGGCCAAACTGGAGAAAACAAACCGCGTCGGAAGGAACGGCGAGCGGGGGAGGATGGGGTAAAACAAACGGCGCTAAACGGGAACGGAGCATCCCGGGGGGGAACAAAACCGGAGCAACGGCAACGGCATTGTCCCCCCCCCCCCCCAAACCGGGCTGTCGGGGGGTACCCCAATAATAACGCGCGGATAAAAGGGGGGGGGGTCGCGGTCCTACCCGGGTGCGCAGCGCCCAGCACCAGCTGGAGGCCGAGGAGGCAGCAGAGGGGGGTGCGGAGGGGCCGCGGTCCCGCGGAGCCGCGCCCCATCCCCGGCCGCACCGCACCGCGCTCCGCTCCGCGCTCCGCTCCGCGCCGTCCGGGCCGGGGGAGGGGGAGGAGGAGGAGGAGGGGGGAGGGAGGAGGGAAGGGGGAGGGGCGGCGACAAGAGGGAGGGGAAAAAAGTTTCAAAAAAAGTAAAATTAGGGGGAAAAAAAGGAAAAAAAAGCAGCAGCAAACGCGGAGCGCGCGGCGGCGCCAGGAGCTGCGGTAGCGGGACCCGCACCCGCCGGGCCATGGCTCCCCGCAGCCCCGGCCCCACCTCGGGTCCCGCCTTCCCCTGCCCGGCCCCCGGCTCCTGCGGGCGTTTTCGGGCGCAGCCCCCGGTGCTCGCGCTCTGCCTGAAGGGAGGATGGAAAAGGACGGAGCTGGGCTCTGCTCCCAGGGAACAAGGGATGGGACAAGAGGAACCGGCCTCAAGCTGCACCAGGGCAGGGTTAGATGGAGCTGAGGAACAATTCCTGCCCCAGAGGGTGCTCAGGCATTGGAACAGGCTGCCCAGGGCAGGGCTGCAGGCACCGTCCCTGCAAGTGTTCACACAGCGTGGAGACGAGGCCTCAGTGCCATGGGTTAGGGGTGGCCTTGGCAGGGCTGGGAACGGTTGGGTTTGATCATCTTAAAGGTCTTTTCCAACCTGGCTGATTCCATGATTCTGCCATCCCAAGCACTGTATTGCTGAGCCAGCCCAGCTGCATCCTGCTCCATCCACCCTGCAGCACAGAGCTGGGCAGCTCCTGTCTTGCCTGTGGATGGTGAGTGCTGAGGTCAGACACAGCTCATTACACCTTCTCTACCCCAAGAGCAACCCCATCCCTCCAGCCATGGAGGGCTCCAGCTCCTCAGTACTCCAGTGAGGAGTACAGCGGTCACAGCATCACACAGCAGGAATGATGCACTGGAGGAGCTTTAGGGTCCCTTCCAACCCAAACCAGTCTGGGATTCTATGAAGAAAGCTGGGGGGAAACACTCATGTTACAGTGCAAAGATTTGGTTGCATCCAGAAGGGTGCTCATGGTGCCCATCCCATAGGAGCATCCCTGAGGATGCAGGAGCCTCACTTCCTCCTCAGGCTTTCAGGGATTCGGGCAGGCCTCAGCACACAGGTTGTGCCATACATACAATGCCATGATCCCTGGAGCAGGGAGCAGGATCTGTCCCCAGACAGGCTGAGCCAACCACGTGTTGTTTGGCTGCTCCTGCAGAACTAAATGAAACAAGGCAGGAAGGGCCTGGAGAGCGGTGCCAGGATGGGCTTTAGGGATGCGAACCCTCCGGGAGGGCCCAATTAAGCACATCAGCATCTGGGCTGTTGGGTTCTTTAAGCCAAGGATTACTTTTAATTGAGGCAGTGCTTGGGAACAGCCGCAGTCGCCCTCCATGGCCGGACACACACCGGGGGCTGCCTGCTGGGAATGAACCTGGAGGAGGGGAGGGAATCGCCCGGATCTTCAGTCCCATCCCTAAACCTTGGAGCCCGCTCCTGGAGGATGCCTCCCACCGAGGCTCCAGCAGCTGGATGTGATGGAGCCATCAAACCCTGTGAGTGGGACCCTTCATCCATCCCTTTCCCAGGAGATGAATCCCATCCAAGGAAGGGGACAGGGCAGAGCTGAAAGGCTTCAGAGCATCCCTACCTCCTCGCCTGGTCCATCCCATGTCTTGGGTGTGATTAGAAGCTAATTAGCACTTCCTAATCATTAATTCCTCCAACTCAGGCCAACAGCTCCTCACCTCCTAATCCAGTTTAGTACCAGTTGAGTTGTTACTCGTTGGAGTGGATCGGGAGGAAATGCATTTTTCCCTTCCCCTGGGAGCATTCCAAGCTGTCTGACCTCTCCGGCACTAAGGAATTGCTGCCAGATTGAGGGGATGTGGCTGTGTGCAGGGGACAGGCGACAGCAGCACTGGGATTGCGCCTTGTCCAGGACAATGGATGGGAGCTACGAGCTCATCCCGGGGTTACCCAGCACTTGGGACATGCAGCGTCTGTGCCCGGTCCCTGCAGCCAGAGTGGGATCTGTGTCCGTCCCCTTAGTTGGGAAAGTAAATGCTTCTGGGGTTGGAAAACACTCCCAGGGATGGATCCGTGGCACTCGCCCACCTCTGGCTGCAGGTCTGCCCCGGTCAGGAGCAGCAGCAGTCGGGATGCTCAGCTTCCACAGGCTGGCAAATCAGTGCCATTAATGGGCTGTGGGACCAAGCCTTGAGGGATGCGAAGGGAAACCCTGAGCTGCTCCATGGGTGTTCTGCCAGTGGCAGGGGGATTGGAACCAGATGATTTTAAGGTCCTTTCCAACCCAAACCTATCTATGAGTCTATGGCCCTGTGCGTTACCAAGGTTGGGGCTGGTATGGAGCTTGTGCCAGAGGCATTAGAGGACAGGATCTGGGGACCTGTGGGGCACAAGAGCAGTGCCCATACCCCCAGACTCAATGCTTTGAAGGAAGGATCTGCACCAACCCATCAGCAACCTCTGATGCCCGGCTTCAGAGCCTGGGGAGGACATGTGGGTGCATTATATGACATGGGGGGGCTGCATATCCTGCTCGATCGTGCTCTTCCATGCGTGTTCCCCCCATCCTTTGCTCTCCACAGGCTCCGGGAGCGCAGCAGTGCCCTGGGCTTTGGGGACCAGCAGCACCTGCCAGGCCCCGCTGCGAGCTCATCCCTCCATCCGCACCGCCCCGGCCTCATCCTGGCCCCCGGACGGGACGCTCCGGGCCAAGACCAACACCCCCTTGGCAGGCGCGGCGCTGAGCTCACTGCTCAGGGAAGAGGCCGTCCTGGCGTCTGCTGGCTCCTCGCCCCCGCGCCGGCAGCAGGCGAAGGCCACGTCGCTCTCCCCTCATCAGAGGCAGGCGGGGGGCAGCCAGGACACAGCTTCCCCCCGCTGAGCATCCCCCTCCTCACTGGGATGCGGGGCTTGAGGCATCCCCAGTGCAGCGGGGGTCACCCCCGTTTGCTTTTGCAGCCTTTCCTCCCAGGGATGAGCCTGGGATGCTGAGGGGGGGCTCAGCTCCTCCATGGTCCCAGCATGAGGATGCTGATGCTCCCAAGGGTTTGGTGCTGGGAGAGGGGTCTCGCTGCTGGGGGCACTGGGGGGGGCTGTAATGCAGTTTGCTCCCCGTGCTCCTCCCCTAAGCACAGTGTTGAAGATCAGCCCCAGCTTTACTGACACCCAGCTGGGGATAGAATCATCCTGGCCATAAAGAAGGGCCGTTTCCCTGCTCTTCCAAGCCATTCCCTCGGCTCTTGCAGGGAGCCCACGGGGCTTTGCCAGCCGCTGGAACCTTGGGGCAGCCCCAGACCGTCCTCAACTCTGCTCTCTCCCCACACAGCAAAGGGGGTCCCTTTGTGGGCGCCCCTCGCTGCAGCTTTTGGAGCTCTTTGGCCGCTCTTTTCCTGCAGCCCTTCTAGAGTCAGGCGAGTTCAAGCCGCGGCTCAGCTATTGAAACCAGATGTGCTCGCTCAGAGCTGCCACGAGGAATCCGAGGGCTCAATCCTGCCCTTCCGCTGCTGGGGGCTGCCCAAGGAGCAGCTGCCCCCCCCCGAGCCCAGCCGCTGCCTCTGCCTCCTCCCCACTGCTCCTGGGCGAAGGAATTCCAGCCCCGTGCAAGGAATCTGCTTTGAGGACAGCACTTTCCCCCCATGACTCAAGGAAAGCAGCTGGAGAGCAGCGAAAGGACAGCACATTCCGAATGGCATCTTCCTCATTCCGGAAGTGGGGATGGGAGTGGGAAGTGGAGATCCCACCCTGGCCTACAGGAGCAGCGTGGTCCAGTGGGTCCCAGTTTCATCACTTCCACCTCTGCTGCCGCCTCACCTCACAGCCACAGGCGCATCCCCTTCCACCTCCATCCCTGCCATTCCGTTCAGTGTGGAGGGGTTGTGGCACCGATCCCAGCCGCTCTCCTGGGGCTGGGTGTGAGCGGGTGGATTTTCAGGATCAGCCGGAGCCGGGATGAGCCAGTGCTGAACAAAGCAGGTTTTGAGCCCTCATCGCACTGCAGAGCTCAGCCAGGCCAAGAGCAAGGAGGATGCTGTGGACACGGCAGCTCGTGGCTCCCGCGCTGCAGCGGCTTCGGTCAAGAGAGGACAGGGCTGAGCAGAGCTCTGGGTTTCTTCTTCCCATGAATGCAAACCAGAGCCAAGCCCTTCCTAGCCCTGCTGCCTGCGTTCCCTGTAGCTGCTCGAATGGGGATGGGAGATCTGGCTTCTACTCTCCCCATCCCTACCCTGCTGTTCCTTACAGCATCCCTGCATTCTTAGCTCCATCCCATGCCTTTGGATGCAGCTGGACCATTGCACTGCCCTGCCCCATTCCTGCAGGAGACGGCAGAGCAGGGCCAGGGCTGCCTGGTGAGGCTCATCCAGCACTGGTGGGGCAGGTGGTGGTTTACCTGCTTTCAGGCTATACTGGACCAGCCCGAAGCACTGCCCCACCAGCCAACAGCATTTGGAAATGAGGAGCCACAGAGCAGTGGAAACACTGAGCTGCAGCTGAAGGGTGTAGGAAGAAAGGCTGGGAGTGAAGAGGAGCACAGAGGAGCGTGCAGCTCCTCACCAACAGCACGTCCTGGTGGCTTTTCCCATCCTTTGAGCCCTCATGCAGCTAATGCATGAAACGAGTGTCTCAGCCCCGGTCCTGCCTCCTGCTTCCCCACCCGGCACAGACAATGGGATCCTTGTGGCCAAGATACCAGTTCCTGGGTGCGAGCGTGGCGAGGGGAAGCTGTGTTTGCTTGGCCTCTCACCCCCTCCCAGGCTGACAGCACCCGGTTGCCCCCAAGAGCACTGCTGGGGCCAGGGTGAAGCAGAGCCACGTGAGGCAGTGGGAGTTCAGGGTCCTGGTGCATGGAGTCATCAGCATTTAGTAGGAAAAGGCATCTCCGGGATGGATGGAGTCAAGGCTGTGCTGGGTCTCACTTCCACATGCTGCGAGCCTCCTCTTCCTCTCAGTGCTGGAGGGTTTCAGTCCAGGCTTACTTGTGTAGCACTCAGAAAATAGCATCCTCCAGCAGCACACCCCAGGGAGATGCTGGCAGCGGCACCAAAACCTCACGGGGAGGCTTTGCCAGGTCACAAAGCAAATCGGGCCTGCCCCATTTGGCAGCAGGAAACTCATTTCATAGCGTGACTCCAACCGCTAACGCAGTAGGCGAAGCATCCCTCCAGGCAGCCCCTCAGCCAGTCTCCCTCCTGCTGGCATCGAGCTGAGTGTGTGATCCCACGCACATCCCTGATCCGGGGCATGCCTCGAATGTGGAATCTGGTCCCAAAGCCTGGCCATCACCTCGGGACCCTTGTGCACCCACTGCCGCCGTCTCCTCCTGCTCCAGTCTGTGTCCCATCATCAGCACTGGCACAGGGGGATGTGAGATAATCACTTGCAGGAGCAGGGAGAGAGCTGAGCTGCTCTCAGTGTTTGGTTTCACTCGCCCAAGGCTGACTTGAAGCACAGAGAGGCTGATGTCAGGTTTGCTGATCCCTGATCCCCCTCTGGAAGAACCAGGCTCCAGGGGCAGGGATGGCCCTGCTTCACATTGGGATGTCCTGCATAGAAGGTGTGATGTGCCAGTGGAGGAGCTGGGCAGGGACTGGTGCTCTCAATTATTAGCCCAGAGGTGAGCAGCCTCCACATCTGCCAAGGTCCTTTTGTGCCTTCTCTTGTGTATTTGTGTAAGGCAGGCTGGAGACGTGCGCCCATGAGAACTTCAAGTTCAACGAGGCCAAGTGCAAAGACCTAAACCTGGGTGGGTGCAACCCCAGGCGCAAGCACAGGCTGGGGGAGACCGGATGGAGCAGCCTGAGAAGGGCTTGGGGGTTTTGGTCAATGAGAAGCTCCCCAAGAGCCAGCTTCAGTGAGCGCTGGAACCCAGAACCCCCCCGTGTGCTGGGTGCACCCCCAGAGCGTGAGCAGCAGTCGAGAGAGGGGATCCTGCCCCTCTGCTGTGCTCTGGGGAGACCCCCCCTGCAGCCCTGATCCAGCTCTGGGTCAGCAGCACAAGGGGGACGTGGAGCTGCTGGAGCGAGGCCAGAGGAGGCCATAGAGATGCTGCAAGGGCTGGAGCAGCTCTGCTCTGGAGCCAGGCTGAGAGAGCTGGGCTGGGGCAGCCTGGAGAAGAGAAGGCTCCTGAAGGGGAGACCTTAGAGCAGCTCCAGTGCCTAAAGGGGCTGCAGGAAACCTGGAGAGGGGCTTGGGACAAGGGCCTGTAGGGACAGGCCAAGGGGAATGGCTTGAACCTGCCAGAGGGGAGACTGAGCTGAGCTCTTAGGCAGAAGCTCTTCCCTGTGAGGGTGCTGAGGCGCTGGCACAGGGTGCCCAGAGAAGCTGTGGCTGCCCCATCCCTGATTTTGTGTCCTGAACACACAGAGCTTCTAAGGGTAGCTACTACTCTATGGGAAATGAAGGACAAACCCACCTCCGACACCTGTCTCAGTGTTCCAGACCAAGATCAACACCAGTGAATGTGTGATTCCCCACTCCACTGCAGGGATCCCACTGCTTCGAGCTTTATGTGCAGCCTTCCTCATCCTGCCCCATGTCACCTCCACGCAGCCACTGCAAGAGAGCTCCTGCCAACGCTAGGAAGAGCAAAAGAGTAAGAGCCAAGCAAATGGGTTTCTTAAAACTTATTTTAATATCCATGTCTCATCTGTTGGGTAGAGCCAAAACAGTCTGGCCTGGTTTAAGTTACAAATTCTTCATACACTTTCCTTGAAGTAAATGAACAGTGTGGCAACAGGGTCTGTTATTGGAAGTGAAACCCATATTAACAAGGCAGGTGTCACAGGCACAATTCTACCAGGGTTCTTCACCACTGCCAGCCCCAGGAGAGGCCAACGCTGTCCCCAGGCCCCTGGGTGGGTGTTGCACAGCAGGAAGAAATGCTTCTGACACAGAGCTCATCACACGCACAGGGACAGCACACACTGCATGTCCCTGGAACAACAGGGCTGGGACAGAAAAACCCTTGTAGAATCCTCCCTGATGTGGACAGACACCAAATCATCAGTTCCAGCAAACGGGGTGAAGCATCAACCCTGATTCTGCCTGCCACAGACATGTCAAAGTGCTGCTTGCTAAACAGTTAACTTCTGCAACACAGCAGCAGGGATGGAAAGGGCTAAGAAATTACAGCTGAGGATTTAAAGATGCAGTATTTCTTTGTTGAAAACACGACAGTTTAGAGACCACCTTGATGCAGCTGCAAGTGAAGAGCATCCAATTGAAAGCCCAAGAGTCACTACAAAAAAGAGTAACAAAAACGAAAGCAGCGGAGTTCTCACCGCTTCCCAGGTCCGTTGCTTAATTCCAACAGACTCCTCTGCTTTTCAGTTAACTAAAAGTTCCTGATCAAGGTTTAAGCATAATATTTGCAGACAATGGCTTACAGTACGGCAGGCAAGCAGCAGCTCTCTGGAAGGGCATGATGGAGAGCATCACTTGCCACAATACCACCACTTGAACACCAAGGGTCCCAAACAGCTCACATGTTGCTGGAGCTGTGGGGACAACCCTGGAGGTGCTGTAGAGCACAGTCCACCCCACGGTGGTCAGGGTATTAGGTTATATGTGCGCAGGGTGATTTGGGTTTTAACCACCACCCTGAACTGCAGTAGTGCACCGCTCTGCTCCCTCCACCACAAACCCCGCTCTCCAACACTGCATCTTTAAATGGTTCTGGCTCTGAGCTCCTGCCACATGTTCAGAGCGCTCCAACCTGGCTGCCACATGTTCAAGTGCGGTGCTTTTTGTGTGTGTTTTCAGTCTTCCTTCGATGGGGGTGGTGAAAGGGGCAGAGTGGGGACAAGAGGCTTGTGTTCACAGCAGGCAGGCTCCAGCTGAAGGGGTAAGACCCCGCTAGGCAGGTTACAGAAGGGAGCCAAGAGCAATACTTAAGGTGTCTGCTCCCTTCAAGAGCTTTCTCTCATTCCCTCTCATTTGAAATGGGCAGCGAGTTAGGAAAGTCAGCAAGTTTTAAAAGGGAAGCGTTAAGGAAGAGAGGAAGCGTTGCTGCCAAGTCACCTCACTGAGCCGAGATAAAGCTTCAGCTTGGGGTTTGTATAACATGGACAAGACTATGCAAAGTACTGTGTGAGCACGGATCATACCTGTGGTCACTGAGCTGTGCTCCCATTCCTTCCTGTCCACTGCCTGCCTTTTCACCAGTCAACAAGGCTCATGCTCACGAGAGCAGGGAGCACGTCCTGGGCATGTCAGGGGTTTGCAAAAAGAACAGCACTTGAGTAAGTCAAAAAGGAGCAACCGTTGTGAGAGCTGTGAAGCAGCAGCTGAAAACCTTGTGGCAGATGAGCCATGATCCACTCTGATCCCAGGAGAGCAACACAGGGCCTCATGTCCTGTGAGCTTCGCTGCCCTCATCCCAAGGGAGCAGAAAGCTGCACCATCTGCAGCGCGGGCACTGCCATGAGCCTGCTAATACGGGTTTCACTTTGAGACCAGAAAACTGTTTTCTTCCAAAAAAATGTTATTTTTTTCGTTTTCTTTTTTAAAAATTGAAATTAATTAGGGGTAAAACACTAACTCTAGTGCCATGAACAGGCAGGATCAACTTTTTTCCCCTCCAAAGGGCAAAGAGTCATATACCATCCCCAGCTGAACCTTGGTGCTTCGAGCTTTTCAGGAGATGTTACCTAAACTTTATTAAAAGAAAAAGAACAATGTTTAAATATCAACACTGGACTAGCCCAGTCTTTTTCCAAAGTCCACATTCTTCATATGAAGCACACACGGCGTCCTGGATTCCCCAAGGCTGCATGTTCAGAAGTTCACAGTACATGGAACCACGTCTTTGTCGTTTGTACGTTCTTGAGTTTCCCCTCCTTGCTCAGAGCAGCCACCCTTTTGTGGTCATTTACTGGATAAACCTCAAGCCATCTCCTATCCACATGGCTTGGCCTAGATGCCGAAGGTTTTCTTGATGAGAGTTGATGTTGTCATGCTCTATGGATGGAAAAAAGCAAGAGAAAAAAAGCACCTGGTACAGGTATCTTGAGACCCTTGCAGATTCCTTTATTCCAAAGCTGTTTCTCCAAGTCTTTTTTGCCCATTTCTCAAGCAGTTTGTTTTTGGCCTATTCCTCTGTCTCAGTTTGAAGAGCTGTTATTGGATGATCCAGAGGTTGATGCAATTGCAGCTCCAGCTGGGCTGCTTGTGGATACAGATTTGCGGATGTGAGGCAGCAAGTACGGGTCACAGGCCAGCTGCTGGACATCTATCCGGTCCTCCTTTCGGTAGGCCAAACAGCGTCTGATAAATGCCTGCAGACACCCCAAAGGCAAAGCAAGAATTAGTAGATGGAACACAAACAGGAAGCCTTCTCTGTCAGGTCACACTTTTGGGAGCAGGGCCAGTCTGACAACGCCAGCACCCTGAAATCCCTTCACCAGTGACCACAGAGACAGCCTACCTCCTGCACCAGAAGCTCATCTTTTACAAGGAAGCATGGGCAGAGGCACACACTGCACTGTTCAACTGTTCAGAACTGTGTATGGTTCTGGTGTCTCCAATAAAAGGAGGACATGGAGATGTTAGAACAAGTCCGGAGGAGGCCATGAGGATGAAAGGGACCTTGGAGCACTTCCCATACAAAGATGGGCTGTGAAAAATGGGGCTGTGAGGAGAAGCTGTGTCAAGACCTCAGAGCAGCCTTCCTGTTCTGAATGGGGCTACAAGGATGCTGGAGAAGGGCTCTTCATCAGGGGACTGCAGGGACAGGACAAGAGGTGATGGAGTCAAATTTAAACAGGGGAAGTTCAGGTTAGATACAAGGCACAAGTTCTTCCCTGTGAGGGTGCTGAGGCGCTGGTACAGGGTGCCCAGAGCTGTGGCTGCCCCATCCCAAGGCCAGGTTGGACACAGGGGCTTGGAGCAACCTGGTCTTGTGCTAGAGGACTGGAACTGGATGATCTTGAGGTGCTTTCCAACCCAAACCATTCTACGATTCTGTGATCCCCAGCCTGACATCTATGACAATGCAAAGCCACTGACCACTCTACTCAAGGCAAGCATTAAACAGAGCTCCTGCTAGTTTAGGGAGACCAAGAGGATGGAGCTGCCAGTGCTGATCACTGACATACACAGCTTTACCTTTGCTTCTGGTGTGACTACTGGCTTTGGAGGGAACTGCACCTCAGTAGCTTTCAGAATTGTGTTCTCCTGCAGAATGTCTTGTTGTGACTGGTTGTGACCGAAGGGCTACCAAGAAAACATGGAAGACAGTTGTTAAAAGGTTGATTACAAGCCTTAAAAACCAGATACTACTGCTCATCAGCTTGACATCAGCACTTTCCTGAGCAAGAAGCCCATGAATGCTGTGAAGGTGCTGCAGACTGCACCCAGGTGAGCAGGACACATTGCTCCTGTGCTTCAACTGAACAACAGGGCCAAGCTGGAACACATCTGGGGTATCTCTGGCTCAGACAGATTTCCACCTGCTTCCAGGCCTCACAGGTCAGCTTCCTTCTCACATGCAAGAGGACCCTCATCTATCTAAGCTAAGTGAGGAGACTCACCCACTTCAGTCTTCGCTGGGCTGGTTCCACCATTTGTGTGACTGACAACATGAAGCAGCATAGCACATTCGTGGGTCAGGCTTTCACAACCCTTGGTTACCAAGGACTTGTGAAAACAAGGGTTAATGGAACCCTTCTCCAACCTGTATCTTTTGTTGCCATAAACCAAATTACCTTTTCTCAGGACCTGATCCAGACTCTTCCCTTTCAAAACCCATCCTAAAGATCTTCTAGAGTGAGTCTTTGTACCTACTGTTATTTTTTTCCTATAACACCTGAAGCCATCAAGCAGTATCAGGCTTCACAAAGACTTAGTGCACTGAAAACATCACAAACCAATGCCAGACAAAAAACTTCAGGTGTCTGGCTCTGAATGATACACTTGTCCTGCCCATAATGGCCTCAGTGGGAACAAGCCCAGTGGAAAGAGATGCTCTGCAGAACACTGCTTCTGAAGGAAGTGCTATGTAGAGCAAAACACAACCTAGTAAATCCTCTCCCCTTTATTACCTTGGAAGGAGACAAGACAAAAGCACCTTTTAAGTCTGAGGAGAAGAAGGAAGCAGAAACCAGGGCTGCCTCCCAAAAGGTTTGGAAATTACCAATAAGAGGGGAATTAAATGCTTTCTTACCTTTCTGCCATAGAGACACTGATAGAAGATGACTCCCACTGACCAGACATCAACTTTATTTGAAATCTTTGGAGGTTCTTTCCCAACCACAAAACATTCTGGTGGCAAATACCTGATTAGAAGGAAGGGACAACAGGTTGTAAGCAGCATCTCCAAACACCTTCAATCAATGTCTTTAGAAAGGAAGGAACAAGCTTCTGAGATCAGGACTTGAGGGACTCAATTTTCACTCCTGTGTTTCTCTGGGCCAAGATCACCAGGGCATATCCCTTCTGGGAACAGTGATTCCCAAGGACTCTTTGGACACTTGTGGTAAGAGCTGGTCAGCAAATGAAACAGCCCCATTTTCTTTTACCTTCAGAACTGGTATTTGTTGTTAGAAGGACTTAGCCAACAATTCCAGCCAAAATACATCTTTCTAGGAATACAAGCCCAGATGCCACATCCGACTTAGAGACACCCTGCCTTGCTCATACTAGTTAGCTCCATCTTCAGGAACAGAACAAAGCTGTATGATACAGAATACCTTAACAAACGCTGCTGTACAACTGTTGCCCATAGTGACAGTCTGCAGCTTGGGTAACGGCTAAGAATCAGAATCAGTGGCACTCACTATAGGCCTTGCTCTCAGTGCAGTGACAACATTTGTACTGATAAAGTACTGCTGAAAACATCTTTTATGTGATGCTTGAAAGGGAAGCTCTGGCTATAGACAGCCCTGTGAGATTTTTAGTAAGAGCTAACTATGGGTTTTCACAGCCTCATTGCAGTGGAATACTCCTTCCATCTCCTAATGTACCTGTATTTCCAATAGGCATGCTATTCTTCTCCTCCTTGCTTAAACTGTTAGACAACGCCATTATGGACTGTGAAACAGCAGCCAAGCTCCACTCCGGAGCTTGCTATCTCAGAAACATATGCAGTATTTCACCAGGCCCTTTGGATAAGAAATGGTGTTCAAATGTACAAACACTAACCCACTGTAATGTAAAAAGCTGCTAGCCTCAAAAGGAGCTGTGTGACAACAAGAGCAGTTTCTAGGGTCTCAAACCTCCAGTGTCTCAATCTGTTACAGACAACAGCAGCACACAGAGAGCTGACAGAAATCCAAAGCTGTTTATAAACCATTCTTGGTCTGTAACTTGCAAGTGCCCCAGGCAATGCTTACCAGTAAGTACCGGCTCCCTGCGATGTCAGTTCCATACCATCAACAGAGTTGTAGCTGTCATCATCCATGATTTTGGAAAGCCCAAAATCTGTGATTTTTATCTCTCCACATGCGGTACCATTGACTAGAAGAATGTTACCTAAACAGGGAAGAAAGAACCCTTCAGGATACCCATCTAGCAGGAAAATAAAGCAAGAGTAAAATCACACTGAACTCTGGCACTCTGCACAAGATGTTTTAGCACTCAGTACCCCAAGCTCCACATACAGCTCAGCTCCCATCAAGTGCTGGAACTGATCTGCCCATCCCTGAAACACCCTGTGGCCTGACATTACTTGGAGCCTCCAGATTCTGAACCCTATTAGCCAAATGAGCTTCATGTCTGTTTTGACCCCTCCCAAAGGTCCCCTTGGAAGGGCAGGTCAAAAAGGAGGATTAAGGAGAGAAGTACACATACACAGTAATGACTCATTCTGCCCAGAAGTCCTGACTTGCCCTGGTCTCTCAGCAAGCCAGAAACTCTCTCCTTCCTGGCAGCATTCCCCAATGGCTTTCTAAGCTCAGAAAGGACAATTACTGCTTAGGCAAGAGTCTTACAAATCCATCAAGGATAAAAAGTCTGATCATCACTGTTTCTCTCAAAACCTACAATAAAGCAGAAGAACTGTGCATGATGGCAGTGGATGAAGCAGAGCTTTAGACAAACTGTAGGCAGAGCTCTGCAGCATGCTCAGACAACAGGAGAACAGGCATCTGGGGAGAGGGGGGAAGTAACAGGGTCACTAGAACCAGTGCAACAGCACCACCTCCCGTACAGATTCCTCATGCTGATGCAATAAACCACATCAGACACCAGTTACACAATGCTGATGAAGTGCCACCAGCACAGGGAGACGAGCCAGGGATAACTGTCCAAAGAGATGGCTGAATTTTACGGGACTAGGAGAAAATGCTACGTAGGCAATATCCATCACCCTACATAGGCACACTTCCACTTTTCCCCTTCTCATTTTGCCCAGTGGCAAAGGGAAATCTGCAATCTGAAGAGGACCTTCTATATGGCAGATGTCACTGAACTCAAAGGCAGACCTGAGCTTTGTGAGCTGCCACACGATGCAAAAAATGAACACTTCCAAGTTAGCTTCTGCCACCGAGTTTTCAGGCAGATGATTACAGAAAGAATAAGCCAGAAGAAGGGGAGCATGAAACACAGTAGTAATTATGGGAACCTTTATGAAGCAATAACAGAAGCTCTCAACAGCAGAATACAAGTGGGACATTAAGAGACCAAACACAGACACTTGGTGGTTTCAAGGGCTCATTCTGAGCAAGGAGGCTACTTTTCCTGGAATGTTACTTCCCTGTTCTATGTTGCAATTCTGGGAGACAATGCCCTTTTCACAGCATGTTCTATGCATTTTAGGGTTTTTCTCTGGTTTCAAGTTAGTTTTCCCAGACAGTCCTGTCTGCTTTCTGCCATCTGACCAAAGTAAACTTCCCCACGTTACTTACAACCCCTTACCTTTAGTTACGTCCATAAACACGTCAGGCAGCAGCACAACATACCTGGTTTAAGGTCATAGTGTATGATGGGAGGTTTGATTTCATTTAAGTATTTTAAAGCATTCACAATCTGCATGATAATAGATCGTGCCTCTTTCTCTGACATTAACTTGTGCTGTTTCAGGTAGAAGTCCAGATCATTCCCCTCACAGTATTCTAACACCGTACAAAACCTGAAGGCAAAACAGGAGTTGTTGTAATTCAGGCACCCAAGAGAAACCAAATTCGTTTATTTATTCATATATTAGTCTTCATTCAGTCTATTAATCCCTTTCTAAAGATCAGCTACCAGGGATGCAGCCCTCAGCATTCAACAGTACAAAGATCAGAGATCCCCCATTAAGTGCTGGATCCAGAAGCTGCAGCATTTGCCCAAGCCAACCAAACACAGGATCTACTAGTAAAGCACCACATCTGACATAATGCAGTACTAGAAAACCCAAATGTGTTCAAACTGCCTCAGATATCTGCAGTACAGTCTGTAACGCTGGCATGGACATTCTCTGGACTCTCCTTGGAAGTTTTAAGAGACCAAATAGTTGGCAGTGAATCCATCAAACCAAGACAAAGGACACAGTAACATAACTTACGAGTCAGTATCCAGCGAAAAGTAGTCATATAGCTTAACTATTCGAGGGTGATCCAGTTCTTTGTGAATTCTGTACTCTCTACACGCATGTCTGTGAAAAGGAAAGTCTGAGCATTAGTCATACAAGTGACTTAGTTCTGCAGATAGCGAACCCAGACATACCACACAGCAGTCCAACTTCAGTCCAACCCATGCCTATTAATCAGACAGCAAACAAGGAACTGTGTTAAGAACCACAGAATCGGAGCGCGTCTCAAATGCTGGCCATGCTACAAAATAACTAATCTTGATTAATGGTATTGCTTGCCAAAATAGAATAACCTCATAATTAATTGTGAAGGGATCCAAGACAGTGATCCAAGATAGAACACAAAACTCAGCAAGTTCTAGAAGAATTCCATGATGCTCAACTGCCCAACATTCAGCTTAAGTTTCTCCCAGTGACTTGCTGGGGAATAAAGATCACAGCTTTGAAGCTCTGTGGAGAAGGCTTGGCTGCCAGTCTGCAGAGCTTAGCAAACCCATGGCCTTAGGGAGCAAGTGTAACCAACACCAAAACACTTCCTGTACTTCCCTTCTAGGGCATGACATGTGTAGTCCTAAGCATCTGTGAAAGGTTTAGTATTCAGGGAAGGGGAAGACTTTGAGAGAGCACAGCTGCAGGTGTGTATCTGGAAGATGAGAATGAACAACTGCTTCCCATAAGAGCAGAGCTTAGACATTTCAAAGGGGAGAAGCCACTTTAACGCTTTCTTCACAGAGCACTACTGGTGCTTTGAAACCTGGTGCATATAGAACACTGTCTGTGTGTGTGCACACTTTAAACATTAGATTAGGTATTAGGCACAGGTTCTTCCTCGTGAGGGTGCTGAGGCACTGGCATAGGGTGCCCAGAGAAGCTGTGGTTGCCCCATCCCTGGCAGTGTTCAAGGCCAGGTTGGACACAGGGGCTTGGAGCAAGCTGCTCCAGTGGAAGGGGTCCCTGCCCGTGGCAGGGGTTGTGAAACTGGGTGAGCTTTAAGGCCCTTTCCAACTTAAACCATTCCACAATTCCTAATCTGACCGCAACTTTTCCAAGTAGCTACTGAGACAGAGAGTGGACTTTGAAGTGTGGCAGAACACAGCTAAGAAATGGCAGCCTGTTACTAGACACCCAATGCAGGAGGAGCCTGGAAACACTTTACAGCCTTACTTACTTGTGATAATTTTCTTTCTTCTCATCTCTCCAGTTTTTATTTAACTGGTGTATTTTCACAGCTACGTATCTCTGTTCTGTTAAATCAAATGCCTGCAGAGAGAAGAGCTGCAAATCAGTAGGAATCACAACTTCAAGTTAATACTGCAAAAGCAGACAAGCTCTAACAAACCAATATCCCCACCCAGGAAATCAGCATTACGACATACCAAGTGAGGAGCAAACCCACATTTTGATGTAATTAGTTTCACTAATGAAACCAAGCAACTCTGAAAACAATTGAATATGCCTTGCTTTGATCTGACCTTCCCCATGGGATCGAATTAATGCTGCATTTATACTGACATTTTACCACCACCAGAGCTACAATGGGACCAGAAAAGCCAAATTACCAAAATATAGACAGTTCATCAAACAGGAAAAGGCTCTGCCGTTATTCCCCCTAACTCATTTTCTACACTCAGTTAAAACAACCCCAAACCAATACTTTGTTCCACACTGGTAGCTCAGCTCTCGGTCTTGCAGCATGTTTCATCTTAATTAGAAACTGGAGAATTCAGTGGCATCACTGCATAAATCTTGTGCTGTTATTTTCCCCTCTAGTTTCTTGCTGTTTAAACAGTCTTTAAAGAATGGATCTCTGGAATTGTGCTCTTGGAGAAATGCTTTTACCTTGTCTGAGAGCAGCAACAGCTAGTAATTATAGCATGGGGCAAAATCTTGTTGTAAGCAGAGGATAATCTGTGTCCATCTTACAAGTTCTATACTTAATTCCTTATGCTTAATAGATTGGCGAAGAGTCTGGAGAAGAAGGGCTAAGCATCCCTTTGTTTCAATACCATAGTTACAACTCTTGAGCACAGTCAGTTTTGAAGCATTCATACCCTCTTGCTTTCAGCTGTGGAGCCAAGGCTTTCTGTTCAGTCAGCCAAGGCAGCAATTCAGAGCACATCTCACACTCTCTTTTTCACTACCTAAGTAGTCCCACCCTCCCTAGTTTAGAGACCTATTGTTGTACTGCATCAAGATAATAGATCTCCCTCAAGTTTCCAATTTTTGCATTGGCATAATTCTTTTAAGTCTAGCCAATTCCACATGGATTAAAAACTACTGAGGACAGATACAGGGAATATTCTGAACTGGAAGGGCTCTAAACATAACAGTCAAATAGGAAGCACCAAAGCATCACAGGCCTTGGCCGTGCAAGAGTGCTGACACACTTCCAAGGAAATCCCAAGACTAAACACACCTCCCCGGTCTGCTACTTCAGAGTGTAAATGAAGACACAAGGGAAGCAAGGCTTCTACCCCCAGGAAATGCAGCCTTTGCTCTTATTACTGGAGCTATTTTCTGTCATTTACAGTGAGGTTCTGGCTTGCTATGCCATACTCAACAGAACACGGCCACTTTGGGTATACTGGCGTGTAGCGCTTGTCTCTTCAAGTGGTTTACTGTTCTGACCTGATAAAACTTGCCAACTTGGTGCAGTGTTTTCTTGAAGCCTGAGGACAGGAGCAGGACCTAAAAATCTCAAGCCTGCTATCTAATACAAGCCAGATGCAACATGTGCTTCATCCTCCCTTCTTCCCTCTACAAGCACACACCATTGAGAAAACAGGCACAAAATGCTGCTTACTGCACTGCTTCCCTGCAGATTGAGATTACAGCACACACTGCCACTTCACATTTACCTTATATACTTCACTGAAGCCGCCTCTACCCAGAAGATGTAGCAACAAGTATCTATCATTTAGCGTTGGATGGTCTTTAAATCTGGCGAGAAAGACACAGTTTAAGAGCACTGACAGAACTAATGGGATCTGCTCACAACAGGTTAGCTACTACACAGCTTACAAACAACATTTTTACATTAAGACAGAGAAATATTACAACTGTGTTAACAACTGACAGATCTGATGCGATGTAATCACTTTCTACTGGTAAACAACTATGTAGTGGCACCTTGATGCCCTTGGAAGCCTTTGATTTACATGAACTTCAAGTTGATCACCATGCCACCCCCTAGTCAAGTGCCATACTAAGCTGCAACATCAATTTCAAGCAGATTGTTTCCCATTTGAAGCGGACAAAGACAGAAATTGTTCTACATTCTTGTCCCCAGTTCCCATGTGCTTACTGTGAATTATCTTCATTATGTATCCTTTTCAATTCCCTGATATGTAGATTTCTAACCCTCTCTAGCCGTTCCAACTCTGCCTGGATCTCTGCTTCTTCCTGCACAAGGAAAAACAAAAGGAAAACAACGCTGTGTAAGACAATGCAGTTAGCATTTCTGCCTCATTTATGGAAACACAGATGTAATTCCACTTGGGAAGAAGTTATTGGAGATAGAAGACGGCCCTCAGAAGTAAGGAACTAGGATGTCATGATGCCACACGGGAAAGGGGCAGCATCCGGAAAGGATGGAGAATGTGAAAGGACATCGGGTCCTATTAGCAGCGATGGGTAGGACAGGTCAGAGTGTAACTTAGTGCCACGTGGAGGTTTTGGTACCCTGTTTGTAAAGCTGGAAGTTCTAGTGCAATGACACTAAAATTCACATCACCATGGACAGGGCTGCAAACCTCAATTAAAACACTTGCCTTGAGCTGTATTATTTGGTATATATACCTCAAGGGACATAGTTACCCATTTGTCTTCTGACTGTTCCTTCTCTTCTCAACTGGATCTATTTTTAGGCATAAGGAATGAGCCAGTTTCCAAAAGTGGAGAAGGATAAGCACAGCCTCAGACAATGCCACGATCCCAGAACATTACTTCATTTTCCATTAAGGTCCATTTCCAAATGGATTCCTCTGTTCTAGGGTGGCACACGACATACCAGCATAGACGGATCTGCAATTAATCCACTCCAGCAATGTGGAAGCTGTAGAACAAGCATGCCTTTAGCATGCTGCTGCCTATATCACTTGTCTTTGTTCACAGGTCAGTAAAACACAATGGGCAGAGTGCCAGCAAGATTCCATGGGTGCATTAACTTTCCCTTGCCACTGAAAATAACAAGGAGCACAGCAGCATTAATGAGGCCTTGCATTCAACTTGGGTGTCAAGTGGAAAGCTCAGGCACCACCTGAGAAAAGAAAGGGGACTCCAGCAATGAGTTTGCATCCTTCCTCTTTGTTTCATATGGGAAAGAAAATTCTAGGGCCTCAGCAGAGATCATGGTTAAACAGGAAATCACAGAAGGCATCTATTTTGTTTCAGTACCTCATCTGTTGAAGTGTCCCAGAAAACTTATTTATAGGTTATTGCAATCACTTTCAAGGTAACCAACAGCTTATTTAAAGAGAACCTCACCTGCAGGTACAGTTCCTACTGAAGCCAATGTATCTGAAAACAAACATGCACTACAACCACCTAAACAGTCCTAGTTTCCCAAAGCCCAAGAGGTTTTATTGGGCTGTTACTGATGATGCTGGCTACTTGATATTGCAAAGAAATGGGAAAGCCAGTGATCATTGCAGTTTTTGTTGCGTTCTCATCATTTTCTTCCCTTAATCCATTCATTCCTATTCCCCCATATTAGACACACAGAGAGCCCAGCACGAGGCAGGTCACAGTGACAGCATAAGATGCATCAAAACATTGGAACTCCCTGCATGAAATGGTATGTAAGAACACAGGAATCTATTAAAGCACAGAACAGCTTCCCTGAATACCACTGCCTTGGAAAAAAAAAATCATTACAAAACCATGGCCATCCCTTTCAAGCAAGAAAACCCTCTCAATTATCAGAGAAATGCTATTGTTCATAGAACACTGCATCAAAACCCACCTAAAAGCCTTTCCTGCAGATAGTTCTTACCTTTTTAAGGTGACCTAGACGGAGTTTGAAGATTTCTTCCTGTTCATGGTATTCTGCTAATGTTAACCTGCATAAAAGAGACAGATCCAATGCATTAGGCTTCAACACACGGGATAAAGTTAACAATCTGCAGAACAAACACGTGACCATAAAGCTGTGAAGCCCGTATCAACTGTGTCTGTTCCTTTTGTAAACAAGAATATGCACATGACAGCAAACAGCTGTTCTTTTTGAAACCAAACTGAGGTCAAAACTTATCCCAGGACTCCTCTTGCAATAGTTATGCTCTGTATAGTATGAAGGCTAGTGTATGTGGTCTCCAGAGCATCAACACCACAGCTAGTTTCAAGAGGGAGCTGAGTTTTAGGTCCGTATGGGGCTGTGGGACCTTGGTTCACTGTGCAGTGAATCAAGAGGAGGCAGCATTAAGCTACATGCTCATCTTGAAATGCCCCAACTTCTCTCTGCTGTTGGTAACACCAAGGGTCCACATATTTGCAGTGAGTGCTTAAGCAGCTGTTAACTGATGCATTTCATCCCAAAAGTCGCAAGCCAAGTTCCTTTTGAAAGAATCTCAACCATAAGGAACTGCTTATTACAAATTACAGCTACAAAAGACAGCCAGGACCATAAATGTTTACATGTTGTCTCACTTCATATGAAAGCATCCCCCCTCCCTCCCCCCCCTCATCCCCCCCTGACAGCCTGAACTTTAATCAACTTCAGCTAACCTAAAAGAAACATCCCAGAAGTTTAGGTCTTTGGTTGGTGTTGCTGCATAAAGGAATAAAAGGACAGCTGAATCAATCAGCAGCAAGCTTCCCACATGTTCTTGTGCACAATGAAATAAAGGGCTGAACACCAACAGTCTACTCGTTGAGCAAGAGATGTAAATGAGTACCACCAGGCTAACAGTGCCCAAAATAGCTGCCTGGTAGCAGCAAGCACTGCAGGAATCAAGGAGGCTCTAAGACAAACACACCAGTTCTAATGCAGCTGAGGATTCGAAGGGTGCCCAACCTGCCCTAACAGAGCTCAAAAAGCCCCAGCCTCAGATTATTGCTCCTGCATGCAAATCTTTTTCCCATTCAGACGCTAGAAACCAGTTTCAGGAGAGCACGTGTTTGAATTTGCATCATGGGAACTTCCTCTCCTTTTTCAGCCACAGCAACAACCATGAAGCAAGGAAGAACCAAAAATCAGAGGAAGGAATGTGGCTGGCTGCTTCTCATTCAACTTTCAGAAACACTTAGATTCAACTTGCCTAGAAGACTCCCTCCAAAAGCTAGAACATTTTGTACCTGACACACAGCAGTCCAACAAATGCATTTATACACTAACTATGCTTAAGCAAGTAGTCAGTCAGTTCAGTTGCTTCAGCTGAACTGCAAACCCATGTTTCCATAAGCTAAACCATTCCACATGAACCATATCCATATGCTGGCAAGCAGTTTTTCTCAACACCACCACTAGAAGCTCTTCAAAACCACAATGATAAAACCCTGGATTATATCAGTGAAGGAGTACAAAAAGGCTTCTATCAAACCCAGGTAAAGCTATCTTGTGCCAAGGCAGGCTCACAACACAGGCAGAAGATCACTTGGTATCACATTGTCACGATTTCCACACATCAGAATCTGTGCTGCCATGTCTTCAGAATATGCCACATTACAGCTGCCCCAACAGAAACAGGGAAAGCCTCATCCTACCCTTTGTAAGTGAAAGATTACCCCAAAGAACAGCACCACTTCAAAATATCCAGGCACTGGCATCCAATTTACTTTTCCAAACTCAAATTGCAATGGAAAAGGATGGCTTTAGAACTTGATTTAGATCTTTTTAAGCTCTCTTAGCCAGAATGAGGGCTCAGTGTCTCTATTCAAGCCACTCACTTGTGGAAAGCACACAGCGCCCTCCAGTACAACACACCTATCTCCAGGAACCAGCACCTGATCTGGGGCTGAGAGCACCCTGAATATCAGGATTCACCCAGTTAAGCATCATCTCTGCTGTGACTGCAAAAGGCAGTGAGAGCTTTTTGCTTCAACCAAGACCAAGAATTCAAACCCCTCCAGAAACTCTGAGGTCAAGTCATGGCCAGGAGATGCCACAGTGCAAGAAGAAAAGTGTCATTCTGAGTTACAGTATTAGCCAACAGCAATAAAATGAAGATTGTAAAGGAAACTGGTAGAAAGTAGTGGGAAATCTCTGACTCAATGGATTCTCACCCCACAAAAACTTCCAAGAACTAATGGTATCAATTTCTTGGAGAGAAAAGCTTTGTCTCACAAGAACATTGTGACTCTTGGAGCATCAGTCGCTTCAAAAAGAGGTTTTGGGGGTAGAAATCTTCTGTAAGAAGTAACACTTCAATTACCTTTGCGGATACTTGAGTCAGGGAAATGGAAAGGACAGCTTTGGAGATAGAGGACAATGCTTAACACGCTGTCTTTAGAGAGAGCATCATTTTCTTCAGTATACCCAATTACTTGTTTGAAAAGCCTCCCCAGAAATGAAACAGAAAAAAAGGCTTCTAAATGGGTCCTCATTTTGTGTCCTTAAAAAAGCACCACGTATCATACAGTGACACTGAAATCCATTCTGGAGTTGCAACACTTTCCCAACTTGATGCAACAGGAACACTGAAAAAGCACTGCATTCAAAAGCCTGGCCTCAGCAATGCTCCCTGTTTTACTCCAATGAAAACTATTTAGAACTGCAGCCAGATGTTGCTGAATGCCAGGCTAATTCCACAATATTCATTTGTGCATGGAGTGAAGCCTAGAGGCAAGGGCAAGACTCCATTTCCCAGGAGAGAGTTTGTGCTCTGCTCAAAGCATGCAGCTCTGCAAGGCACAGAGAAAGCAACGGAACCTACGTTTCATTTTCTGCTCCATTGGTCTTGTTCTTGCGCTGCTTCTGCTCGTTGCTGGCTGGAGGGGTCTGTCCCATTGCAGGTGGCTTCCGTTTTGCTAACATTTTTCGTTGTCTTTCTATTTCTTCCCGCTGGGAATTTATCCTTTCCTGTTGTCTGGAAAGAAGAGAGTAGGAAAAAACCCATGAAGCAGAGAACTAATGGTCTGTACTTGGTTGTTCTTCAGCATCTGTTCTGAACAGATTGGAGCAATGACTTCCCAATCAGTTGTACTTGTAAGATTAGTAACAAAATATTTTTGTACTGGGAAGGGGGATGTGCCAAGCATCATGACTCATATTTTTAAAGGTATTTTTACATAAAAGGGGATTCTTTTTCTGGCCCACAGAAACCTTTCAGTAAGTGAAAGGTTTTATTCATGCCGAGGATATCCAAACCCAAGAGTGGCTAACCTCACGGAAAAGCCAGGGATCCATGGTTAGGCACTAACTTTCCACATGCTTTTTCCTAGAAGGCTCTGTTCTAAATATCAGACTTTCCTGTTAAAGTATTCCTTAAGTCTGGCACTGTCTGAGAAAGTATCCTTCTGCTTCAGGGGTGCACTTAAACTACCCTTAGCTCTCTAAAACATAAACAGCATTCCCAATTTCACTGAGAAAACAGTCTCTCCTCCAAGATAAAAGGACTATCTTAAAACATTTTACAGGGATAAAAGCACTCTTGACATTTCAAGTCTAAATGACTTGAGCATTTACATACTTAATGCACTTTCTAAAGAGACTGAGACTGCAGGTAAATACGCCAGAAGTATTTCTTCCATGTCTTGCAGCACAACCTAAGGAAGAATTATGAAGTCCTTAATCTGCACCTAACGAGAGCTGCACCTCCCTATCAGACTCTGGAGAAGGGATATGATTTTAAAAGATCACACATAGCTCTCTCTAATGCAATTAATTTGCCAAGTCCTACTTAAAGGTCTAGGCCAGGTGGGAATTGAGTGGGTATTTCCATTAACATACTGCATAAAAGGGTCTCTGATCTTCATTTCCAGGTTTCTGCAGCCCCTTTGATCACTGTTACCAGGAGGCAAAAGAAGTTTAGTAGCTTGGATTTTCTCTTTTAAGCTTCTCTACTTTCTACTTAAAAAAAGAGAAAAGCTAATTAGCCTTCATTGGCTAATATATGCAAGTATGCAAATCAAATTGATTGACTCACAATATATGTGAGTATTTAGTCCACTCCTGTGCCCTAAGCACTGCACAGCCAGGTAAGTGCACTGAGAATACCCAATGGGGCAGCCTACTCCTTTCCAACCCAAAGGCCAGCTCAAACCATCTGATTCCAGGCCAAGTCTCTGGAGGTTTAAGTGAAAACACATTTCTCACTTCAATGCCAAAACACTCCCCATTGTCAGTAGCTGTGTTCCTATCTGTTCCTTTCATGAATCAGTCACACCATTCTCACATTTTGACATGCAAGACATCACACACAACTGCTTAGCTTTTCTGTCTATGCCTCTGAAGTTAAAGACAAGTCTGCCTGTCCTCACTTGATGAGGTTCTGGAAGGCATAGCCATCTGTCCACTGCTCGGTGAAAGACGCCCCGTGCCGCACTGTGGTGAAGTGACCTAGCCTCAATCGATCCTGCATGCTCTTATCTCTGCAGGCCATCTTCTCCTGTTTTGACTGAAAACAGAACAAAACACATGTAAAAACAGAAGCCATAAATCAGCAACTAAGAGCTGTGGTGTGCTTTAAATCACTGCCAATTCTTCCCGCTTTCTATTGTTCCAGTACTGCTTACCTGAAACCCAGCTGAAAATCAGTGCCTGCTTCACACTGGTTTGACAAGCATTTGTTTGCCTCCTTTCTGACATTTCAGACTCATTTTTATTTCCCCATAACTACTTGGGCAGCTCACCCATTCTATGATAACCTGAAATCAGTCTAGCAATAGGATTAGAACTATCCCTTTGTACCAGTAGTTCAGCCAGACTCCAAGTGTGGTTCTGATCAACCCCTTACTCACTCAAATGGGAGATGGGGGACACAAATGCACCCTGAAGCACCGTTAAGAGGAAGATACAATGATCAGCCAGCTCAATCCTAGACTAGCACCACACCCAAATGTGACACCATCTCAGTTAGGTCACCAATGCATCAAAACTGGTGATGGTGTCTGTCTCAGAGTGTTTCTGGTTAAGTAAAAGGAAATTTCCAAGGCCTGAGATGAGAGCAGCAAAGTTTCACTCAGGAATAAAGATGAAGCAGCGAAGCTTCTCACTGGAGCTCTAGACCACCTATGTGAAAGCCAGATGTTCCTAACACCTAGCCCACAGTTACAAATCCTCCCAGAAAGGGGAGTCAGCCAAGAACAATCAGCTCTGTGACAAAATCAGCTCAAACAGACTGTATGTACTGGCCAGCACCCTGGTAGTTTTGCCCATCCAGTGCCCACAAACAATAGATGTAATCGGCCTGCAGGTGAAAGAGCAATCAAACCCCACATTGTTTAACCATCAGGAAATCTCTCAACACCAAAGCAGGCTGGACACTGGTAAAGAGCAGCCTGGCACTTTCCCCAGTGTCTTTAATGTGATGTTTCACATGTTACACAAAGCAGTGATCTCCAACTCTGCTGTTTGGAAGAAGGAAAGGTCTAAATCACTTGCCCACGTCACAGAGCATTATCTGGCAATTTCACTGCACGATGGGATACTGCTTTTGCACTGCCAGAGCTGGACAACATCGCTTTTCAGGTGTATGAGTTTCCAAATCAAGTAATGCTGCTGCATCTACAGCTCAGACTATTTCACTTCAGCAAGGGAGATCACTCCCTGAGACTGTGAAAAGTAACCAAACCAAAGCATTCTGAAGCATTTCAGTCTTACTGACATCCCTATTTACAAAGGAGTAATTCAAGACACCAAAACAACAGGAGCAGGTTTTCACTGCTAAAAAGAAGAGAGAAGTTTTCAAGGGTGTGAATTGTGACTGCAGATATGGCAAGTTCCCTGCTCACCTTTTCTATAAGCAGCTTCTTGCTCATCGTTACACATCTATTCAACCGCTCCTTATACTTCTCCAGCATCTTCTGCTGTTCATCTATCTGTCGTCTCAAATCACAGTTGGCCTAAAAGTGAACAGAGAAGAAAAGCCTTTGACTTTAAACCACTCAAAGAGCCAAACTAAGCATTGCTTAGGAAGAGGTTTCTCCAGTTAGCTCTAGGGATTAGATTAAAGTAAGCAAACCAGCAGGGTAAAAAATGACTAGGTTCCTTAGGAAAACATCCAAGCTAAGCTCTTCAGTCTTTAACCCATCCAAATCTTAAGAGCCCTCTAGAACAGGGAAGTGCCATCATCCTGATATACACAGAAGGCACTAAAGTACAGAGAGACTAAACACAAGCAAAAGGTGTTTAATTTTCATGGTTTTTAAACATTTAAGACCTTGCCACAGCTCCCAAGTCTCAAAACAGCTGAGTCACCCCTGATCTATCCTCGCTCTTTTGCCACAATACTGGCAGAGGAAAAGGATGGGGTAACTCCCTTTGTACTTTCAATTAAATTCATGTGAGTTACTATCCCTCAACCCCCCTATACAGGTTGCTCCCAGCAACAGCTGCTGTTTTTAACACCACCACAGTGTACAGCAGGATTCTATGTGCAACTGTTTTCACTAAGAAGACAAATCTAACCATCCCCCTTACAACCAATAGTCAATCTAGTTGCTGATTAAACAGCAAAGGGCTTCTGTACAAGTTTGCCTCAGCTCTTTCAGGTGCTGAGACCAGATACACACTAACACAACAGCTCCTTCCTTCCCCCTCTTCTCCCTTTAATGTGTTTTCTAATCCTCTGCAACACTACACAAGAGATGCCTCTCCAGCTGATGAAAGCTAAATCAATTAGAACTCGTCCATTAAGACAAGATCCTTGATTTAACAGTTTTTATCTTCTATTGAAGAATACTAATGGGTTAAGAGGAGCTTTATTCTGTTTGACCAAAAGATGTTCTCCTTATCTGTATACGTGTCACTGACTCCCATGAATGGGCATTTCAGAATACAACTTCTCAGTCCATTGAGACTCATGCTGCTCAACAAAAAGCAGAGTCAGCTCCTAAGTATTTAGAAGAGGGGAATAATTCCGCAGAGAAACATGTTAGGTTAGTCTGCAAAACACAGGTGTGTAGCACTGCTGAGGCACTAACACTTGAGCTACAGCTTCACTGCACAGCCACAGTCCCTGTGGATTCAAACAGGTCCAGAGTTGCCACAAGCCACACAATTCTCCTGCTGATTGTGGAGCTGACTCTCTTTGTTTTACCTTGTGAGAGCTGGTTCTACAAATCATATACAAAGTCCTGCTCTGCAGCCTAGCTGGCACATGCATTCTAGGTATCTTTAAATAGCATCTTTTCGAAGAGCTGTCCCACTTGAAATACTTACTCTTAATAAGTCATCTATCCTCCCCTCCTTCTTCTCCAAGTCAGAGTTCTTACTGTTTTCTAGTGCAGATATTTTTTCCATTGTGAGGTCAGACTGTAGGGAAAAAATCACCACAGACCACATTTAAGGAAAACAAGTATACCAGATAGTCAGCATGTAACATTGCATTGTAACCCCATCTGATCTCAACAGTTAGGTCTAAGAAGAAGGAACCGATCCCCTGCATCCTAGCAGTCAGGGAAGAACTTTCTCCATTCTTCATTTTCTTATTGCATGGTAATACCAGAACACAAACTGGTAACAGGTAAAGGGCCACAATACGCCATGTCCTGCAAATTTTGTCTTTATAATTGAGTTCTGCCCACTCCTTGGTGGTCTCTGGCAGTCACTGTCCTTTCCTGCAGTGCTTGTACAGGAAAAAGGCTTCAAAAACCCAACCAACCACCAAATCCCAACCCTCAGCTGGAATATTAAATATATGAGATCTTTCAGGGGCACGGACAACCACTTGCTAGACAGAAGACAAGACCTGGGGGCTCTAAGGAGATCTTGACACAAAACACAGGTCTTCATATTGAAATCCTGTAACAGATTGACAGCAGGAATATTAAGCCTTTGTTTCTGACAAACTGATGTATTAGTGCCCACAAGGGACAGCAGCATCATAATTCTTGAGTGAAACCTATTTGGAAAGCTTTATGGGCTGCAGCACATCTCAAATACCTTCACCAATGAAGTGAGAGTTATACCCAGGAACAGAAGACAAAAGACATGTACTGTATTCTCTAGCAGGAGGAGTATTTCAAACTCAGCACTCTCATTAATAGGTGGGGAAGCAAAGTGTAAGAAGTCAGCATGCACATGAACACAGCAGCTAAACCAGCCAAGTCAACACACAGGATCTCTCCATGACTGCACAGATGTCACATTTATGACTAGCAAGCAGCTACCCTGGTTCTAAGAAGGGTTAGCAGAGGCTTACAGCAGAGGCTTACCTATGGAGCTGCTATGGAACTGTTCCCCATTTGTTAGGCTTGCCTGGAAGCTAACCCCATGAAGAAAGAGACAAACTTGGCTGACCATTGCTTCTCTACATATGCTCGATATGGGAAAGAGCAAAACCTGCCAGCACTGCACATCAAGCAAGATGAGCCTAAATCCCAAAAGACAAAGAGAAGGCCTGGGCAGGTTACCTCACTTGAGCCTTAACTTGGTTTTTGCTTCCCGACAGCCTGCAGAAAGCATGTGTGACAAAAGGCAATGAGAAGGCTGGCTGTTGAGAACCTCTTCTACACATCCTCAACCAAGCAGCAGAGAGTTTCTTTAGTGATTTTTGTCATTTGCCAAATGCCTAGATGTGCTCGTGCTGTGTCAGATGAAGCCATGTTTCAGGATGTTCACTCTAAGGAGTGACTTCATCACAGCTCCCCTTGCCCCACAGCACTGGAGGGCCACAGTACTGATTGAAACCATGCTCATGCTGACTTGGTCCTCTCATTGCCAGAAATGAGTCTAACTGGGAATCACTGAAGATTACTTTTCTTAATCCTATCAATTCCAAACAGGCTTGGAAAGGAAAAACAATATATGCATGTCCTCATCATGCAGCCAAGCATCTTCCTGTATTCTTTGCCTTACATGTATGCGACATCTAAAACTCTGGAGAATATGATGAAGCCGAGCATTGGCAGAAAGAATGCTCAGATAATATCTCACCCTTTTCAAAGGAGATGGACCTTGTGAGCATCTTTAGCACATGACAGAATAAAACCATCTTGCTCACTTCAGGTGGGACCACTATCCTAAGCATGAGTATTGGGACAGCAAAGATTGAAAGGCACCTTTAGCAGTCTCTTGAGTTATGGCATCATTCTCACACAAGAATTCTCCATGCAGTAGCAAGAAACAGGAATCTTCACAGACAACAACAGAGATGACAAATGTGACCCTGATGACTCAGCAGAGCTCAGAGACTTAAGCTAGGAGGTATCCCCAGAAGCAGAACTGCTGTCCTTCATGCACAAAGAGCTTGTACCACCTGCTGGGGAAATGGAGAATGAACTTCCCCCAGCAATAAAATCATCTCTGACACAGGCTGGTGTGAGCAAATGATTGACACAGAACTGATGGTTTAAACTCACTCAAGGGAAGGGTCAGTCACAGAGTAATCAGAGATGAAAATCAACAGAAGATTAAAAGCAGACTTGGAGAAGAAATAAGCAAGGTGCATTGCAGATAAAGCTGAACATCCTTAGAAGCAACAGAAGATGACACAGCTAAAAGCAAATCTTGACATCAAGTCACAAGGAGAATCAAAAAGGCACCAGACAGCAGTACAGTCAAAAGAGCTACTGCTCATCTTGACTTCCATGTCAGTGAAGTCGCTGAGAAGCAGAGACAGGAACACATCACGCTCCAGCTTGACAAGACAAACTATTCCATGGGTGTAACTTTGCAGAGGTCAAAGAACTTCCAGCCAGACTGTGGATTTTGTACTACAAGCAGCATGGATGCACCCAGTGCTTGAACAGGCCCATTCACAACTATCACTCAGGTTTCCTTTACATCTTTACTTGCAGAGGGAGGAAGAACATTCAGGATGCACCAGAACTGAAACAACCAGGGCTAAGGTATTCCTCTCCTGAGCACATTCACACATGGCTGAAGAATTGCCCACCATATTGACAGAGAAACCTCAGTAACAGATTGGGCCAATTCCAGTAGCAGCAACTGAAAACATCCTCTACAGAATCAGGAACAAAGCTCAGAGTGATTTACTTCAATCAGTAGTTACAGCCCCAGCTGGGACTACTGTTTTCACTGGAAACATTATATTTACTACAAGTAGTACCCTTTGGTGTGGAATACAAGCTGCGTCAAGCTCCAATCTCATATCCAAGAGATGTATCATCTAGTGAGCTATACCTGTGACTGTTTGTGCTGGATGGAAATCTGTTTTTGGGAAGTGCAGGAATGCTCAGTGTTCCCTGATCCGGTAGAAGATGGGCTGCCTTGCTGGGCCTGTAAAAGAAAGTTAGTGTATTGTTATATGCTTCTCAGCATGACCACTAGTGCCCATGCAGATACCCTTCTCTTTACATGGGAGGTGCAGCCTGGCCTGGGTACCATACTTTCATGCTAAGATTTAAGAATGCTCAAGAGGTTTAGTTCAGTAAAACAAGAGTCAGTTTCTCAGGAAGCCTGGCCCAACCTGCTAAAAGACAAAGCTTTTAAAAGCCTAATGTAATTCATGTCAGCTGAGATTAAGCGAGGCCAAAACAAACACTTCTCACAGCAAGACAATACTTCATTCTTTTGCTTTGTTGCATCTATCAGATTAGCCTCTCAGACGCTATTATTTTGATCTACATAAGAGCTTGAGTTAAGTTAAAACTCATTTATTAACCAAGCAAAGCCTGGGACCTAGAACTCTTCTCAAAGAAGATGAACTTACCAGATGATGGTGGCCATCAACATACCAGGCTGCACTTGAACTACTGCCTTTGAGCAGAAAAAGCTGCAAGTTCCCCATCCCTTAACTAGAAACATCCCTCAGGATTCCAATCTTTTCAGAGCTGCTCACCGAGACAAAAGTAAAACAGAGGCCACCTCCCCTCTGTGCCAGCTGCTCATTCTCTAGCCGCTGCTTCGCCAGCATCACCGACATCAGCGTTGGCAGAGCAGAGTGTTCCTCCTGCGGTTCCTTTGCTGTGCTGCCGTCTACCCCATAGAGCGGCTGCTCCACTCGCCGCTGTAACACAGGCAAGAAAAATACAATGAACTCTTTTTTTGGCCCCCTTTCCTCTTTAAAAAAGAAACAAACCAAAACCAATTCTCTGACTCTGCCAAAACTGTTGTCAGCGAAGCAGCAGCTCAGGAATGGGCAGGCAGCGTGGTGAGGATCTGATAACTCAAAACATGACTCCTTGGAGTGACTGTTCCAATGGCAGACATCAAAAAGATGATGAAGAATAACAAGAAAAAAACAAAAGGAACAAATGAACACACAGGACAGAATTCCTTGTCAGTTAACACCCCTTCTTCCTTTGCAGATACATGGGTTTCAGAGCCAATGGAGCAAACTAGGTTGTAGATCCAACAACCTTAGTGCGTTGGGATTTTGGTCAATGCATTCAAAATTATACTAGGGGATGCTTTTTAAGGACTCATTTTAGAGCAGCCAGTGTCACCATAGGTTCATTCCAGTGAAGTAAACTGAGTCAGAACTGCTAAATGTCAGCAATGTAACCACGTTCAGGACCTAGGCATCACCGCAAGCTCATTTCTGTCGTTATAGCTGGGACCAATCTCCTATAAGATCAGCAAAGCACTAAAAATCTTTTAAGCATGCATTATATCTCTTAAAAGCCAGCTCCTTTCTTCTGCAGCAGACTCATTTTTCAACTGATACAGGAACCAGGTTCAGTAAGAACAAGAATCACCTGAGCTACATTGATTACAGCACTCAGACTCATTGCCCTTGCTTTAAAAGCCAGCCCATCACTGCTAAAACTGGGTACTAACAAAGTCTTTCCAAGCTGTAACTGTGGGCCAGGCATATGCCACATCGAAAGCAAACAGTCAGGTCAGGCTTCAGTGTTTCCTTAACAACCTAAAGTGTAACCTGAAGCATATTTTCTGCCTAACATTTCAAATGTCAAGAGCGTGCTTTCTGCCCCCAAAAGAATGTTTGTATATGAGAGCGACCTTGCAAGAGTCTGAAGACCTGCAGATCATTCTTCTGATCAAAGGAGAAGCAAGGCAACTCAAAGCAGTCAAGAGATTTGAAGAGAAGAAGTAACATCCTGAAGCCATTACAATTCCTCTGCAAGTTCTGATTGCGGACAATTTCCAGTCCTGTACAGATTAACTCACAGGTTTGGAGGAGGTTTGTGAAAGACATTTTAACACTCTGCTCTCTTCCTAAACCATACTGCCACCTGTAATGGGTAAAATACTCAATCTTCTCCAACTTTCTCTCATCCCCCTCTTTTGGGGGGCTTAACCATTTCTATTCAGTTTGTAAGAACAGGATCTTGAAAACACACATAATAGTTCCTTATGAATAAGCAAATATTACAGGGTCAGCTGCAAGAGTAAAGAACAGAAGATAAGAAACACAGAGCATCTGTATAAGGAGAGACATGACCTGGCCTAATTGAAACTAACTGCAACATCAGTAGTCACCACATGAGAAATACTCTGTTCAACCTTTTACCTACTCAATACATACACAGTGTAGGACACCAGAGGAAGGAATCTACCTGTCCCATGATGAACACCTGGAGGGTATCTCACCTGCTGGAATAAAGCACTGTCCCTAATCCCTCACACATCTGCAACATCCAGAGATGGTATTTCTTTCATGAACTTCTCTTTTGAGAGATGTATTAGTGAATTAATACAAGATAGGAGGAAAGGCTGTTCAATTAATGAGGTCTGTTTCAATTTTTAAACACATAATAAGTATCTAGAAGCATACATGAAGCTCTCCCTTAAAGCAGCATTACAAAGCTTCCAAAATCTAGCAACACACTGAATTCTGAGCACAGCATCCAGTGTTGGGGTTTAGTTCAGCACAAATTCATGAGCTGTGCAAAGGTCTCTGCAGAACAGTGTAATCAGGAAACACTCTGCATTTGAGTTTTGGAATACCAACCTTTCCCACACTGCTCTGTGGGTTTGGGACCCTCAAATCCTGAGACTTAAAGAGGGGCCCAGGCAATGGTCAAAACTAGAGCTCAGACACCAGAGCTTCTGAATATGGCTTTGCTAGCTGAAAGCAGTGTCTTTAGCTGCTCTGTGCTAAAATGCCTTGTAACTCCTGGTTCTTTCTTCACATTCAGACCTTGCAGAAATGCTGTGACAGCAAAAGGGGATTATGTAACAAAAAATAGCAACAGATGTGCATGTACACACATTTCTTTACAAGCTTTTGCTAAGGCTCCTTATGAGTCGCATGTACATAAACAGAAGTAAAAGACATTCCCAACGAAATTATGGTAGGCACGGTTTTCCGTATACCCAAAGGGTCCAATCTAGATCAGAGTATCATTGTACTAGTGCCATGCAAACATTCAATATCCTCTCTATGAAGAAGCTCATGAGCTACAATGGAAAACAAGATAACTAATATGTGTGTTCCACCTTTCAGTACTGACAATGATCTATCTGCATGCTAAAAACATTCATCTTGCATGCTTTAAGCTCAGTTATTCATATCAGTTACAACTGGACAAGCGTCTCAGACACCTGGTTTTGCTGCCAGAAACCAGTTTCAGAGACACTTCTTTTCTATTCAGAACCTTTATTACCTGTCTGAAGCGCAGCCACCAACCCAATCAGTGCCAAGGCACCAGCTCTGTCCCCAGGGAGACACTTACCGGCAAGGGGTTGGATAAGGAATGCTGCGGTGATGACCTGGCAACAGGAGGCACGCTTCTACCAGGGCTGGTTCCAGGGCCACTTCCCCCAGCAAACTGGCCAAAGGAACAGGTTTGTTCATCAGTAATTACACAGAGATACTATACTGAAGCAAATTTAACAGACAGATGAATCAATCTTAAAAATGAAGCCTTATAGGCTCTAGGGACTCATAAAAACAAACTGCATAGAAGCTAAGAGGAAAACCTTCACATTTCATGCACTGTTTTCGAAACTAACAGTAGAAGTGCTTCAGACAAACATTCGTATTTGCAGCGAGTACATTTTTAACACAAAAATATATAAACCTGCACACTTGGCTACAGATCTATTATTTACTGTATAGAATTATGAAGCCCATTCCCTGTTTCTAACTGTGCACCACAGGAGTGGTAAGAACTGTACACCCCACTGAAGCAGCAGTGCCAGTCACCACTAAAGGTAGGACAAGTAAGCAGGTGGGCAGCTGGTCTAGTTAGTACAGAAATCCTTATGTTCCTGCGCCACACTGTGCACCGAACTTACAACAAACTATAGCCATACAGTAAACACCAATAAGGACTTGATTTCTGATTAGTCAGTAAAATAAAGAACAAACTTAAGATTGTTTTTGGCTGTGCAGACCCAGAAAAGCTTCATAAGCTACACAATCAAAAAAAGAACAGTGATTTTCAGGATGTTCATCACTGGTCTGGGAGGGTTTCCATCTCCCAGGTGGTACCAGCATCCCATGGCAAGCTTTTCTGGAGAGGGAACCCTGACAACAACTTCCTACTTGAATCAGGACTTTGCAGGCAGGCTCTTTTGCAGCACTGGACACTTATCAGAATAGGTTTGGATACTCAAGAGATATCCTCATCCCAGATCCAGGTTCAGTGGAAATCAACCTCAAACCTGTATTTATGTGTTAAAAATTTGCTTTATCAACTGTCTGAAAAATCAGCTCCCAGAAATCTCATGTCCTCGATCTAATTGCACTTGAGCACATCAGGTCAACATCATCAATCAATAACTCCAATGAGGGATCAGTAACAGAAGTCACCAGACATCTGACAATGTAAAGATGCTTACCTCAAAATAATCACTAATTTTATGTCCCCTAGGGGTGCCTTTTCCTAAAAGGAAAAACAAAGGATGAAAATAAGAGTTGTAATAGTAAGAACAGAAGTTATGATGCCATGTTAAAACTACTCCTATGTTTTGACACTCCTTTCCCTGTAAAAAGGGGCAACACCTTCCACAACAAAAGCTTCTGCACAACAAAAGACTGCCCCAGGGTTACAGCTCTTGTTCTGTTGTTGGGAGGGTCTACAGTTGACAATTCAATTAACTCCCAGTTCCAACCATGTCAAATCCAATCAAACAGCATTTGCACTTTGCTAAAGTACTTAGGAAACACTAAAGGGGCATTGAAAGTTGTGTAGGTTCTCCAGCCTTTCATTCTAGATAAGGACAGGGCAAAGGACACTTCCACCCCTTTGCCATCAGGCACATTACTGCATATTAGGTCACTCACAAGCATTCCCATAAGAGCTAGAGAGTTCATTAGTGGTGGTTTAACACCAGCTCATTAAAACTTAGCTCTTCTCCCTTATTATAATATTATCAAAGCAGTTTAGTCAACACAATCCTTGTTACTTTCTTGTTGAAAAGAAATAGAGATCTGCCCATTTGCTAGAAAACCTGAACTTGGACACACTGGGTTTTTCCTAGTACTCTGAGGCAGCACTTCCTGCTTTATAACTTGAGCACAGTTTGTTCTCTATTTGTTGTGGTGAGGACTTACTCTACCAAAGAAGGCATAAGCCTCAGAAAGCAAGGCAGAAAGCCTGTATTTAAGTCTGGCTGTTGTATATGTAGCGACGTGGGACCAAACCAACACTTCAGAGAAGCCATATCAAGCCTTTGGGCAGTCTGTCCATGAAAATGCAAGAGTTTGTGCAAATAAGCTGCGTATTTCCTGCAATAACAAGGCTCCCAGAAGAAAACTCCACCATCATAGCGTAGTTTATAACAAGCTGCCTGACACACCCTTGAGAAGAGCCATTCGTTTCCTTGGACACTGACTGCACAGATTACCAACCATTGCGGACTCCTACAGGCAGGGTCAGGAGGGTGAATTACCTTGACTGGTCTCATAGGCTTCTGCTTTCCTTTTCCTATTCCGCTGGTCATTCTGTTTTTTCTCAGGAGTCTGTTAAACAATACTTCAAAATTAACATTTCTGCAGTTATTCCAAGACTTACAGAAAAAAAATGCCAAAACACAATCATCTGCTCCATCTCCCCCGTGGCCATTTCATTTCTCTGGTGCCTCTATTTCTACTGCTGGTACTTAAAGAAACAACCGCTCTCAAATAGCTGCTACCTTCTCATACATGTGCTGCAGAAGGGAGAGAACAGTGAGGTTAATCAGGTTTCTCTCTATTTCAGCTGAGCAAACCAGCCTCTACTGCCCAGTTACTTCGGAACAAGTTCAAACACTTACAAAAAGCCTGTGTAAACCATTTCAGGGTGATCATAGTACTGGTACAAGAGGAGTTTGAGTACAAGGAGGTTTGAGTATAGACATCCAAATTTGCAGTCCAGTGGCTACTCACAGTCTACTGGTGCAATTCAATACAGCCAATGCTTCTTCCCAAGGCCCTTTGCACATGGTTACAAAAACTATCCTGTCACTGGTGCACGACAGCGACCATACACAAAACAAGGCACATCTCCCCAAACCAGGAGAAAGCTGCAATTCACCTGGCCTTTGGTTTATTCCTCATCTGCTCCCATGAAAGCCAAGGGTCAGCTGCATCTGCCATTTCTGTGAGCAACCAGAGACGCAAGGAGCAGCTTACCAGTGGACAGTGATTTATTTATGCACAATATATAGCGCATGTGAGAGTGGAGGAGACCCTGCCATGGTGCTTTCCCCATCACCAGGGTCACTTATGTGGCCAAACCTGCTGAAACCATTAGGAAGCGCTGCACTAGAAGCAGCCCACTGAGGTTTTTGGAAAGACAGATTACCTTGTCATTTCCATCACCAACGTCATTATAAAAACATCTCTTATCCCAAAGGGTCCCTAATCATTTCTGAGCTGTATGCTTTACAATCACTGCAGCTACCACTAAACTATAGCCCGGGGGCAGGAAGAAAACCACAATGTGCAAAACACAGCTCTGGGGGAGGGAAAACTATGGCCAGAAAGTTTGTGGTAAACCTAACTTTCATGCTCTTTGGAAACCAAAGTCTAAAGTACCCTGTTTAAAGATCTCTGCCAAAAGACTTGCACACAGGAAGCACAGAGATCAATCTACCTCCTTTAGCAGGACAAAAAGGATAAAGCTGACACAGCCAGAATCTCAACCTGGCTGCTGGACATCTACATCTCCATGTTAGCAGCTGGGCAGTCAGTGACATGTCACTGCTTTGGTAAGAGGATGAAGGGGCTGTTCAAAGGTGGCTATCATGTCTGCAAGAATGAGGGGACTAAAAACTCCATAGCTATCTAGAAACCTGCTGTACCAGCTCCTGTATGTGTAAAAGGAGGTGACATAGCCTCCTCACTGCATAGTGAAGAGCAACTCCTGAACAGCGTTGGCGTGACTCTTAACACCACAGGCTCCATTACAGCCTCCATGGAGCTGTGAGCATATTAATGAGATTCATTTTAAGTTGTGTTTTCCATTCAAGTACTTACATAACAAAAAATTACACACAAAATTATCTCTTACAGCCTGAAAAAACAAGGAATGGGAAATTTGATTATGTCAGCTCGGTCAGTTCAAATCACTCCACAGACGTGCATAAAAAACCCCAAGTAAAAGAAGAACAAATACTCAGTTTTCCACTATTAACTATACTTACTTGCAAGGATTTTAACATATTGCGTTCTTAAAAGACTTAGCTTCACCAGACACCTCATACCAGTACTGCCATGTAATAAAGGGAAATATGACCCCAAACTTACCTGATAACAATGCAGAAAGTTCGTTAAATGTATTTGAAGTTGAGATTTTGCTTTATTAATGTGGAATTACGAAGTAAAAGCGTAACTCTACAACTGAGTTTGCTGCTTTAGCAAGCGTTTCAAAGCAGTTAATCCTCAAGCAGTGAGCTTAAACAGAGACAAAGCATAAATTTTCACCTCCCCACACTTACAGAGAGCGATTCATAAAAATGCTCTCCTCTTAGTCCAGACTTCAGCAACTTCACATATTTGATAGGTAAGGCAAATTTTTCCATTAATGCTCTCTGGGTTTTGATTTGGCCCAAAGCATATCCAAAGCCAGCAAGCAAATCACAACACAGCTGAAAACAATTTCCTAAGCTGAGCTTTACAAATGCTGTGTTATCGGGGTTGGGTAAAATCTGTGGTGAGCTTCAAGAACCATTTCATAGTGTGGCCCAAAGATTGGAGGGGTAAGATCCAGACTAAATACTTCCACTAGTCCCTTCTACACCCCAAAGGAGGAATACTGTCACTCACTATCACACAATTCCTTCTAGGTTTTGAGTTCAATCATCTCCACCTTAAGCCCGATTACCATGAGGGTTTGTGCCTGCTTACCTCCAATTCTTTATCACTCAGAGAACCCACGCTGCACAAGCTCTGGTTGGAAGATTCACTATTTAATGGACCCTAGTGAAAAACAAGCAAAGACTGTTAGAAACAACTTCGACACAAGGCAGATTATGTCCTATCAAACACTGCATCTCTGTGCTAACTACACTGCTCTAAATCATATGGATACAGGAGTAACACTGGTAAGTACCTAGACACAGGATGGGGCAGCACTAAAAACTTCAGCAGCTGTCTGGAGCAAGACAGAGGCTGGACTGCAAGTTGGACAGACTCTTCTCTGTATACAGATCCAGCCTTTGCAATGATATTTCTGTATCAATTTCTATCCCAACTGCTCAATTTAATGACGTCCACAAAAGAGCTAAGGCAGTATTCATGGCAGTCTAAGACAACTGGTTGGAGAAACAAAGCTTGTGATTTGCTGAGGAGTGGTAGTTCCAAGCCCAGCTCTTCAGGCAAGCATCTGCTTGAACCTGGGCTAAGAATTCAGAGGCATCTTCCATCTGGCAAAGCAGCTATTACTGTTATCAGATGCTGGCAGTGCCACTGATTTTTCTTTCAATGCGTAATTTTGATGCTTTCTTTAATACTAGGAAAGTGAACAAGTGAACCCATAGACAATCCTTCCCACTAGGCTATGTTATGGACCTGTGGCTGACCTGCCAACACCTACACAGCTGCTCCTACGAGGCTAAAGTGCAAATTCAAGAGGTTGGAAGAGATTTACCAATGTAGCATCCAGGTACCTACAAGCATCTGCCTGCATCTTCACAGGCTCTACTAGATACACATCCGCATTTCTACATATCCAAGCAGTCTGAAGATTATTTAAGATCTGCATCAAAACCGGTCTTAAAAGGAAAGAAAAGTGAATCATGCAAAGTCACCATGTCTTAGCCTAGTGCTCTGACACAAAAGTGGCCTCCTACAGATCTAACTTAAGAAATCCAGAGGAATTTGACAAAGATAGAAAAACAAGATACACAATTACTCCTGGAATAGTGACACAATAAAGCTACCTCTTCATTAAGGATTTGTGAGCATCTTTCCCCAAAAAATCAGTCTATTTTTTGCATTCTTACTTTTGTGGTTACCACTTCCCACCAGTCAACCTTTCCTGAAGGCAAAGCCACTTTATCATCATATACTGAAGTAGAAAACTTACGGCAGGGGTGGGGAGAGGCCTTAACACCACAGAGAAATCCCAGGGATTACTTGTGAGGGGAGCAGTTCTTCAATCCCACAAGCACCACCACCAAATTACACTTGTGACACAAGCTAGCTGTTACTAATCTGAATTTCCAAGCAGGCATCCACAGGAAGGAACAGTCCTGTTTACCTCCTGCAGGACACTGTGACTGTTAACTACCACATTTGTTTCTCCTAAAAGGACATGCTTAGCTGCTTCAACAGAAAAAAACCCAAACCAAACTCAAACAAAACCCAAACAAACCAACAACCAACCACCACCTGAATAACTCAAGAAGCTCCACATTTAGGATTCCATTTTAAAAGCAACAAACTCTCAGAAACACTGCAGATTTATACTCTTTAAGCCATCTCTTACCCCTTCAACTCAGCGCACAAAGAGCTCAAGACCAGAAAGATATTTTACTTCATCTCTTCAACAAAGAAGCAAGCTCCCCACTACCCAACATGACTGGTACAACTCCAGGCTTGTTCAAGGAGAAGAGAAGGCTCCTTAAGGGGAGACCTTAGAGCAGCTCCCAGTGCCTAAAGGGGCTGCAGCAAAGCTGGAGAGGGGCTTGGGACAAGGGCCTGTAGGGACAGGACAAGGGGAATGGCTTGAACCTGCCAGAGGGGAGACTGAGCTGAGCTCTTAGGCAGAAGCTCTTCCCTGTGAGGGTGCTGAGGCGCTGGCACAGGGTGCCCAGAGAAGCTGTGGCTGCCCCATCCCTGGCAGTGTTCAAGGCCAGGTTGGACACAGGGGCTTGGAGCAAGCTGCTCCAGTGGAAGGGGTCCCTGCCCGTGGCAGGGGTTGGAACTGGATGAGCTTGAAGGTTCCTTCAACCCAAACCAGTATGGGATTCTATGAACTCTGGGTTATTCAGGGATTTATTCCTCGGCCAACATGACTTATCAGCAGTGTCAACACTAAGCTTAGCGACAACCACACGAAGGCCTCATTGATAAAAAGAGAGTAACAAATATCTTATGGCAAACAGCAACAGAAAGTTAATCTTTTCACCCATGTAAAAAGCTGGTTTATAAACTGCACAAATGCTGTCCTCTAAATTCCTTCAGTTCCTCTCATGAACTCAGACCTGAGCAGTATGTCCTAGACATCAACCTTCTGTGCAGGCGTGAAAGTTTTATTAGGTGCAGGAGCATTTGCTGGTCTCAGATGGACAGGCTGAGGTTCTGACATGTTGAAGATTAAAGTGAAAGTTGTTCCCACATTTGCTTAAACCCAACTGCCTCCATGTTACACATGGATAGCAAATGACAGGAACAGCTGCTCCCAAAATGCCACATTGGAGCTTTTCAGGAACACTGTGGTTGGCAGGATACATCAGTGGCTTACGAAGGGCCAATATCTCAGCAATGGAGCTGTATTCTAGGGTCACCTGAAGAGATAAACTGATGAAGTCATTTATAGTTAGGAATCCAAGTTTATCCTCTCTAGTACCAAAAAAAAATCCACTAATTTTGCATCTGAATGTAAAGTTCTGGAATGCAAGCAGCTGGCAAAATGCCCAATACAAAATCCACTCTGTCTTCTTACTTCCAGTACCACAACTACCTGTACTGACTATCCTGCGTGGGAAACCTCCAGCTCCAGCAGTTGGAATCAATCCCATTTTTCACATCAACAAAAGAGCAGTTCAGTTCTGATCACAGATCCTGGAAGATCAAAGAAACCTATTTTCCCTTTACTTCAAACTTCCTCTAGACACTAACATCACAAAATCGACCTCAATGCAGTAGTCGAAAGGGTGAAAAGGAGCTAACTGCTCTGTTATAGAACCAGGAAAGAACAGCTTTTCAGTTGTCTACAAGTATCCAGCAAGGTCACAGTCATGTGTATTGATATTGTGCATAAACGCAGAATTAATTCTTTGTAGACATGTTTTGACTCATTTCCACTGCATGAGCTTTCCTTTCCCTCGATTACTTTTTAGAGGGCCTTGCACTGATGCTTTTCTCACAGTATTAGACTTCTCTTACACCCAAGGAGCTGAAGCATCTTGTTCATGTCAAAGTTGGCAAAAAAAGGTCTTGTTTTGAGGTGATCTGGCTACAGAAATACTGTTCAGCAGAACATGCAGTAAAGATGCAATACCCAGGATCTTTAAGGAGCATGGTCTAGTTCTCAGGTGCACCTCTCTTCTCCTACAGTTATGCAAGGGGAAGGCAAGGCAAGTTTTCCTGATAAGCCAGCTAGGTTCCTAGTTTCTCACGTTATCAACTGCTTATAGCAACAGGTTTAGACAATGGATATGAGAAAACATCCATCTGAGTATCTCCCCCTCAACTAACAGCCAGTGAGCATGTGTATAAAAAAAAACCCCTTCAAATTGATGTTTTATCATTCCTGACTGTTTATATTTAACTCAGCAACTGACATTGGATAAATGTGCAGGCCTTAATTTAGCATCCCATTTAAAGTGGTCATGACACAAAAGGAATTAAAGGAATGAACCTGAATTTGGGGAAAAAATGATATGTAAGCAATGGCAAAGAATACAGAACACCATCAGAATAGTGCCAGGGAGGCAGCAGTTAGGAATAATAAACATGCAATAGTTTACACAGGAAAGGGCTTATGAATTTTGTTCCAGAAGAAGTCATCTGCACTGGCATCTGGCTTTTCTAGCACCGTCTACTTGGGGATAATACTGTACTTCTCTGCTATCACTTCCAGCCCACTCATCCACTGTACCCTGTCAAGAGAATCGGTGATGGGGCTCAGCAAAAAATGCAGAATACGTGGGTCATCTGGAAGCAGCTAATAGTTTCTATAGTGTTTACCCAAATGACAAGCACAAGAACAGCACACACTTCCTCCTCCGCAAGGAATTTCTTTCTGAGATAAGCAGGCATGCTCTTTTCCCTTGTGATTCACCTATCAACTGCTGCTTCTAAGTCCGTGACCTACCTATGCACAACAAACCCTCCATGTCGAGAAGTGGATGCAGCAGCAGCAGGCGCTTTCAAGACTCCTACTCAAAGGCAAGTATTTAGAATCTGTCCACTCACAAGAGCTGGTTAGTCATTTCTCCCTTTGCAAGAGCCCTGGAAAGGCCACAAATGAGGCACAATGACTGAAGTCTCAATAGGAACAACCAAGTCTGATAATAGCTCAAATTGGATCTCCCATAGAAAAGCCAGCCTGACACAGCCTGCTCTTACCCATCTCCTGTTCAAGCCTATCTATCTACTGCCTTGCATGACTTGTGCATTCCCTCAGCCTCTCCAAGCTCCCAAAATGATCCTTCAGGCCTGTCAGCAACTCTTCTGTTGGGCAGTCTCCATTTTGTGCTCTCCAACTCCCTGGATTGAAAGGGAGCTCTAGGAATTCAAGCTGCCTAGCCAGAATCTCCAACATGGACTTACAGCAACATGCATTGCAAAATCCTCTTGCTAACTAAATGGCAGAGACATGCTTCATTACCTCACGCCAAGGTAACCTGAGTTCTTCTGAAGTCTGTAGCAAATCAAGAGATTTCAAAGGGAAAAAGGCAATCCTTAGTTCCACTAAAAGTTAGTGCTCACTCCACACAGGCTTACACCAAAGCGAAATGGTTTCCCACTCACTCTGGTTCAGGGCTACTGTGTAAGACAGGTTTAATTGACATACTCTTATTCAAGCATCATGTGAGTATGAGAATTACAGCCTGCTGCTTAACTGGGCTTTCAGAAAAGCTCAGTGGTATAGCCAATAACAAACCCCCCAAGTCACGCAGGGCTTTTTGCCGTGAGGAGTTAATCTGCTCTCAGATGTTCACAGGTAACCTCCACTGTATCAGATGGGTAAGCAGATTTGCAACAGGATTTACTTGGCTTCCATCACATCTCAAGAGTTCTCTCAACTTGAAAAACAGTATTTTACTTTACCGATGGCAAACTGAACTGGAGGGTCACACAATTCACCCCAAGCCTCAGTTCAGGGGCAGAAACAGAGCTGAGACCTGGCAACTATGTCTGGGCTCTAGCAGCCAGAGAGCACATTTGAAAGAAGTAATGTTGCACACGGAAGCATCCAAGCAATTTTCAAGTATCTGGCATAAAGTCCAGGCACATTCTGGGGTGGCTGATCAATTCAAACCTCAGTTTCAGAACTCTCACTAACTAGCTCTGATGGCAAGGGACACCTACGAAAGACCATGGCCATTGCAGCACCACTTTCCTCCAAGGAAGACATAATGATTCAACATGACTTCTCAACTCGGTAAATTTGCTGCTAAAAGTGTTGCTAAGTAGACCCCACAAGTGGTAGTTACTGAGCTGAGCCAGGCTGCTAGAGTGAGAGAAATGGTAAACCCCAAAATAATACAGATAAACGCAGCTCTTTTTTAGAGGCAGATGCTCTGCAACATAAGTGACGCTCTTCAAGTTATTTTCATTTCCCCCTTTACAATACCTCAAAGGAGGAAAGGGAGGATTAGCTACCACCAAGACCAATGCTTCTTCAGTTCTAGCACGGTCATCTGAATGGAGATCAACATGGTTCCTACAGCATGACAAAGGTTACTCTCTAGAAATACTTCAGCCTTTTCAGTTTAGCTATAATAACACAACTTAATTTAGAGATCTTTTACAGACCACACTTGTAAAAGATAGATGTGCTTTTGTGATGATCCACCCTGGTTAAGCCTGAGACAAGCCACATGCAAACACAGAGTCACCCATCACAAATTACCTGTTCCAATTCTTATCCACAAAAAAGCCTGAGGAAATGACAAAACCCCTTTGGAGTTAACCCACCTGATACTGTAAAGGCAGCACCCAAACGGGGGGAAGGGAGGCAGAAGATAAGAACAGACCAAATTAAACAATATTATCTAGAGAAACAAACTACGTGTTGTGTGTGTTGTGTTCTGTACCTACTGACCCAAGGAAGATGTCTGGTATGGCTAGTCAGAATAACCTCAAGTGAATGCACTTAGATTTCCCCAAGTAAGTAAACAGAAACAGGAGCTAAATAAGCAGAAATACTGGTAGGTGTCAGAGAGTCACATGTCGATTCAAGGACTTGCTTTGCAAATTTGAGGAAGAATGGCACTTTACCATATGGCAAGAATAGACATCTAAAGCATCACTGGCTTTTTGAAGCTATTTAGTGACCTGGATGAACCACATGAGTCTAGCAGTTGCCTAGAAACATTCCTTGCTCATAAATTTGATTCCATGCATTAACTCCAAGCTTCTAGAGAAATATCTTTTCCAGCTCCTAAGGAAGATAATTCATCACAGAATTGCACCAGCACTTTGAGGCACTGGGGATTGCAAACGACCTCAGTCTTTGGGTTGTGCCTTCAGCTACCATAAGAGGTGACACAGCACAGCCGTTTCTAAAGTAGTTTAGGTTTCTGTCCTCTGCTACTGTTACTGGAAAAGCTCTTCCAGAATCCCATCGCTCTCCAGCTTTTTAATAGTTTCCAATCTAAAAATTTATTCTAGATGAGCTCAGTCTCATTCATTTCTCAGAAACACCTGTAATTATGTTTATAAAGTGGGCTTTAAAGCTACAGTTGTATTACGATTGTAAACTAGCACGTTAGTTTTATGCAGGTCCAAAATACAGCCTGTGTTTTTAAGCACTAAAGAAACCTAACCAAACACACTGATCCACCCAGTCAGTGGAAGGCAGGAAGCTCAGTTACAACTGCCTGCTGCCTTCACCCAATAGGAGAGCATCTAAGATGACATTTCTTCCTTTTATGCAATAAACAGCAACAGAATACCTTCTATCCCAGGAGGATGTGCCAGGCCCGGTCCCACTAGATGGCACTGCCTTACTCTACGTAGCTTTCCCTTAAACATTTCATTGGAGAGAGCTAAAAATCTTAGTTGAATCATACAAATTGTATCACAGCTTTCCCAATATATTCCCTTTAAGACAATGACCTACCAATGCCAGTGCGGAGCATGACGGACGGAGACTTGGGGGGGTAGGGAGGGAATTTGAAGCACCAACCTGGGAGGGAATGTAGTATCTGAGATTAATATTGCAACCAAGATTTGCTGCAACATAGTAGAGTCATGCTAATTATGTAATATTAATGGTTGGCTGATCTATTGCAAATTACCAAGTATGCAAGTAAATAAATAGAAATTGTCTGAAGTAAGTGTAATGTGCTTTAACAGTTTACTGACTAGTACAAAGTAAAACACTATACTGCATAACAACAGGTAAAAATAGAACTCAGTAACAGAACAGCTTTGCTCAAAGTGAAGCCTCCAAGAAATGAGGCTTTTTTGCTTGGCTATGCCTTAGAAACAAAAATGAGTTTTTAATATTCATCCATACACAGAAAGGGCATGTACTTTCTGCTCCAAACATATTGAAAACATAATTAAGACTTGCTTTCCTGTATCTTTTAAAGGTTATTCCTTTAAAAGGAATAGTTGCTAAAATTCTTTGTGAGTGCTGAGTATGTTGGCACTGTTTTAAAGCAACAACAGCATCTATGCTTAAGTTTCAACTAACCTAGAAAGTTGTTTGGCTTTATCTATACTGGTACAGCTAAGGGTGTTAAAGTGACATACATGGGGGGGAAGAGACAAGGAACTGATGAAAAAGTACATTAAAAGTGGTAATGTTGTGTAAAACATGTCTTTCAAGATCATAAATACATTACATACCATAAACTTTTACGCTAGTAAAAGCCTTAAGATTAAAGGCTTAAGAGTAGGGGAAAAGATCACCCTCCCCCTTACCCCAGTAACTGAAATTGTTACCTCTTAACAACTTGTAGGGTTAACCTTCCTTCCTACACTACCTTGTACAGCTGAGCATTTTACTTACACTTCATTCCAAGCCTTAACCTTGTTTGAGTCCTGCCTGAAGTGCAGAAAGAGAAGTACGAACTCAAACAAAACCCTTTTTCAAGTTCTGATTTGCTTTCCATCTACAAAGTTCCTTCTCCAAATAATTCTAAGAGGTTTCTGAATATCGTCTCTCAGGGATATAGTGTTTCACCATCGACCTTGATATTGCCCAAAACTCAGGATCTTCCTCAAAAGTCAACTCCTTATCACTGACCTAGTTTATGATGAGTTCTGCCACCATTTCATTGCTCAGAGACTATCAATTAATGCTACCAACAACATCTGGAGAAATAACAGCTAATTATTAATCAATAATATATCAAGCAACCACACTGTGTTGTTGTTAAGTGCCTCAACCAAGAAAGGCAGCTGCTGAACAATTAGGAAGTTGTATGTGAGGACAAAGATGGGATTTTACTAGCAGGTTGTGGGTCACAGAGACAGAAGAGCTCACCGTCAAGTCCTTTGTTGTGTATGTGTTCTATGAGACCAAGTACACAACTTTAGCCCACTGCACCCACAAAGAACTGAACAAATTCCTGGATATATTATGTCTGGTTACATGGTGTATCCAACACAGTGCACTTGAAACTGTACCTAACAAGTGGCCAAATTCAGCTCTAGAGTGCCGCCTTTGAGAAAGGAGGAGACAGATGAGGTTCCCACTTCCACAGACAAAGTTGCCACAGGGTTTTTTTGGGGCGGGTGTACACACTGTCTTAAGATGGAGCAACTCCTAAGAACTGAATTAGAACCCAAAATCTTCTGTATAGTAAAACGTCTGCTCATAGAGATCCCATTTTCGTTCCTCTTCAACATACTTCAAGCAAGTTAGCGGTCAAAACACAACTACTACTATAAAACATTCTGCTAGCAAAGCAAAACTATCAGTGTAGATTAAAGCACCACAGTGCAGCGCAGGATGGACAAGCAGTCATGCCCATAACCAGAGATACTTACACTCACCTTAGCAACCCCGACTCCAGTGAACCTGGCCTCCAGTAGTTCCTGCCTTCGTGGGTCCAGGCTATGCAATTCTTCCATCATTTCTGCTGCTACGGGAGAACAACATTCAGATTATGCAATGCAAGGAAAGGAGAGAGATTTAATATTCTGTGCCACTGAGGAGGCTCAAGACTGCCTGTTCTGCAGCACAACCACGTAGAAAGCATTTCTCTTGCCAGAGAAAAGCAAGGTTACTGTGCAATAATAACATGACTTTTCCACCATGTTACTGTATTTAAACCGTAACCATGCTGGAGAGCCTCCTCTCCTATCTGTTGTACCAGCCATTTCAAGATCTCTACATCCAAGAAACCAATTATGCTGTGTTTCTCCCACTGGATGCTTTATTAAAAGGAAAACATGGGACCAGAGTCTTAGGACTAAAACCTTCAGAGCTCTTCATCCATGCTGCATGACGAGGAGGGCAAAAAATGAAGCAGCGCTCGTTACCCCATCATTTATTTTTGGCCAATCCTGGAAATCCTAGAGCTTCCTGAACTCCACATTTCACCAACAGCTCCAGTTCTTCCAAACACAGAAAGGGATTAGAAGAAAACAAGGCTTGTTTAAAGCTTTTAGAGCAAAGCATCAGACACCTTTAGTGAACCAGCTGCTCCTATATACTACATGTACCTGGGGTACCTCTTGGCAATCCAACACAAGAAATGCCATTATTTGAAGGGTTGTAAAAAAAAACCCTTAATCAGTATAAACAGGTTAAAAATGAAGAAATGTACAAATCCAAGCCTGAACCGTGAATAAAAAATGGGCCAAATTTCAATGTTCATTATAACTGTGAATCACATCTTCCCAACTGCACCAATCAAGTTCATTTCCAGAAATGTCTGTTCCAGTTTCATTTTCTGGACTAAGGTAAGGAAAAAAAAAAATAGGGAGGAAAAAAGGAAAGAGAAGATAAAGATTTTCTGCATAAAGAGCAGAGGCGATGAGGAAAGTTCTTGAAGGGCAGCAAGTGCCCCCTAGAATAGGCAGTGTACAACTGTTCCTTTTATTAACTGTCCATTTTGTCCCTGCCGTTTCCTCCAAACCCTGCAGATGTAAGTTCTAGGAGGGCAAAGTGAATCCATCCCAGGGGGCATTTACAACTGCTCCCCCAAACCAGCAACAAGCCTCCCAAACTAATGGGATACCAAATGTGGTTATTAGAGAAACGTAATTGTAATCTGGGCTTTAAAACCCCATCAAAGCCAGCAGCCTAGTTTTCAAAACAGGAAATCTGTGCACCGAGGAAAATGACAGACGAGCCATGAACGCAAAGATGTTAAAGTGCTCCTAGGTCTTTCCCCCATTACAGAGGGCAACCATCCAGGAGGGAATCACATCCCATCGCTGCGATGCTGGTCTGGGGAAGGGGCTGCCACAAGTTCCAAAGGGCCGAGCTCCCCTTTGGGGGCTGCCCCGAGCCCCCTCTCCCTGCCCTCCCCGGCTCCTCTGTCCCAGGCTCCCTTCCCCACTACGGGGAACAAGAGGCAGGCGTTTGCACACCAGCCGGTGAGTGAGCAGCCTTGCCCCGCTGCCAGCTGCTGCACCGCCTCGGCCTGCCTCCTCCTCCTCCTCCTCCCCGGCACCGCCGGCAGCACCGCCTCAACTCCCAGGCCGGGGATCCACAGGCCGTGCCCAGCCCCTTCACCTCCCCCGCCGCCCCAAGGCTCCCAGGCCGGGCCCCCCCATCGCCCCCACCCCGCTCTTACCCCCCGCCCGCAGGGCCGGGCCGCGCTTGGAGCCTTCGGGGCCTGCTCTGAGCCGTGCCCCGGCGAGGCGGCCACCCGCGGCCCAGGCCTCGCTCCCGCCGCCTCGGGGCACAGGCCTCGGGCCCTTCCGCCGTGACCCCGGCCCGGCCCCGCCGCAGCCACCGCCGGGGAGCGCTTCTCAGCCTCCGCCCCCCGCGGCCCCCGCGGCCCAGGGTCGCTGCCGGCTTCCCCCGACCCACCCACCGCCACCCCCCCCTCCGCCCCGGCCTCGCCGCCCCCAGGGCGGCCTCGGGCTCGGCACCAGGGCGGGAGGCGAAGGGGGGTCCCCGCGCTTCCCCCGTCGCCCCGGGGCTGTCTCACCTGGCGCTGCCGCCTCTACTGCTGCTCCTCTCCCCTCCTGCCCGGGCCGAGCGCTCCCCGGGCACCGCTCGGATCCCGCCGCCGCCGGGGGCAGGAGCAGGAGGAGGAGGAGGAGGAGGAGGGAGGGAGGGAACCTGCTGCGGCGGCAGCAGCGGCGGCACGGGCGGGAGGGGGAGGCCAGGGGCGGCTCCGCGGCCTCTCCTGAGCCAGACGCCGCCGCCGCTGCGGGCACCCGGGCTCCACGCGGGGGAGAAGGGCGGAGGGGATGGGGGGGCTGCGGCAGCAGGAGGGGGGGAAGGTGGGGGCTCGCCCCTCGCCGGCTCCGGGGCGGGGAAGGGAGACGGGGCGGGTATGGAGATGGGGGGTGGAAAAGGGATGGATAGGCCGCGGATCCCCGGCCTCGCGTAAGGAACCTCGCCCGGCCGGGGTGCGCGCAGGCCGGGGGCAGCCGCAAGGCCTCGCGGCAGGACAAAGGCCCGGGGGGAGGGCTCGGCGGGCGGCGGCGGTGCCGGGGTCAGGTGGGGAGGGCGCGGGGCGGTGTGTGGGGGCTGCGGGCAGGTGCCGGGGCCGGGGCCGGTGTTTCCCCCCCTCCCCTCCCCGCGGCGCTGAGGGCCCGGCCCGGCCCGGCTCGATTGGTGAATACACGGACACACACACACACGCACTAGTGAAAGCGCGCGGCGTCTCGCGAGATTTGCACGGCGGGGAGGGCAGGTCAGCGCGGGGAGGGGGCGGGGGCAGGTCAAGGGGCGGGGCCTAAGGAGGGGCGGGGCCTGCACTGGGATGGGGGGACAGGGACGGGAGGGGCCAAGGCGGGTCTGTGGGGGGGTCACATAGGGGTGGGGGGCAGGAGGCCTGGGGGGGTCAGGGCAGGTCTTGGGGGGCTAAAAGGCCGGGGCGGGGTCACATAGGAGTGGGCGGGGACAGGAGGTTTGGGGGGGGTCGGGCAGGTTGGGGGGGGCAAGGAGCCTGAGGGGGGGTCACATGGGCCTGGGGGGAGCAGGAGCGTGCGGGGGTTACAGAGGCTGGAGGGGGGGGGCAGAGAGGGTGTGCCATGGGGTCAGTGGCTCATCTGCCCCCCCCCCCAGGGTGTCCCCATAGAGGGGGGGCACCATGTACTCCTCCCCCAGCTTTTCCCCCTCTCTCCTGTCCCCATCTCCACAGCCACCCCCCTCATCCCACAGGGGAGGGTGCGGGGGCAGCCAGCACCCCCCCACCTCGGAGACCCCCACAGATCCCCCCAGGGTCTCAGCCTCGCTCTATGGGGCTGATGGTGTTTGGGTATCGCTCGTGAAGCACAGCCCTGGTGCCAGCAGCTCCCGTTGTCCACCCTGCCTCGCATTCCAAAGGCCGGGCACCGATAGGAAAAGCCCCCCCCCCCATTTAAGACATGACAAATGGGGGCTCGCACCGGAGCATTCCCATCCCGGTTCATCCCGGTTCATTCCCAGCGCTGGGGGCAGGATGCGGAACGCCGCCGCCGGCCGGGACAACCCGCTGGGCTCTAAGGCTGAATCAGCTTTATGGAAAGCAAACAAACCCGGGAGAAGGGGGATAAACCCGAGCATTGTTGGGAAAGGAAGTGGCCAGGCCTGTCCAAGGGGAGGCAGGCGCGGATTAGCGATGGATGCGGATCCAGCCGAGGGATGTCCGTCCGTCCATCCATCACCTCCGCTCCGCCATGGAGCGAGCTAGGAGCGGGCTGGAAAGGAGAGGAGAGAGGGAAAGCTGGTGGAGCATCGCGGGAACACCGCTCTCCGAGGGCGACACGGAGGGAAGTTGTATTTGAACGCTGTGCTCCCAGCCTGGTGGTGTTAACCTGGTGACACACCCGGCTGTGGAGGTGCCTGCCTGCTCTCACACGCTGGGTTTCCTGTGCTTTAAGCTGTCTTTTTAACGTGTGCTGTGTTTTCGGGGTGTTACTCCTGAGTTTTGTCTTTCACAGCAATATTCTACCAGCTGAACTCATCACAGCCATTTGGGGGAGTGCTGATTGGTACCATTGCCACTAAACATTGTTCAGGGAGGTAGAAACTGCGTTTGTGCCTTTCTGTTTAATGCTGGGTGCAGGGAGGAGATCTGGGAGGTCTAAAAGGGATCAAACCCCTCAGCTCTCCTGGACCCTGCCCCACTGCCCCTAAAGCCTCCAGCTTTAATAGGGGCAGCACAAGGGGAATGGCTTGAACCTGCCCGAGGGGAGACTGAGCTGAGCTCTTAGGCAGAAGCTCTTCCCTGTGAGGGTGCTGAGGCGCTGGCACAGGGTGCCCAGACAAGCTGTGGCTGCCCCATCCCTGGCAGTGCTCAAGGCCAGGTTGGACACAGGGGCTTGGAGCAAGCTGCTCTAGTGCAAGGTGTCCCTGCCCGTGGCAGGGGCTGGAGGAGCTTTAAGGTCCCTTCCAACCCAAAGCAGGGGACTGGTTCCCTGGAACAGCAATAGTCTCCAAGGTAAAAACAGATTTATCAGTGGTTAAGACACGGCACACTTGGATCTTTATTTTCATGGCATTATCTCCTGCAGGAGCTAATCCCCCAGCTTCTTTTCTAAATAAGAAAAGCCAACTTACCGGAATGTGCTGGCAAGAACAAGGGAGTTTGTGAGGTTTTGGTTTTACAGGGAAAGGTTTTCTCATTCAAAGTGGTTGAAATAGGTAAAGATTTAATCATTTTTTTATAAGAAAACTTCATATCCCATTAAAAATTCTAGTGTCAAATTTTAAGATGTTACTTCTAAAAGCTGATCAAGCACCAAAAGTAAAGCCATTAAGACTGGCAAAGCAAACTTGTGTTGATCTCAACTTGATTTTTCCCATAGTATTTCAGTTTGGGAAGTTTCAGTACATTTGACTTTGTGGCCCAGCAAGAGAAGAGAGTATTTGGACCTCCCCAATTCTCATGCAGGGAAACTCCTTCTTCCAGCCCATACTTGAGTGACACACAAAAACTAATGTGGTTTTCCCCCTTTTTCATTCACTTTGTAAGAGCCCCTGAGCTCTGGACCTTTTAGAGGAGCTGGTTTGAGAGCTGGCGACTGAAAGGTTATGAGCAACACAGATCATACATGGCTGAACAAACAGTACCTCATTCACAGGGGCAAGCCAGCCCTTCTCCACCATCACCTCTGTCAGACTCCTGCTCTCCAGGTCCACCATCAGCTGGTGCTGATGCTTCCTACTACATCCCCCATGGCAGCTCTCACTTTGGTTGTCAGCAATATCCTTGGGCACATCGCATTTGTATCATGCTCTCCTGAGACCCTGCTTGAAGCACTGTGTGCAGCTCTGGTGTCCTCAACATAAGGAGGACATGGAGCTGTTGGACCAAGTCCAGAGGAGACCACGAGGATGATCAGGGGCTGGAGCAGCTCCTGTATGGAGCCAGGCTGAGAACATTGGGGCTGCTGAGCCTGGAGAAGAGAAGCTGCGTGGAGACCTCAGAGCAGCTTCCAGTGTCTGAAGGGGGCCTATAGGGATGCTGGGGAGGCAGTCTTCATCAGGGACTGGAGTGATAGGACAAGGGGTGATGGGTTCAGACTGAAACAGGGGAAGTTCAGGTTAGATCTAAGGAAGAAGTTCTTCCCTGTGAGGGTGCTGAGGCGCTGGCACAGGGTGCCCAGAGAAGCTGTGGCTGCCCCATCCCTGGCCGTGCTCAAGGCCAGGTTGGACACAGGGGCTTGGAGCAAGCTGCTCCAGTGGAAGCGGTCCCTGCCCCTGGCAGGGGCTGGAGCTGGAGGAGTTTTTAAGGTGCCTTCCAACACAAACCATTCTGGGATTCTATGTTTTGAAAAGCTACTCAGCTGCCACAGCAATTCCCTTTGTCACTGAACTCCACTGGAGCTGCCCCCACAAGCTCCCCTCCGGTAGCACAAGCTTAGAAACAGAAGGGCAAACCCCTGCCTTCACACCCCAGCTCCACTGTTAACCCATGCCAGATTGGACCAGAACTTGGAAAGATTTGATATTTTAATACAACATCTAACAAGCTCCCCCGTCTTGAACTTTGTGAAGATAAAACACCAGGAGCCAAGCTCCTGCTCTTTTTGATGTGTTTTTGGTGACCTGCATTTGCTTTCTAGGCTGTGAAATACTCTAAGATTTCCCTACCATTTCTGTGCTGCCATGAGGTCTAGAAATGTACTGCCCTAAGGTAACACACAAAAAGAGAGTTGAGATTCCTCAGTGATAGCAGGACACAGGGAAGATAGCTGGGGACTTGAGAAAAGCATCAAATAGCCTTTAAAACCTAAAACCTGGCACCAGTCCTCTCAAATCCAAACATTTTACAGCCATTAATAGGATAAAGCCCACAATATTTTAGCTCTTAACATGCTTCTTAAGGCTTTAGCACTGCCCAGGACCTCACCTCTAAGCATCACAGCCAGAAGATGCCAACCTTTGTCTGCAGAGTGGATTCTCTCACACCTAAGTTGCAAGCGAAGTGGGCAACACTTGGGGCATTCAAAAGAGCTCACCCTTGTGTGGATTCTCCAGTGTCTAGTAAGCACAAGCACAGCCCTTCCCTCCCCTAAGATCATTAAAAGGGTCTTCCATTAGACAGGGAGAAGGCTGGTATCTCAGCTACTCAAAGATAACATGCCATCGCCTGACTCCTTCCTGAGGCCATTCCGAGAGCCTCCACCCTCCCACACAATGGAGTTTATCTGGGAGGTTGTTCCTGCCCCTCCCTCTGTCTACACCTTCAGGTATCCCATTAGGGAGGCTTTGATACCCAAACCCAGTAGGAATGCATCCAGGTCCCTCAGCCTCCACACATGCAGCGAGCCAAGCGCAACCTCAGAGCAATTCCCTGATCCAAGGGAGCACACGTCCTGCCTGCTGGAGGAGGCAGCCCTTGTGTAGGAGTACCTGGATTTGCACAAGCACCATGGCTTGGCTGAGAGGAACCAAAACTTGCAGCCCTGTGATTGTGTCCACCTTCCCCAAAGCACATGGTACTGGCAAAATCCACTGGTTTTCTGCTGCACATACCCAAAATGATGTGATTCTCCTTTGGTTGCCAGTAAGTCTTTCCCTGTCCTCACTATCAGCTTCCTAGAATACAAGAGGGTATTATTCTCATCAGGATTTGCCCCCTGCTTCTCTTCCTCCTGCCTGAAATGAGCATAATAGCACGTTACCTTACAGAGCTTTTGAAAGGCTCAATTAAACACACTGCTCTGAGATTTGTGTAAGGGGAAAATTAAATCAACTTCCTGTTGTAAAGCTGCAGCATGCACATTTCTTCTGCAAGTATATTTAGCCTCTTTGTGACCGTCTGTTAAATACATCCCAACCTTTGTAAGGCCTGTCTCAGTAGGGAAGAAGTCATCTGAAGTCAAGGAAAAGCCAGGTTTAGTTTTCCATGCAACCTCGATAGAGATCGACCTCTTCACATCCACCCTTAGCACTGAGTGTGGAAACACGTGGCTATGTAAAGACTGCAGGCTGGGTATCATGCCTTGTGCTTAGTCCCATGGATGATGGTGTAGTCTGAGTGGAGAACAACCAGTTTTTTTTCCTCTCTAAATGAGGAGAGCCACATGCAGTGCCCATGGAGAAGGGTGGCAGGGAATCTCTGCGCTCATGGCTGAAGAGCAGATCACCCAGCGTTCCCCACCACAGAGGTGTGAGTCTGGCTTGGGATGCAAACAGCAACTTCCCACTCCACATGGGCTGAAAAATAACATGAAAATGCAAGAGCTACAAGGATCCATTGGACTACAAACCCTTAAACCAACCTGGAGACTGCAGTCCTGCTCACCCCCCACCCCAAAATCAAGCTGCTGTTCACACACTGTGTTGGTGCTTGCAGTGAAGAGTCCTTGGGATTATTCTATAGCAGGGAGCACAGTTTAGAGCAGCAGGGTCCAATCTCACCAGGGTGTTCTTCCTGGAAACAGCTATGGACCAACAGACTGGGAGCTCCAGACAGGTGCTGACACGTCAGACTTGCCAGTGATCTTTGCCATCAACCGCAGCCAGTTCCCTCTCATCCAACTGAGCATCAACGACTGTGTTTTCAAGAGTAAAAGCTTTCACTGGCATGACACCTCCTGCCATAGCAGACAGCCTTTGGGCATGAGGTGAAAGCAGAGGCACACATGGCTAAGATTCCCTTCCTACTTCTCCATGCCTGTGCTCCAGCCAAGTTGCCAGGGCTGGCTTGTGCTCTCCATAACAAAGATGGCTTATCCTATTTAGTTCAGATTAGCACTCACTGCTACCTACACAGGTAATTTCCTGTGCTATGTTCCACTTTCACAGCAATACAAGTTCCCATTCAGCAAGGCACTTAGCACAGGAACCTACTGCCTTCAGCAAGAGCAAAGCACGAACTCCAGAGCTCTGCTGATGAAACACAGAGCTCACAGTTCCTCTGCCTCTAGAGCACAGGAGAGTCCTCCAAAAAATCCCTTCCTTCTCCTTGCTTTTGTAGTAATTTCCATCTTGTCCTGAAAACAGACATGACAACACTGTTGGAGTCAGAATCCTATGTACATGGTACCAAAAAGATGTGTGTCAAGAACAACCTCTGTCAGGGCAGATGAATAGCTACAACAGCAAAACTGATCCTGACCATGTGTCTTCTCTTCTGGATTCACCTTCCCCATTATGGCACCAAACCAACAGTGGTGGCACTGCTGGGACTGACAAATCAGGCCTAGCTGACTGACAAGGACAAAAAAGACTGCATGACTCAGTTTCCCTCCATCTGCCTTTACAGGGACGGAAGGATGCTCCACAACCCCCTTAATAACTTAATCCCTGCAGCCATATCCCCATCCGTGCCCTCACTTCCAGGCACTGGATCCTGTGCATCTTTCATTTGTGCTCAGGACAAAGTTACATTCAGTTTGGGTCTGTGATTCCTGCAGGGAATCCAGCTGGGGAGCAGTCAGGGCTCATCCCAATGCCAGGAAGCTCTTTTGGCTTTAGTTAGGATGTGATGCCAAAAGCCACTGGCATGCATTCATGGAGGTTCTGTCTTTATTGAAAATAGCCATGTCTCATTTATCCTGGAGCTGTACAACTAAGTCCAGAATTAGAAATGATGGTGCCATACCCTGAGAAGGTGGAGCTGAAGTATCTGAGAGAGAAGACACATGTCTGGTCTCACATACTTCTGTCAGAAGCATTTTGATGAGTACTGTTGTAACAATACAAATCACTAAGAATTGCTGCTGTTTCCCACTTCTCTGTGGGAAGATCCTGAGAAAGCTCCAATATTCAGTGCAATTTACAACTTCTTTATATTTGAAGTAATGGTATTAGAAATACTCCACAGCCTCTTGTTGTCTTTACCTTCCTTGTTCCCTTCCTGCCTCCCAGTTTCCAACCAGGATGCTGTGTGGAGATTGATGACAAAGGGATCTTTGCCATTCCTTGGAGCCCTCAGCATCGTGGCTGGAATGAAAAGCCTTTCTGAAGGACAGGCTTAATGCCATAATCCCTACATGAAAGGGTTATGCAAAGGGTCAGAATAGGTGATGATAAAGTTCCCTTCCAGCCAAAACAATCTACGAACCTCCAAGGAAATCCACCATCCTCTGGCAAGAGCCAGGACTAGACTTTCCAAAGTGGAACAATGTCTGGCTCCAGAATCGGAGGGGCAGCGCCTCTGAAGAGCAGTGAAATCATCTCTTCTGCTTGGGAGGTTCAACAAACTACACTGGCACTGCCTGTAAGCCACAGACCACAACACTGGAATGCTGGAAACAAAACCAGAGCAGATATGTTCAGAATGGCATTAAAGCTAATGTTACACTGCTAAAAAGGAAGAGAAAAAAGGCACTTAACCTGGCTTTTTAATACGGTAAAAGCCAATTTGGAGATTCCCTTTGAACATGCTAGGAAGCTGTTGTGCAACCCAGCCTGCTCAGCAGGCCCAAGGTGGGAGTAGCAGAAGCTGCTGCAAGTTAGGACCAAGGTACCTGAGCAGAGCTGTGTGGGAGGCAAGGCTGCAGTGGCAGGAGAGCAGCAGCTTCAGAGAGAACAGGAGCTGACGGAGATTAATGAAGGCAGCTCAGGCAGTACCTGTCTGTAGGAGGCCTGGCTCAATTCAAGGCCATTAACTTACTGCTTTCTGAACACCATGAACAGGACTGGAAACAAAAGCATGTCTGCCCAGCATGGTTCATGTCAAGTGAGTGCTTAAATACTCCAGCAGGACGAAGAGCATTAAGAAAGGCGAAGAGCCACTTCAATGGCTGCAGGCTCACAGGGCTGCAAGTTTTTGCATGAAGCCCAAGTCAAAACCAGGCAGGCAACTGGGATGGAGCCTTGAAAGTAGAAACAAATAAATTACTAGCCTTCATTTTGTCCCATTTGGGAGTTGAAATTTAAAGGGGAGTCCATCAACTTCAAATAAATCATGTTTATAATTAAGAACATATTTTCCTGCACTGCTTACAAGCCTTTGGATGATTAATAAGGCATTTTTCAAATTACTTTAATTCCCACTAATTATGCTGCTTGTTTACCCCAGTCAATAATTTTCCTTCCAGGGAGATAAAGCTATCCCAGGAGGAGGTCTCCCTCCAGGGACCAAGAGGGAAAGGACCCCAGGGAACTGCAGAAGGCACCAGTAACACATGGGAGGTCTCTCACTGGAAGCGACGGAGCTGGTTACATGAGTCACGTCACGTCAAACACTCACAAGACTCCTTTTGCTAAGCCTGAGTCTTTGCCTGGATAAGATGAATAGCCATGAGCTTGCTCAGCTCCCAGAAGCCTTGAGCTCTGTTTTGCCTAGACCTTGCCTGAGGTACCAACCTTGCCAAGGAACCAGACTTTGTAGGTTTAGCATGAAAACACAGCAGCGACTGCACAGCTTCTGGGTTGGGTCAGGCTTGTGCCCAGCAGAAACCAAATGTGCCTATAAAGAAAGAATCCTTATCTCCATTTCAGACCCTGGAAAGTCTCTTTGGAAAATACAGTGAAAAAGCTGAACAGGAATGCTCTTCCCAGTTATTTGATTGATTCCCTTCCAACGTTACTGAAGAGCTAGATATACTAAAAAGAGCAGTGGTGAATTCCTATTCCCAACCCAGCTCTGCAGCCTGCCTCTATGGTGTGGATGGATTTGCTGGGTCACTTTTCCACAGCAAAGGCTGAAGTGTCCATACCCAGAAGCAGCACAGATACTAAAATGTGCAGGGTGAGCCAGCAACGTGGTAGTTGTGAACCTATCGTGCTGCCACATGCCCAGCAGAGAGTATTGCTGCAACCCTTTAACACATCAGGGTGCTTCTGGTTTGACTCTCCAGACTCCTGCTGACTCTCCAAAGATAGCAATGGCATTTCCTCATCTTTTTACCCTTTCTCCTCTGTTTCAAGACAGCAGTTATTTCATAACCTATGTCACTAGAGTTGACAGTTATTCTTAGGCAACTGTAAGCTACAAATACAAGTGTCTAGCTAACAAACCATACACACTCTGTATAGCACAAACTGCTCTTCAGCCAGTGGCACACAAACAAGAGTTTGGTGCTTCTTGATCTAAAACAAGGGAGCAGATATCAGCCAAGGCTTTCCCTTCCTGACAGATGAGAATAACACAAGAGAGCAAAGCTGTAGTTACCTAACGGTGGCCCAAATCCTTCAGATCAGGCGTGCAGAAGCATGTGAGTTTCTGGGGAAGTCTGATTTATATTAATCAAACCAGCACCGAAAAGCGTTACCACAAACTTTATTCTAATGCTTGTTGTACCACACCCTAAAAATAACAGAAGAAAACAAGCTGAGATAAAAGACATTTGCTGTCAAAGGTGGGGGAATACCTTCAGAAAGCCACAGTCTTGCCTTCCTCTGAGAAATGAATTAAGAGTGGGAGATACACTTCAGATTTCTTATCCAAGATAGCTGTCCTGTCTGCTTGGGTTTAGCACACCACCATAACAGGGCAATACAGTCTGTCACCTGGGGTTGCAGAAAAAGCAGGGAATTCTGGGGAAACCCTGCTCCCATGAGCTGCTTGTGACGCTCAGGAGGTGCCCCAAAACTGGCATCAGCCCCCTTCAAAAACCTGACCCTGCCTTATATATATTTGTGGCACCTGTGCTATAGTGTGCTAGCTCCCTCTGTGAACACCCTTGAGGGCAGTGATGGCAAGGCAGCATCATCTGCTTTCTTGGCAGGTTGTGTGCACACCACGAGGCATCCAGGAGGAGGATGGCACAGAGAAACCTGCATGGTCTCAGCTCCTGCCCTCAATTGAGGCATTTTTAACTTGTGGATTTGCATAAATCTGAATGAGCAAAGAGAGATGCATGAGAAGCTGGGTAAGGGATTCCTATGAGACCTCATGACCAGCTGCAGAGAGATTTACCATTTGTATGGGTTTTGTTCCCAAGACAGGAGTACACAACACAGAGGTAAGGTCAAAGCTCTCCTTCTGTTTTATGTGGAAATCCAGAGTAAGAGTGACTCACTACTCAACTTGCTCAGCTGCTGGAAGACAGCACAACCATTCCTTAAGTTGTTAAAACCATAAAGAAGTTAAAAACTCAGACCAGCAGCAAGACATCTCCTCTTAAAGCATCCGTTCTTCCACTCCCTGGAAGTGATGCGAGGCACTGGAAAAGGCACTGAGGTCTCATGTGTGCCAAACTCCGTAAAACCACATCTCACCAGGAGAAGACACTGCATGTGGCCACAAAGAGGCTCCAACCTAAGCAGCATGCCACGTGTCCTCACGGCTGAGGGCCAGCAGGCTTGAGGTATTTGCACTGGATCCATACTCGATACATGGTCATCTGTTTCCCTCGGTTCACTTGCAGCCGCCGGTCAACCAGGTTCTGGATCTTCTCCAGCCCAGCTCTTGTGAAGAGCTCATCTAATTCATCTGGAAGCAGAGAGATGGAGGAGATTGAGCTTTCATCTAACCGATGCCTGTTCACGGTAAGAGCTAAACTATGTTGAAAGATGAACCAGAGGAAACTCACCATCTCACTCTGGCAGGGAAACGTAAAGATCAGACAGGACTTAACTCATCTGCTATGGGGAGGGATTAAGATCAGTTTCTCTAGTTTCCTTTCAGTTACCTTCTAGCAAAGAAGGGAAGCAGTATTTGGAGGACAACCAGTATTACATAGACTTGACAAAGAGAAAACAACAGCAGTTTCAGACATGGGTATTGCCTCTAGTAACTGATTAAGGGAGCATCTTCTGGCGAGTAGGGACAGATCCATTCCTTCCCCCCTCCCCACTCTCCCCAGAGGAATTTCCGAGTCTGCAAGAGCAAAGAATGGGATCGGCCCTATGCTTTTAAATGGTGGCAATGAGATGTGTGCTGTAGAGGCTGGAGGGGAATGGGATTCATTAAGGTTAAGTTTAGGAATAAAATCCTTACAGAAACCACACCCTGCTGGGGCCCAATCAAAGCACTAAGAGCCCTCGAGGCTGGCAGCACTTACACTGGCAGGTATTCCTGACCAAGCAAATAAGGATCATGGTGCCCCAGCACACTGGCTGTGGGCAAAGCCAGAGCAAGTCCTGCTGAGCAGCAGAGAGCTTGTTCAACTGCAGGCTGGGAGCACGTGATTTGTATGGAGTTTCTGTAGAAAAGGGTAACAGGTCCCAGCTTGTGCTCTTTTATCAGATGCTTGCCATCGTGAAGCGTCTGCCAAACACGCATTAAACACCAGACTTGTGCACTGTGGAAGGGAAGAGTTTGTTGCAGTTGTGTCACTGCTCTAAAACTGACCACGCAGAGGGGCAGAGTGGAAGTGACTGGAGGCACTGTTGGTGATAAGCAGGGAGAACACAACTCTGCTGAACACCAAGTGGCAGCAGAACTGGAGAGGCTGCCTCAGTGCTCAACTATGTCCTACCTATTTCCTCATGGGAGGATACTGAAGCTAAGAGAAGTTCCTCCAAGTGATGTCCATCTCACAAGATTCAAGGAGAGCTCCTCCAATCTCACCCCTCCCAGTGCAGCAAACACATTAGTCTTGCTGTAGAAGGATTTTCCACTGTGGAATTCACCACACCATATTCACATTAGCAAGTGATAAGCCCAGGTCCCTGTGCAATTGAGAGACTCTTGAACATTCCCCCCTGCTCCAAGAAAGACAGGGTGTAAAGAGCCAGTGGCAAAACCTGATGGCACAGGGACAGAAAGAGGTGAGGAGAGTCAGAGGGGATGTTTTATTGCTTTCTACCTTGTGTGAAGAAGTAGACTCTGGTGCCGTCACCTCTCACATAGAAGTTATCAGACAGACACTGACCTAAGGGATTTAAACAGTTACCAGCTATCATTTAAATATCAACAACTGCCATTCAACAAGAGGCACTTCTCCCAGCACGCTCTGTGTGTCTTCTACATGGGGTAGACACTATTCCAGAGCAGCAGCACCTAGTAGTGATGCAGTGAGACTACGCAGGGGAGAAGAAAATACCTTTCTTAAACCGAAGCTGGGCCAGGTCGTAACGGCCATAATCTCGCAACAAAATCATCCCTCCTGGTTTCAGAAGGCAACTCAGTCTGTTAACAATGCCTTGCATCCTGAGGAAAAGAACAAAGCAGAATTAGCCAACAGTCTGCAAAATGATGCTTGTACTTTCCACAAACTATCAAGTTTTACGTATTTCGACTTCATACAAAGAGAAGCCAAAAGCCAGCACTTCTCTGAGCTCTCTCAGACTTAGGTGACTTGATTTTATTTGGCTGCCTTATTTCTGACACTCCCTGATTCTGCTTGGTTTTTCTCTCCAATGATAACTTAGCCTGCCACAGCAAGGATTAAGTGCTCTCTCTTACTGATTACAAAAGGATTTCCACTGGTTTCTGGAAAACAAGGAGTGAACATGAAAAATGCTGCAAAATAAAACCAAAGGGAACAAAAGGCAGTAGGCTGTAACAGTCACACCAAAATCACAGCACTTCTGAACCTGTCCCCTCCCTTCTCACCATCTCCCATCTGAGAAATCAATGCGGCCTTTGAGCCTTAAAATCTAGCAGCATATATTACACAAATGGGTGCTGAGTGCTCAGTGTGGCTGGGGTTCAGAAGTGGGGAGGAAGTGTACCTATAGCCACTTCCCACTTTCAAATCACACCTATCCTGCATCAAGAGCTGCTACAACTGAAAGTACCTGCAAATGCCATTTTCAGAGGCTTAATGGAAAACTGGACCAGAACTTTCCCTTGCTATGAGGGCAGCTACTGTGAAAGAGCTCAACTTCTATATGCATTATCTTCTGCAGCCAGAAGGAATGATTCCAACTTACTTCTCTGGGAGAATCGCTGAGAGGACAAAGATAAGAATAACAACGTCAAGACTCTTGTCTGGCATTGGGAAAGGACTTTGGTCATTGCACAGGTCATGGACGAACGCAAAGCAGCGAGAAGAATCATATTCTGCATTGTTCTGTATTTAAAAAGAGAGAAATAAGAGCATTAGCAGCAGACCTTGATCTCAATGTTATCTGGACGTGGGAGTATTCATGGGAGATTTACAAAGAGCTTTGGACTTGTAACAAGTCAGGCAATCAGCACTGCCAAAACCCCAGGACTGGACTGAGGGATTATTATAAGGTCAGCTTTTCCATTAATAGTGAAAAAGTGAGAGATTTACACTATTAAACTAGTCATCTATACAAAAGCAAGAGTGTAAGGGCACCCCTCTGTGTCTCTGAAATCAATATTCACTTCAAATACAAGCAAACTACTCCCTGTACACCAAAATCAAACCTGGCTGCCTGAAGTTATGTAGTTTTCTAAAGATGCTGCTACAGATTGCAGCAGCTTCTATAAACAGTGCTCGTGTCACCTTAAGAGGATGAAATGGCATGCTGCCTCTGCTGCTGTGCTTCCCATCTCATCTCATCTCCTCTCATAAAATGACTGATTACACTTGATACTTCATGTATTCTCAGTTCTGTTCTGACCTGAAATGTCTGTCCTTTGACTAAATTCCATCCTCCTGCTCCCCAGATAACAGTATCCCTCCTCAGCTGTCTGTGCAGAAGCACCCAAACCATGTACCCAGGACTGCAGTGCCAGCAGCACACACACAAGCCAAAACCAGCTTCAGTTCCTGTTAAAAAATAGCCTGACTGTTTTCAAGGTTGAGCAGTTACTCAGCTAAAAAAGCTGCCAACCACTGGGGAAAGAAAATCTGGCTGAGCTGTCTGCTGTCAGTGTGACATTTTGAGAGCTTCAACTTCCCTCATTTCTGCAGTCTTTGATGGTTCATCTGCCTTATTACCAGTGCAAGGGTCAGTAACAGGGCTAGCTAAAGAAAAGCAAGCTGCCAACACAGCTACACAGCTGTGATATATCTGTGTTCACGTGCAATTGGCACCATGTACTTGCTACCTGCGTAAGTTACCACTGACTTTACCTGGACAAGATCCACAGCTGTAGTAGAAAAATCACAGCAATACACAAATAGGCCTGGATCACTGAAAGAAAGAAAATAAATGATCAACATTTATATAAAGGTGCTGCACCAGGATTAAGAAATGTCTCAAATACACAGAGTACAGAATTGGGAGCCAGAAATCCCAGGCTTTAGTCTATCTCTGTTAATAATGTCTCGTGCAAAATCTGGTGGATCAAGTCACTCCTTTATGCCCCAGCTATTCTCATATGGAGCTCACAGCTTACTCTTCCTTCCAGAACAGGCACTAAGGCCTGTGTGAAAACGCTTTCAGAATGAGACATATAAACTTGCATTACGTTTTGTGGGTTGCATTCTAAGACCAAGTATTTCCAAGGTCAAACCAAAGTCATCTGAAGTTGCAGATGGCAAAGGTACCACCTGCACCTGAGATGTCTAAACTAACAACACATGCAGCACTTTGCCAGTTGTTTTTAGGAGGCTGGTGCATCATGCAGGTAAAAACCTACTGAGAACTACTTACTTGTTGGTTTGTAGAATCGGGAAGACTGTGTTTCCAGCACCACAGCCAACCTGCACAAAGCAGATGTACACCGAGTGAGAAATCACTTCTTCAGCATCTCCCATACAGCTGTTTCCAAATCATCCCCCTACAGCCATGGACCAAGGAGCAACTCATGAGTAACAGCTGAGCACAGCAGTGACCGTTTGCAAATCTCCCTGCAAGATCTGAGTATGTTCAGCTCTGAGGAGCAGGTTTTTGTATAAGCATTTGTGGGAAACCACTAAGCCGGTTCTCGTAGGGATCTCACTAACAAGCTATATATTGTTACTCCTTTGAAAACTGTTATTGCTGGAATCCCAACCATAACAGCCAGTATGAGTCACTGAAGCACTGGCAAAAGCCATGGATTAGTTGCATTCACTTCCATAGAAACTCAGAGCAATGCAGAGAGAACTTTGCTTTCCTACAATTACAACCTGCTGTTTCAGAGTTTCCTTCACTAGATGGCTCTGCCTCAAGTTACAACTAGGCCTACTCTAATTCTGCCTTATTATTCCTTCTACTTGTTCCCATTTGAAGAGAAGGGTTTGAGGAATTGGCTTCTGTATGCTTAAGGAATCAGTAAAACGGAAACAGTCTGAGCTGAAAACACCACAGATGGCTTGCAGTGACAATGTTACTGAAGTATTCAGATGAGACAGGAAAGCCACAATGACCATGAATGACAAAGTCTGAGGGAGTCTTAAAGCCACAGATTAAACAAACCTGGAGGACAATTCACATTGACTCTCCACGGAAGGGTGTAACTTATACAGAAGGTGAAGCATTCAACAAAACCAGTGGTATCCCCAGTGAACAAACTAGAGGTGACAGAGCAAAAGGTTGCTAGTAGCTGTCAGGAGTCTAATATTACAAGTCCTACAGACTTTTCTGGGACAAAGCCTGTATGTGAGATTCCCCATTACTACAAGGGCCATAAGGAACAAAGTAAACAGCATCTTTACATTCTTGGATTCATTGTTTTGTTTCACACCCCCCAAGATGTGACAAGAGCCAGCGCAAACATATAAAACATAAATGACAAGGGAAAAGCTTTACACAGACAAGAATCAGCTTCTTCAAAAGGTGACTTTTAAATGCTTATTTCAACATCTGATAGTCAGTTTGTCTTTTAAACTCTCAAACTTCTTACGGCCCTTGTGCTCTGCCAATTCACAGTCTGAACCAAAAGAACCCCAACAGAGTTAATGGTTGAATTCTGTTCTAAGCTGCCTTCTATTTCTTGCTGTTTACTGACTTGGGGCAATCATCCCATTCACTTGCTGTTTGCCAATGATACATGTGACAGTCCCTGTCACACTGACACTGACACAAGGGACTACTCCACGTGTAACTCTGTTTTACAGCTATTACCTCTAATATACGGTAAGATGCAGATGATCCTGGGTAATCCCCATCACCTTCATTCAGCTCACTATTCTTCTGTGTAGCCAACTTCTCTGTGCAGATCTTAGGTGTGCTTTTTATCAGGTTTAACTCATTCTCTGCCCTGGTTTCCAAGGAACAATGTCCATTTTCACAGCTTCCCAGCTCTTCGCTGTTGGATTCTTCTTTGTTACTAAATTCATGCAGAGAATCCCCATTTTGACATGGGTTCCTCTGAGGTGCCAGCTCAGGGAATTCAGTGAACAGCCAGTGCCTGTCCTTGAAGAAGCCATTTTCATGGATTTTATAAAAGTCATCCCAGTACCTCTTAGCATTCACCTCATATTCCTCTGTGAACACAAACAAAAACATCACCAGCAGTCAAATCAGAAGGTCTCAGAGTTTAATCAGTTCAGACAGTGAATGAACACTGCAGCCATCTATTCAGCAATCTGCTTTAATAGGTAAGGTCATGGATTGAAAATCACCTTTATTTAAATCCTGCCAGCTCACATCAACACTCGGCCTGCATCCTCACTGTCACTTTGTTAGGACTAAAATAGGGAAAAGAGGCAGAAGAAGAAAAGTGTCTGTCTCCTGGCAGGATTTAAAGGAAGCTGGCTATAGAAAAGGTCTCTTTGAAGGACATTGGAACGAAGAAATCCAGGTTTTACTTCCACCTCCAACAGTAACTTGGATACTGCTAGAGCCCAGTCTGCAGCACTTTGCTTTCCACAGTTCTGTGCATGTTAGAGCATCACACATTTATGAAATGAAAACAAAAGAGGAGGGTCAACAGAAGTGACCACTGCCATTATAGTAGTGAAGAGCTAAGGAGGACAGACTGCAGATGGTAAGAATTAACTTCAGCAGCAAGCATCATCATTTCACAGCAAATGGACACACTCCTGGAGCAAGATGAATATTACAGAAAGCTGGAAGAACATTTACAAAGCCATGATCTAATGAAATTCAAGTCACCCAGTGAATTATTTCCACACACCTGGGCAGATTTCAGATGAAGCACAGTTCTAGGGAAACTATTTTTGCCATGGGAAGTTACAAATCCAACTGGCTTCCTGAATTCTCACCAATGTGATGAGTTATCTGTCCGTCAGAAGAGCTAATTCCAGCACCCTGTGCTTTACATCCCAAGTGCGTTTCAATTGCATGCAACTCCTCAGCTATCTTTGCACAGCAACAAGTGCATTGCTGAATACAAATGATTCTCCCCCAATTAGAGATAACAACTGTATGTGAGAATGGATAACATCTCTCCAACATCTACAAAGAGTAGGGTTAAGAGAAAAAGCAGCATTAGTATCTGAACTGCAGTTTTATTTGTCTTTTTGAAAAGCATAAAGTGTTTAGAAGATACTTGAAAGGAGATACTAAGATGAACCAAGAATGCCTGGAAAAATACACAGCCTCAGCCAAATACAGATAAAAATGGCTTTAAGAAAACTCAGAAGTCAGTCATATGTATATTTTTAGTAGGATCTATCCCTGAAGCACAAAGAACTACACATAAAAACAATGTATCTCAACTACCACAATTTTCTCCTTTTAAGAAGCCTTGCCCATAAACCCCAAGCTGAAAGACATTTTAATGTCTGATACTGGACTAAAGCAGTAAGCTTGTGTTATGATCTCACCATAGCTCCAAGTAAGTAAGCAGGGTCAAGTCAGTTTACTATCTGCATAGGAGAACTCAGTGACTGCTAATGGCAGAGGAAGGAGCATTACTGATTCATCCCCTGGCACACTCCTTCCTGAACTGTCACCTCTTCCATGTATTAGTAGGGATATGCAAGGCTGGTTCCCAACAACCCCATGACAGCCTGAGTGCAATGGGATGCTTACCTAGGTGCTGGGGCAAAATTCCAGCCCAGCCATTTTGGACTAGCCACATTTTTGCCACAGTCTAACACAGAACAAGACATTGTGCTCTTCCTGTGTCAAATGACTGTGGAATTCTGGTGGATGTTATACTATTGAAGAGCTGTTATACTGAACCCACATGTGTGGAAGCTTTATTTAAAGCTCCTTTACCTCATAGCCTAGTGTTTTCAAAGTACTGGAATAAAGAATCAGTAACAATATGAATGCAAGATCATGCAAGAAACAGATTTAAAGCAAAATAAATGACCATATTCATTTTTCAGTCTGACTTTCCTGCACAACTTATGCCAGAAAAGTTCACATAACACTTGCTTCAAAATCCTTTTTGTGTTATTAGCTCGTGGGAACATTGGCGTGCGAGCCAGATTCCTCCAGAGACCTTTCTGATAAGGACTCCTGACTTTGCTGCTCATCTCTGTAAGGACACCCCCAAAGCCAAGCCCATACTCACCCTTTCACATTGCAGAAGAAGGGCAAACAAAAGTAACTGTTCACAAAAGACAGGAAGAAAACCAGGGACCCCCTGAATTGTATGGGGGGTAATTATAGAGCCTCAAAAGGAAACCAAGAAACTCTTCCACTTCTTTCTTTGTTCCCAGCCAGAAGACACATCTTCAGCATACCCCACAGAACTTCTTCTTCAGAACAGATTCTGACAGCCCCAAGAAGTCCACAGAATAATACAGCCATAATGACCAATAGCTTGCCTTTGTTCTCCTGCTTGGACACTAGTGATTCTCAAAGTACTAGACCCTTCAGGCACAGTTGGCTGGGCTGGCTTCCCTATGTTTCAGCCATCCCATTGTCTCCACATGCTTCCCACTGAATAGCAACCATCAAAATTTGACTGGCTTCCATTGTTCAGTCTGGGAAATACATCATGAAGACCTGACAAACTGCTCTAACAGCAAATTGCTCCACGATTTCATAGTTGCATATAGGTTCTCAAAGCATGACAGACAGCATCCTTTAATGTTAACCAGATTTTAAAATGAACTCAACACAATGGGCATCACAATAGAAACTGCTGGATACTTCTGGGAATCCAAGAAATTAAAAGGGTTGCTCTTTGGTATAATTAAATTTGCTATTGTGAACACAACTGGAAGCTATATGGGAAGTGTCTCAATAGTTCCAGTAGTGTTCAGCATCACCTTACAGATGACACACTCAATTTAATTTGAACAAAAGGAACAGATCCATCCTAAAGCTCAGCAGGATATAATATGATCATCATCAAACACATCTCTTATCATACCAAAGAACAGGAAGCCATTTCACCCTCATTTAAGGGACTGGATGATATCTAAGAGGTGTGGAGGAAAGATGCATTATAAACCAGAACAGCTTCACATTTAATCGGAACAGCTTCAGCCATATTACTTCCCTATAGAGCTGTGCACCTTTAGCTTGATTCAGATTCAGGTAAGCACTGCATTTTGGATATATAGATATCCTTTAACCCAAGGTTGATGGATTTAAACCTCTGGAATCTCTTCTTTTGCCTCTCTGATGATAAACACTTCCATCATGATAAGATAATTATTCTTCACTTCTCATTTAACCATTATCATGCTGTTACTCACTTGGTAGAGAGATATGGACACGACTTTATTAGACCTTCTTAAGAGAAAAACTGGGCTTTTATCAGATAGCTCCACAGCATGCAAGTAACAGAAGACTGACTGTTAGAAGTTAAGCTATAGAGAGCAAAAGTAAGCAGAGGCAACAGCACTACAGCAAAAGAAGACTGTTGACAAGGAACACTAACAAGTATTTAAACACACACAGCATGAACAAAGAAGCTCAATCCAAGATGACTTCTCCAAACTGAGACCATTTCTGTTCCAGTAGGATGAGCTGCTGGAGAAGGTAAAGGAATCACAGAGAGGTAAATTAAGAATAGAAAGATTCCTCCTTCTCCATTTTTCATTATCAACAACTAGGTAATGTATTTTGAATGATTTGGAAGAGAGGGGAAGGGAGGAATAAATGATGATGCATATGATGCATATGTAGCTCTGGCCACAGTTCCACTCTTGTATGCACAAGTCAAGACTCAGCATTAGAAGTCTGCCCAAAAGTACCTTGTTTATCTTGTGGCAATAGCTGTGAGCTGTTCTCTTGAACTTTACTCCTGGCACTGGCTTCCTGCTCTTCTGACCATTCCACATTATCCCTGTTGTGAAACATAAGATGAACTACTCAGCTGAGAATCACAGGGCAAAGACAGAGAGGAAAGAGAAAGGGCCAGACACCCCTCCAAACAGCTCAGAGCTCTTCCACAGTCTAACTCCAGCTCAGCAGCAGTACAACAGCCATCAGCACTGTTCTGAATGAACTGCACTCATAACATTACAAACAATGTAACTGGGAGGGATCCCAAGAGACACCCAATCTGTCCCCCAATCCTTTTCCCTATTTGACGCTCCGCCAAGTTGAGAGGAAATAAACCCTTATTGTACACCCAGGAGGGCACTCAGCACAAACAGGCCTCCTTAGAGAGGAACTGCCATCCTCACAGCGTGAAAAGCACTTGTTCCTATGCAGGTGATGGACAGGTAGGTGCTTGTGTGTTTTCACCCATGTGGGTCACCAACGAAGACCATCTGCCTTAGAAAAGCACCTTTTCTGAAGTTAAACCAAAAAAGGCAGCTTGGTTATTTGGAAGGCAAAGTGTTCTATTAAATCCAATTATGAGAAAAATATGCAGGAAGCTTTAAAGCATTAAGAAGCGTTAATAACTTGAATGTGAATGCACAGTTGTGGAGTCATTAAAGTGATTCACTTGACCTTTCTCCATTAAAGCAAGTGAATGAAAAGCAGAATACAAAGACCAAGAAGCACTATTCTGGCCTCAGGAGGAATTAGTGTTTTTATATTAACTCACAAAACAAAGATTTAAGTGTCAGGTGTGTGGAAAAACTAGATTACTAGGAGTTTCTGCAGGAAGTCAGCATGGAGGATATGCTTTTGCAACCTATATTTGGTAGAATGAAGTCCAAAATGAATGACAAGCTGATACATGCACATACTCCCTTTATTACGTGTTAAACATACCCAATTGTTAACAAGGAACGGTAGCCAGAGACCAAAAGTGGAGGTATGTCTGTCCAAAATGCAAAACACCTTCAGTTCCCAGGAAATTTGGGTGTTTAACGTATCTGAAACCAGCTTTCTCCAAAGGAAGCCTCCCATTCCAAGCTAACACCTAGCATCACCTCACACTGTTCCAGTAGCAGATGGGTGCCATGATCATTGTACAATTTACACCTTAGTCACTAACAGATGGAGAAGGGCTTAGAGATTTCTGAAAGCAGACAGTTTAACTGTTATTAACTACAGCAATGAAGCAATTGCTGCAAACCAACCCATTCTCCTGAAACCTCAAGGCAGCTTGAACCATCCCAACCGCTTTGGAAGGGACAGAGGAAGGCTCGGGACCCCATGGGGATGAGCACCCCGGAACAGAACAGGGCCCTCCCGCATCTAATGCCCGGCCCAGCCTCCCCTCCCCTCCGCTCCCCTCCCCTTCCTTCCCCTCCCCTCCCCTCCCCGCCTGCCCGCACCCGCAGCCCCACGGCTTCCTCCGGTGTCCGTGGCTGCCGAGACCCCCGCTCCACGGCGCCTCACCACAGACCACAGGGGAGAACGAGCCCTCCCCCGCCTACCGCGCTCCCCCCCGCCGCCGCGAGCAGCACCGCCCCGGGTCTCCCCGCACAGGGTCCGGGGCTCCGGAGCAGGCCGAGGCCTTGGCCGCCCTCACCAGGCGTTGTGCTGGAAGAGGCGGGCGGGGTCGGTGAGGAAGCGCCCCCCGAAGCGCTGCCGCTCCCTGGGCGCCGCCATGATGGGACGAGCGTCACCGGAACGGGAAGCGCCGACCCGAGAGAGGACTGGGGCGGGCGGGCGATGGCGGAAAGGGGGGGACCGGTCCCTCAGCGGCGGCGGCGGCGTGGGTGGGTCGGGAAGAGGCGATAAAGCTGCTTTTACTTGCTTTTATTTCGCGTTTCGCACACCGCGGCTCAACCCGCTGTTATCCGGTATTCACAGGCCTGCGGTGCTGTCATCCAGCCACGATCGTAGCTTGCCGTTCATGGCTGCTCTCTGCTTCGCCCGCCGCCGCCGGGCGCTGAGGTAACAGAGCCCACAGAAGTCAGTGCTTGCCTCCGGGTCGTGCCCGGCGTTCCACAGGGACGAGCAGGTGCATGCGGTGCGGTGGGAGAACCGGCTGTCGGTGTGGTCCTCACTGATCGTGTGCCAGAGCTTCTGCAGGCTGCTGTGGTGCGAGGGGGCTGGGGTGTGCCGGGGCCGCTTGGCTGCCTGCGCCTTCTGAAGGGAGGAGGGAAGTGGGAATCAGGCAGGGGATCATGGTGGGGAACTCAGCTCTGCCCATGTGGGAACACGCACCACGTGTGTATGTGCGGAAGAGCACTCAGTGATGTGTTACGGGGTGCTGCTGGCAGGTAATAGAATCATGGAATCAACCACGTTGGAAAAGCCCTTTAAGCTCATCCCAGCACTGCCAAGGCCACCCCTAACCCATGGCACTGAGGCCTCGTCTCCACTCTGTGTGAACACTTGCAGGGACGGTGCCTGCAGCCCTGCCCTGGGCAGCCTGTTCCAATGCCTGAGCACCCTCTGGGGCAGGAATTGTTCCTCAGCTCCATCTAAACCTGCCCTGGTGCAGCTTGAGGCCGGTTCCTCTTGTCCCATCCCTTGTTCCTTGGGAGCAGAGCCCAGCCCCTCCTGGCTCCATCCTCCTGTCAGGCACTTGTAGGCAGCCATCAGGTCCCCCCTGAGCCTTCTCTGCTCCAGACTGAGCCCCCCAGATCCCTCAGCCCTTCCCCATCACACTTGTGCTCCAGGTCCTACATCAGGTCCATTCCCTTCTCTGGCCCCGCTCCAGCCCCTCAATGTGTCTCTTGCAGTGAGGGGCCCAGAGCTGAACACAGGATTCAAGGTGCAGCCTCGCCAGTGCCCAGTGCAGGGGCACAACCACTGCCCTAGTTCTGCTGCTGCACTGGTGCTGGTATGGGCCAGGATGCTAGTGGCCTCTTGGCTGCCTGGGCACAAGCTGGCTTATAACCAATTCATGCTGACTGTTAACAATAATAAACAAGTAAGCTTCTATTATATTTCTGGTTTCATTTTTCTTTGCACTTAGGACACAATTGCTCAATAATACCCATATCTAGTTAAAGCATTCACCAGCCAGTAAATGTATAGGTTACATGAGTAACCAGTCACTCTTAGTGCTGCTCTGATTGCACTCCCCATACTACAATGTGTAACATCTGCCCTCAGTGTTTGACACCAGGACTTGTGTGCTGGCTGGGCTGTCTGCTCTCAGGTAATGTGATGTATTTAGGCACTCAGTGTTGACATCGAGGGAGCATTTCCACTTCCTCCAGGGAGCAAGAGGCCTAAGAGCAGCTGCCTGAATGAAAGCAACCCTGGCTTTTCAGCCCTGTCCTGCACCTACTGCTGTGCTGTAACATACCTGAAGCATCATTTGTCTCTCACCTTCTGCATCCGTTTTCTCTCACAGAAGCAGCGGGTGTCAAGCAATGTGGATTGTGTGTTCTTCGCTGCCTTCTGCAAGCTGTTTCTTGGCTTCCTCAGTACTGCTGCATCTTGTTTAGGACGTGGGAAGATGGGGACGTGAGTGTAAGGGCTGCCTGAGTAGGGGCAAAGGGAAATAGGAATCAGTGACTGTGCAGCCCACAGCTGGCTGCCTCTTGGCTTCCTCTTCTCACCTGGAAAGAACTCAGTGAGTCCTGAGGTCCTCACCTCTCTGAACCTCAAGTCACAGCAGCTACCATCAGCATGCCCAGCATTAGCAGGCATAAATCCTCGCAGGCACCAGTCCCTTGGCTACAGTGTTGAGTGCTTAGTCTGCAGCAATCCATGGCACAGAGATGCCTCTAGGTGTTTGGGTGACCCAGAACTCACCCACTGCTACATGCTTTGTAATAGGCTGTTTAAAGACACTAGAAGGTGATGCCTGCCCCCTGAAGAGCCTCTGGCAGAACCCACTACAACTGTGTGAGTCGGCTTCTCACCTTGGGAGGGTTTTGAGCTGAATGAACTCCCAAACTCTGCTCCAGGTCCGTTTTCTGTGATCCTCTTGGAAATTACCTTGGGAAAGGCTTGCTAATGCAGGGCTGACCCTGAGCCTTGCTGAGCCCAATACCAGAAGCACTTTGGGAGAAGGCCATGTGCCAGGAGGGAACAGAGAAGCTGTGGCAAATGCCTCACTTGAGTTGTCACCCTCACAGATCCAGTGACTTCCCTATTGGACAGTGGGAGTGAGTGTCAAGCCATACCTTTGTGGCTCTTTGTGTGAGCTGCTGCCTTCTTTCTGTTCCCAGCTGAGTCATGGGCAGTGCTTGCAAAGGAAGATGTAGTAGGGTAAACCACCTCTTTCCAAATCTTGTTTCTGCCACACTTGAAGGCATCATCATCCATCCAGTTTTTCTGGTCCCTAAGTTTCCTCTGGTAGTGACTAGAAGACAAAAGAGGGCGTCATTGTCCCATGAAACACAGCCCAAGGCCTCACTCAGCACTGGCTGCTGTGCACCTGCATATCTGGGAAGACCTGGTTCATGTGAGGATATTTTAAACTGCAAAGGATATTAAACTGTGTGATAGACACAATTTATGGTGGCATTTACAGCAGTGTCTTTGTAGAGCAGGTGTCTGAGCTATGCAGGTGCATGGCCAAGTAGATACAAAACGTTTCTGGAGATCCAGTCTCTCTTGTTTTACAAGGCACAAATCTCCCAGTAAGGAGGGATCTCCCTCATCTATCTCATAGAGCTAAGGAAGCTCACCTGATAATGTCAAACAGAGTTTTCTGGGGCAGAGCTGCCAACTCCACCAGCTTCAAGAAGACTTCTAAGAAGAGCATTCCTCTGTCACTGGCAGAAGTGTAGCTGCTTGAGTGATTTTCCCAAGATGCTGGAGGGGAAGAGAGTGGTCAGAGCCATGGCTGAGCCTTGTCTTAACCTTCACAGAGCTCAAAAGGAGCAGAGACCACAGCAGCTCCCAGAGAAGTCTGGACAAGTTATGTCACGGGGATCCACCCCCTTTACCTGCTGTGTACTGGTTAGATATCTAGCAGATAGGACAATTCCCTCAAGCTTATGATTAGGTAAAGAAGGTGAGGTCTGCTCCTTCTGTGTCCCATCTTGTAAGAGAAGAGTTTGGCCTCTACTCTTGCAGCCAGGAGCATCTGGACCGAATGCTGGATTGCTGCCCTTGTCCCTGAGACTGGCAAGCCATGGGGACAGAGCTAACCTTGAGCTGGCCTATCATGGCCCACTGAACCATTGCTGTCTTGTCTGAATAGAGCAGCTTTCGTTTATTTGGGTCCCAGCTGCTCAGTAAATACCAGTTGATTTGAGAATCAGGTAAATTCAGATATCTTTGGATAAGGGAGGCTTTTGGTGGAGCAGGACGTCTCCTATGGGAGACAGGATGGAGCAGGATATCTGGGTGAAACACATCAGTAGCACTGTCTAGGGAGTCAGAGAAATCCAGTGGTCTGTCTCCTGCAGGAAAGTGGCATCTCTGTTAGCAGGGCAGGGTTTTGCTGTAACACAATGCTGGGGTGAGCAGCTCAGAGTTGGTGCCACAGAAAGATTCGCTACTAAAATCTAAGAGTAGTGAAAAAGCTGCTCAAGCTTTCCACTTGTAACTGGTTTGTGGATTCTTCTGCTTCAGCATGCATAAAGAGGTCCAAAAGTGCAACGTGTAGCCATGAAAGCTAATCCCTGGTAAACACTAAAATGCAGCAGCCCAAGTACAGCAAACATCTGGGTACAGTATTGCCCTGGGCAATGGGAGGGCACATGGAGAATTGGTTTGCACACTCAGAAGTTGACTTGGAAAAACCCACAAGAGAATAATACGTGGTCTGGTGCACTCCTCAGCATCTGCACATACCAGTTCATTGTACACCTCTTGACTGGTTAAGCTAAAGGACTTTTTTAAGGGAGTTTTGTTTGTGTCTTTATGGAAATCAAGGCCAGGTTGGACGGGGCTTGGGAGCAGCCTGCTCTAGTGAAAGATGTCCCTGCCCATGGCAGATATTGGGACTGGATGAACTTTAAAATCCCTTCCAACACAAACCAGTCTATGATTCTAAGCTAATCCCCAGCTGCTTAGTGGTCACCTCCAGACTGTGAGGTTTAATATTGCCACCTGAGTCTTTGGGGAATAAGTTGAAAGCATCAGAGGATGCTGAGAGGACAGAGGACAGTGAATTAAATGGGCCAGACGGAGGCACTGCCTGTATTATGTTTGTTTGGAAACCATGAACTGTAACCACTGGGGATCTGGTACTGGGATTGAGGTGGGTTGTTTCTTATGGCCAGTGGCAAAGCATCAGCCTCTGAACAGCTACTGAGGGGGAGTTGGAAAACTTGGGCAGAGGAAAGGTGAGCCTGTATTTAACCTGAGGCACTGGTTGAGGTGGTTGGTTTGTTTCTAGCTATGTCAAAAAGGGTATTTACGGTTCCTTCAGTCACTGGGACCCCAAATCCTTAGCACAGGGGATTGTCCCTTTCTTTTTGTACTCTGGTTATTGTCTCAGGAGGATCATGCAACGCTGCAGGGCCAAGCTGAAGGTGAAACCTCTCTTGGCTGTGTTGGCAACAGGCCTTCCAGCGGGGAAGCCCATAACAAAGGGACATTACCTTTCTGTTGCTTCCTTGTCATGTTCTTTGCTACTCTGCACTCAGTTCTCTGCTGAGGGGTACGTGAGAGGTCCCTGCCACACACACAGAGACATAAGAGAGATGGACAGATTGACAACTGAGAGGCATGCAAGAGACAACAGGTCCTGCTGATGGAGTGGAGCAAGCAATGCAGGTGCCAGTCCTTGTCCCAGCCCAAAGGGCCAGACGGTGCTGGAAGCACTGCCAGAGAAGAGCTCACCACCCAGCTCCATGCTCACAGTGGTGGGAATGAAACACTGTGCAGCACCTCAAGGCCGCACAGAAATGATAACAGGATCTCCACTGTCTTCCCCACTTCAGGCCAGCTTTGACAGAGGGCAGCTGTGGCCACCCTGGTGTGTGTGGGGAAGCAGGAACATCAGCCAGGAGGTAACAGCCCTGGAAACCTCCCTGCAATGGTGGATGAGCCAAGCTTTGTGACCCACAGCCCTTGTTAGGGCTGGTGCTCGGAAGCCTTCCCCAATCCAGCACCATGCCTCAGCATTTCTTCTCTAGACTGATAATGCCGACACACACAGCACTGTAGAGACGTGGGTGAAGGCAGGACCTCTGCACATGATCACAGAACAGACAAGGGACAGCAGTGTTTCCAAACACCCAGTTTCTCCCTTCATGCTCACCTCACTGGCTTCTTTGGGAGAGGTTTTACCACCCTCTTCATTGGCACAGGCTTTGTCATTGCGCTGGTTCTGGAAGTCCAGAGAGGAGAAGCAGCAGCTCTTTCTGGGTGTGGAAAGACAAATAAGGGGAGAGTCTTGCAGGCTTCCCATCAGGCAGGACTCTCAGCTGTAGCCACCACCAAGAGAGCTGGAAGGACCTTGTGATGACACCTCTCCCTGTTTCGTGCTACTGCAGCATTCACTCACTGTCTCTTCATGCTCATGGGCAGGAGGCTGTCCAGCAATGGAAACCCTGTGTTCTCCCAGAGTTTCCTATCCTCTGCTCATGGTAGCCAAAGGCTGACTAGTCACAGGAGGGGATTAACATCACACCAAACTCACTGTCACAGATACTGTCCTTCATCTGCTAATCCAGCACCTGCTCTGGCTGGTGGACATGAGGCAAGAACTGGCTCCACATGGGAGGCTGGTTTGGAGGCCTCCAGAGGGTCCTTGCCACTAGTATTTTTACGATGCACTCACCATTCACTTTTGCCTTTCTCAGCTCCTTTCGGTCTGGATGGATCTCTGGGATGGACAGAATGGAGCCCTCACCGATGGCAGCAACTTTGTCCTCTAGGGAAATCAAAAAGCCCCTCTGAGAGTTGTTTTCCTTCTAAGGAAAGGAAGAAAAACAGCACTCAAGGTTCCTTTTAAGGGAATCAGTTGCCTTGTGTAGCTTCTGTGTTAACATCATGTCCTTGTCATTTGAGAAGCACCAGTACAGGTATGCACAATGCTTTTAGCTCATCTGCTTCCAGAGATTCCTAAGTTTCTTCCAAGGAAAAAGACCTGCCCTTACCTCCCATGTGTCCTGACTTTTCTAGCTTCTCAGTGCTGGTCAGGACCTTGCTGGTGATAGATTCCAGGATGGACTCTATGTCCTTGGTGTCATCTTTGTACTCTAAGGTAGGGTCTGGGGAATATATGGGTGAAGTAGGGCATCTCTCCAGCATCAAGGCCTGGTTCTCCATGAAGATGTCAGGCTCTGACAATGGCAGCGAAAGGGCAGCCAGAGAGGCATCATCCACAGCAGCAAGACACAGCAAGTCCTCTGGCTCTGAGACGAAGTAGTTCACCACTGTGGCCAGGTCAGAGCTCAGATTCTTCTCATTGTCTGTCCCCTCTGTAACAAGAAAGGGTTGGAAAGCTGCTCTGCATGCTGGCACAGAGACACTTGGCAAAAATGGTTATTAATAATTATAGAGACTCCTTTGCCTTTCACCTACCCTTTCCCTCTCAGGATCTAAAGGACTGTAGCCACAATAATGCAGTGAAACTCCCTCCCCTCAGGCAGGGTGGGATGCTGAGGCCAAGAAGGATTACATTCCCTTTCCATGGCCATTCATCTCCCATCACCTCCCTCCATGCTGCACCACATGTGCAGGCTCTAAGCACAGCCCCCTTCTTTGATACGCTGAGGGGTGTCATTTCTATCTTGCCAAGATACAAGTCCTGCTATGAGCCAAATAAAGCAAAGCCAAAACTCAACACAAGACTACAGGGAGGGGAGAAAGGGAGAGGATTTAAGCTCTGAGTGCATGGTGTAGCCCATTCCTTGCAGCCTCACCGTGCTCCTGGCACTGGGATGCTGGCTGTAGGGACCACATAGGAGCAGGGAGCGAGGCAGGGAAATGGTTGTCCCTACCTGTGATGTGTTCTAGGACTTCCAGCAGCTCCTCGCTGTCTGAGGGGACCTCTGTGATGCTTGCCTTGGAATCTGCAGCATGGATGTCAGCTGTGTCCCCTGGGGTATCTGGGAAGATGAGGCTTAGTCAGTGAGGAAAGTGGGTTTGAGGAAGGGGAGCCCAAAATACAAGAATCTGCAGCTTTAAATGTCTCGCCAAGAGGGCAGTTTATAAGACTGAGACATCTCATATCCACATAGGATTTGGTGATTTTAGAGAATCTCACCCAAAACTGCCTCCCAGATCAGGGCCTTTTTGGCCAGACGTAGGCTGGAGTGCCAGGCTTTCCCCAGAGCATGACACTGACATCCCAGGCTAACCCTGACTCCTTTACAGACCTGGAAGTCCTATAAAGGGTAAATCCCAGAGCAACCCAGTTTCATCTCACAGCTGACCCAGCTTTGGACTTGAGACCTCTTGAAGTCCCTTCCAGCCTCAATTATCCTGTTTTTTTTTGTGTCCTGGGAAATGTCAGCATTTTGGTTTTTAATTCCAGCTCTGTCTTTTCTTGGTCCTCAAGTCGTACTCCTCCTGCCCTGCGGATGCTCCAGATCCTGAACAATCCCAAGGTGCTGGTACACTCACCATCCACAGCCACATCCTCCAGTGCCTCCTGTTGATCCTGGCCTGGTAAGTGGGTTTCCTTTGGGGGTAGCTGATCCTGGTCTGGAAAGTGGATTTCCTCTGGGGATAGCTGGTTTTGGTCTGGTGAATGGATTTCCTCTGGGGATAGCTGATCCTGGTCTGCTAAGTGGATTTCCTCTGAAGGTAGCAGAGGCTTCACCTCTCCAACGCTGTCCCACTTCCCTAGACCCAATGGGGAGATATGTTTCATTTCAGAAAGTTTCCTAGAGACCTGGAAAACACAGTTCTGGCTTGTGAAGGGGACAGAAGACACCTTAAATCATCTGCTTGCTGCAGCAGGAAGCACTTTGCTCATTCCTGGATTTATTACCAGAGATCAGTTTATAGGATGTATTAATGGGCTCCAAGAAGAGGAAGCACTTCAGTGCTTTCAGAAGTAAAAGTAGCATCAAAAGGAGCCCTGGCCCAAAGTGCTGCTGCAGGAGCTGTGTCTATGGGGTGGGTTGAGGGCTGTCCCCATTAGCTGGAAACCTCCATGGGGGAAATTTCCCCTGGGGATCTCCATCCCCCGTGGGAGATGATCAGAAAACAGCCCAGAAAGGTGCCCAAGCCCGTACAGACATCACCATCTAGTGGTCCTTAACACCAACAGCCTCAAAGCAGCCCAAAACGTGCAGGTTCAGCAGGGTTGGAGCTATTGCTGCTTGCGAATGTAGCTGAGGGCAACCACTGCCTTCACCACTCACCCCAGGAGGTACCTCTGGTTGCTCACGCTTCTTTATGCTGCCCAACAGTGACACAGCCCTGGGTTTCTGGGATAAAGCCACTCCAGGAGCTGCTCTTCATGGTCCTGCAAGGAGCCCTGCTCACTGGCATCAAGGGGCAGTGAACTTGAGCTAAACAGGGATCTTGCCTTGTCCCACGGCTCAATGGGAAATGAGGATCTGCTGCCTGAACCGCACACATGGCATCACTCTGGTTTCTCTATCATCGATGTGGGACAAAGGATTTCAGAGGAGCAAACACAGTTGAAATGGATGAGGAGAAGCAGAGTTACCTTCTCGCTCCAGCACGGCCTCATCCTGCTTTCCTCCCACCTCACTGTACTGCCTCACGCTCACGCTGGACATTTTCTTCCTACTAAGGGAGCAGACAAGGAGCAAGTGTGAGATGTCCTTCTGTCTTAGGGACCCAGATCACCCTTAGAGAGCCTCAAGGGTGGGACTGGCTCAACCTGAGATGGTCCCTTCATTACCTGTCCTGGGTTGTGACAGCTGTCCTAGGGATGCTGGGGGCTCTGGGCTGTGATGCATGGGAAATGCTCCCCTTGATATTGCTGGCCACTGGGACTTGCTGCTGCGGCTGGTCCTGGCTTTCACTTGTTGTCTTCTGTTTCTTCTTGTTCTTTATCTTGTTCTTCTTGTTCCATAGCGGCCATTTAGTTGGTAACAGATTGAAGGAAGAGGGGGTCTGGGGGCAGGTACATCCACACCATCAAACACTGCCTGAGCATATGCTGAGCCCAGGGAGGGGGATGAGAGGGACCCATCAGCCTCTATCTGGGGGGCCTCTGGAGGGTCCCCAGCTCCTGTGCAGGAGGAGTCCACCCCAGGCTGGGCCACATCAGGATGCTCAGATCAGATCCATCTCCAGACCAAATCCTTGTCTGTGCTTTCAGGATAATATACAGACATACAGCCCCTGGCCTGACCCAGCTGCATCCCTGGGGATGAGGGCTGTGTGTGTGGGTGATGGGCACATAGTTTTGGGGTGCAGGCATCCTTCCAAAACAGCTCATGTGGATGTGTGTGGGGCCCCGTGCTGCCCACCCTCACCTGTGTTGCCTTTTGTTCTCCTGACACATTCTTTCTGCGTGTCACCCGCCTCGGTGGATAACTCTCAACCATCAACAGCAAGCAGCATTGGCCAGAGTCTCTGCAACATTGACAACATTCTCCATCACCCTTCCCTGAAGCCCTGCAGCTTTTCTGCCTTTTGGACAAGCAGGGAACATAAGGAGACTGAAACACAGGCAAATGTGGGCTCCTTCCATTCAGGGAGGCACCCCCTCACTCACGTAGACGCCCCAGTGGATTTCGACGTCCTTCTGGATATGGAGGTCCTGCTGGATGCGGGTTTCTTGCTCAGTAAGGATTTCTCGCTGCATTTGGAAGTCCTGCTGGAGATCTTGCCGTGATTGTGGACATCAGCCAGTGTGGGGCCTGATGGGGCTTCTGAGCACACAGATGCATCCTGACTATCCTGAATTTCTGTTAAGCTATCTTGTGGTGCCTGTGGCAGGGCCTCAGTGGCTACAGGCTCATGGGAATCCAATGGCTTGCTGGAATCCATCCCCTCCTCAACCCAGCCCTGTAGTAACAGGGACTTCAACCCTGTTCTGGTCCCCTGCAGCACCTTGTGTTCTGATGTCACAGAGCGCCTGGTAGGCAACATTCCGAGGCTCAGCTGTGCACCACCTGCAAGCTGTTATAGGGTGTGATGGGGCACAGTGGGATACCTGGGGCACAGGGAGGCACAGGGATGGGGACAACAACCTACCCATAGCCCTGCACAGGCTGGATGCATCCCATGGGAGGGACTGGGCTCAGTGGGTGCAGTTCCCAGAGTGGGTGACTGCTCTGTACCCCAGGGTGACCCACAAGCTCTGCAGCATCATGGAGAGGGGACCCAAACCAAGCGCTGCTTCAGGGCAAACACAGAGGAATGGGGTGAAACCCCTGCACTGCAAACTCCCTCTCCACTCAGCCAGCCAGCTCGGTGGTCTCATCCTGCTCCTTTGTGTTGTAGCCTTGAGCATCCCTTTGCCTTCCCCTCAGCCCACCCTGCAGTTGAAGCGCTTCTCCTGGGGGTAAATCCAACCCAATCCAACTCCAAAGCACAGTTGGGTGCTGGGACGCCCTCTTCAACCCCGAGTGCAGCCGCGGGCACCGAGTGCTGCCCTGAACCCTGTGGTCCAGGGTGCGGGGCTGAGGGGGGGAGCAGAGAACCAGGCAAAACGCTGCTTTGAAGAGTGGCCGCTGGGTGTCCCCGCAGCCCCGTGCCCAGCTTTCATAGAGCCACCACAGCATCACAGCCTGGTTTGGGCTAAAGGGACCTTAAAGTTCCTCCAGCTCCAACCCCTGCCACAGGCAGGGTCCCCTTCCACTGGAGCTGCTTGCCCCAAGTCCCTGTGTCCAACCTGGCCTTGAACACTGCCAGGGATGGGGCAGCCACAGCTTCTCTGGGCACCCTGTGCCAGCGCCTCAGCACCCTCACAGGGAAGAGCTTCTGCCTAAGAGCTCAGCTCAGTCTCCCCTTGGGCAGGTTAAAGCCATTAAATTACAGCAAGGAATAAAGAAAGCAACCCCCCCCCCCAAACAACCACTGGAAGGAAATGTTGACCACCACCTGAATGTGTTCTCTGAAGGGCTGGAATTACCCCTAGGAACAAACTCATTTCAAGCATTACTAAGCATTCAAGCATTACTAAGAGCAGCATTTCCCTCTTCCAAAAGCCATTCTCATACACTCAGCAGGCAGGTGGTGATGCTGCCCTCCTCCACCATTCACCCTGGGTGGAAACACTTAGCGCATCTTTGGATTCACTTAGCCCATAATAAGTGAAACAAAAAGGAGCCTTACAGGAGGCTTTGCTCTCCCCAGGAGCCACAATTCACCCTCACCCTGCTTTGTTTGACATCTTTTATTGTATGGATGGTTATTTCCATGGTGTGAATCACTGCTGCTCTGGTGCTGCCCATCCAACCCCTGCCCCTGCTCCTACACAGCCAGGGAGCAGGGACACGGCCACCACCAGCTCAGGCAATTGGGGCCCTCGGGACTAGCCCCACACCAGGCACTGATGCAATTTTAGTGCAATCAAAGGGGATGAAGCTACCCCTTAGAGCCCCTGTGCTCTCCCTGGGGTAGGGCAGCAAGCACTGTTACAGCAAACTCTGCTATCAGGACATTGCTTTGTTTTTCCCAACAGGACAACAGCTCCAGGCAGCAGGACACGACCTGAATGGTGCCTGCTCCTCTAGAACCAGAAAACCAAGCTTGGTGCAGTTACACAGCCCAAAAAGCACAGCAAAGGAAGAAAGGTGGCCAGGCTCAGGGGTAACGGGCAGCACAGTGTTCCTGAGGCTGCTGCCTGTGCATCTGTGTGCGTTGTGGAATGGAGACAGTGGAGGGGGACATGGGGAGCTCAGCACCAGCCCAGGGGCTGCAGCTGGAACCAGCACAGCTGATGCTACATAGGGTTGGCCAATGGTGGAACATGAAAGGAAGGGCACCACGATGCTGGGGCGCTGCTTTACAGCATCCTGGGCCAGAGTATTGCCTGAAAGACAGGGCTGATGGGTTGCTTGAGCAGTGTCCTCAGTCCACAAAGCCAAGGGATGGCTCCTGTACCCAAGAGGTCCACATCTGTCCAGTGCACGAAAAGATGCTCGGAGCAGGCAGAGCTTCACCAGGAGGAGATGACAGCTCAGCACTTGGTTTGAGCATCTGCTCTTGAAATCCACCTGGCCCAATGAGCACCAAAGGGTTAACAAACTGGCCAGGCAGACAAAGTCCCGTTTCTCCATGTTCAGTGTATGGAGGGGCCGCCGGCTCCTGCGGGGCGACCCACCGAGGTAAGGACGAGAGGTTTGCCATGGAAAGCACATCCCTGCAGTTACAGGGCTCTGGAGGCAGTCGAGGGGTTGTTAAATTACACACAGACATTCACACACACACAAACACACTTGAGCTCTTCTGTAAACTGGACTCCAACAGAGCACACAGGGTGATCCCATGGCAGCGCTGGATGCGGCATCCTCAGTTCCCGCGGTACGTGATGTTGGTGAAGGTAGATGTAGCCTCCTTATATAAAGGGTTGTGGCCCTGGAAGAAGAAGGAGAAGTAGAAAGAACATCATCATTTTGTGCTTGGCATCAGCATTCATTCTACTTTACAGCTGGGAAAACTGAGGCACCAGGTCAGCATTGAGTGGTTGACCCATATCTTCTCCACTCAAAGCTTCAGCCCATGAGGTTTCATGGGAGAGCAGGGAGAAGCTGCTGTGGAGGAGGAAAAAGGCAGCAGGAGCTCCTGAGAGAATCACCCCATGCCTCTCCATCCCTTCCCTCTGGGGAGAGGAGGAAGTGAGGGACAAGCACTGGTGCTATCCCAGCCCTTGTGCTCTGGGTGCCTCAGTTCTTCCAGTATCCCATGGCAGGAGGGACTTTCTGCCTTGCTCACAGGATGGAAGCACTGGTGTGGGCAATGAGTAAGAGGGTCACGCTGGTGACAATGCTTGGGATAAGCCGGAGGTGGGAAAATCATGTGGGACATGTGCTATCACCCATACACATCCTCTGGGACCACATTGGAAGGGGTGTCCAGGTTGGGCAGTGTCACCCTGAGTCCTTCGCGCTTCATAGGGGGATGGAGCAAGCTGGTCCCTAAGGACCATGCCCTGGGACCACAGACAGCAACTGGGCTCTTATGCTGGGAGCACTGGGATCCAGGGACTCCCGACCCACTGGTCCTCACCGTGTCCCACTTGGCCCTGGCCTTCTCCTCCTCGAAACGGGCGAACTCCCGGCGGTCGTGGATGGTGATGAGGAGCTTCCAGATGAGCAGAGCAGCGAGGCCGATGAGCAGGATGGCGCCCGTCACCGAGAGCAGGACCACCAGGACATCCGGCCCCTTCGGGCAGTCTGGAGGAGGGAGAAGGGCAGGGTTGGAGAGGCTGAGCTCTGGGGCTGCCTGGCCATAGGTACATGGAGCTGCTCTGGACTTAGGAGGGCTTCATCCTGCTCTGTTAGACAGCAGGAGCCTCCCTCCTTGAGCACAGCAGGTTCTGCATAGGAGGATCCCATCCATGGGATGCACGTGCTGAGAACCTCAAGCTCCTCTCTGTAGGGTGGGCTGCAGCCCTGCTGAGGGCTGCTTCCATGGCCCTGCTTTGGAAGGATATCCAACCCCCAGATAAGACCCTGAGGTCTCTGGAGACCCCAGGGATGCTCTGCTGTATCCCAGCCCTGGCTAATAGGAGCCAGCTCCTATCTGCTTCTCAAGTAGCATCACCCCATGGAGCGAGAAGCAGGATGAGGGCAGTGGGAAGGTTTAGCCCCCATCCTTGGCCTCAGTGCAGGGTGTGAAATAACCAAGAAGAGGTGGGGAAACATGAGACAGAGGCAGGAAATCACACCCTGTGGCATGGAGCAGGGAACAAAGCAGCTCTTTAACCTCCCTCACAGCCCCTGAACCTGGCTGGGGTGGGAGGTACAACAGGCACTCAAAGCATAGATTCAATAGGTTGGAAAAGAGCTTTAGGATCAAGGCCGATCTCCCCACTTAGCACAGAAACCCAGCACTGCTCCCTCTGCATCCCTCCAGCTGGCTCTTACCGGGCTCCTCGATAACGTAGAGGATGGACTTGCCGCTGGAGTCCTCATAGTACTGGAACCGCATCACGCAGTCGTTCTCATCCTTGTAGGTGCAGTTCACAGCATCCTTGCCCCTGTCAACTGTCACAGTGAGAGGTTCAGAGCCCCCCAGGTTAGGGGGCTGCCCATGGGGAGGGGGAATGGGTGGTGGACGCAGCCTCCCCCATTCCCACTCTTCAGGACAGGGGCTGGGGCTCTCTCTTACTGAGCTCCTGCACGGTCTCGATCTCATCGCGGCACATGCGGCTGCAGGACTGCTGCTCCACCAGCGTCCCCCGCTCAAACTTCTTGCACTCCACGCACTCCCTGAGGGAGAGGAGAGCAGAGAGGAGCCGTGAGCTCCCCCGTGCTCACACCTTGCACCTCAGGCAGCAGAAATCACTGCAGCCCCAACCCAGCCAGGCTGCTGGGTGTGAGAGCTCCTGCTGCCACTGCTGCTGGCTCACTGGTGGGATACCATGGATGGTTTGGGTTGGAAGGGACCTCAAAGCTCCTCCACCTCCAACCCCTGCCACAGGCAGGGACACCAAGCCATCCCAAGCACTGCCAGGGATGGGTTCTGTTCAGCCTGGAGAAGCTGTGTGGAGACCTCAGAGCAGCTTCCAGTGTCTTAAGGATGCTGGAAAGGGGCCTTCATCAGGTACTGGAGTGATAGGACAAGGGGTGATGGGTTTGAACTGAAACAGGGGAAGTTCAGGTTAGATCTAAGGCAGAAGCTCTTCCCTGTGAGGGTGCTGAGGCGCTGGCACAGGGTGCCCAGAGAAGCTGTGGCTGCCCCATCCCTGGCAGTGTTCAAGGCCAGGTTGGCTTGGAGCAAGCTGCTCCAGTGGAAGATCTCTCTTCAGGTCCTTTCCAACCCAATCCATCCCCATGACCCACCCCAGCTCTGCCCTTGCTCACTTTTTGATGGTGCAGGCGTCCGGGCACGTGGGGCACTTCTCGCAGGTGTCTCCATAGGAGCCGGGCTGGGTGCAGTCACACTTGCCGCAGACGCAGGAGCCGTGGCCGCTGCACACCAGCCCGGTGCTGGACATGCACGTGTCCGTGCGCGTGGTGCAGTTGCAGTAGTCACCGGTCCAGTCCGGGTCGCACAGGCAGTCCCCGCAGCTGCACAGCCCATGGCCTGGGGACAAGCCAGAGGCCATCAGGACCCTTGAGCATCCCCATAGACCCCAATAGCAATCACCCAGGTGGGGCTGTTGGCATGGCAGGGCCCAAGATAACCCCTTTCTACTGTCCATGGGGTGGGACACAGCTCACATCAAACCTTTGCTGCAACCCCAATGCTCCTCTTATTCTACCCAAACAACCAACGCTGCCAGCAGCAGCAGCTGGAGATGCTCAATCAGATCCAGCTCTGAGTTAGTCAAGCTTGGCTTTGGCTTTTAATTTCAGATTGAGTCAGGTTAAACCCCCCAATCCTGCTTTATTCCCAGTCCCAGACCAGGCAGCAGAAGCTGAATGCTGAGAAAAGCCCAACAAGCTCTGCACTCTCAGACTGGCTTAATCAGACAGACAGACATGCTCAAACCCTGCCAAAGCCTGGGGCTATTTGCACTGTGGTTTGATTACAGCTCAAAGACACAGTAAGGGATGGGAATGCCATGGAGCCAGCACACGCTGGCCTGTCCCAAGCCCTGAGTGCACTGGGGCATGTCAGGAATGCTGCTCCCAGCAGGAGATAGGCCAGGAATGATCCTCACCACGGCCTGTGGGACAAAGGCATAAGAAATCAATGCGCAACCCCGTGAATGAGGACCTGTGGCTGAGTCACAGGAAAGCAGTGGCACACCGGGTGGCAACGTATGGAAACATAGAACCATAGAACAGTTAGGGTTGGAAAGAACCTTAAGATCATCCAGTCCCAACACCCCTGCCATGGGCAGGGGCACCTCACACTAAACCATGGCACCCAAGGCTCCGTCCAACCTGGCCTTGAACACTGCCTGGGATGGAGCATTCACAACCTCCCTGGGCACCCATTCCAGTGCCTCACCACCCTAACAGGAAAGAATTTCCTCCTTATATCCAATCTAAACTTCCCCTGTTTAAGTGTGAACCCATTACCCCTTGTCCTATCACTCCAGTCCCTAATGAAGACCCCCTCCCCACCATCCCTATAGGCCCCCTTCAGATACTGGAAGGCTGCTCTGAGGTCTCCACGCAGCCTTCTCTTCTCCAGTGGCTCAGTGGGGTGGGATGGATGCCAGCAGGGTCAGCCAGAGCAGGTTAATGAACAGCTCAGCCAGGCTGGGGCAGAGCATCAGCAGCGCTTGGGCAAACAGGCAGTGAGTGGTTGTGCAAACAGGTGGCAGGAACAGGTGCCCGGGGACACAGGGGCACCGACTGTGCAGGGTGAGGGAAAGCCCAGTGTTTCTGCCTGTGTTAACAGCAGGCTGATAAGGTAAAGCATCAGTCCCACTGACACTGGGCTGAGGGGCAGGTGAGGTCCCCAGAACTCCATCTGGGGACATACAGAGTGAGGCTGGGAACAGGGAAAGGGGTGGCTGCCCCCTCCTCATTCCTCCTTGAACCACTTTTGGGATGTCCCACAGTTTCATGCCCCAGTCTCGGGCACTGCCACTCCTCTTGCATCCGCTGAGAGGATGGGGTAGAGCCTGGGGGTTCACTCAGAGCTCCAGTGCTTACTGGAGAAGTGGATGGGAGAAACCCTCTATGGGGAAGAGGCACACCAGGACATCTGAAACCACTGCTGGGACGGGTGTCCTACAGAGAGGGACTCCTTCCCCAGTGCCTGGCGCAGGAGGAGAACCCAAGGACCTGATTCTGTCTCCCCAGTGAGGAGAGAAGCAGCAGCCAGGGCTGGAGCAGGGCAGTCTGGTAGCACATGGAAGAGAGGAGAGGAGATGCTGCAAGGCCAGCGAGGGAGAGGATTCCCTTCCCCAGTGCTTTTGCCAACAGGGAGTCCTCAAGACCTGAGTGGAGGATAAATGCCTCTCTCCATCCCTCTCCCTCCACCCTGGGGTTTCCTCCCACAGAACAATACCTCTGATGTGTTGGGTGCTGTGATTCAAGCAGGGTCCCTGCCCTGCACACCCCTGGGTGCCCACCAGCCCCCTTGATGGGAGTTCTGAGTCTAAGCGAGGACTGAGGTCTGATTTTAAAGCCTGTAACCCAGGCATAGGAGGTGACCCCAGCTGCCAAAAAGGGAGTAATCCCTCTGGCATTGCTTCAGACCCAGGGCTGGTCATGGAATGGTTTGGGTTGGAATGGACCTTAAAGCTCCTCCAGCTCCAACCCCCTGCCACAGGCAGGGACACCTTCCACTAGAGCAGCTTGCTCCAAGCCCCTGTCTCCAACCTGGCCTTGAACACTGCCAGGGATGGGGCAGCCATCCCCTCAGCACCCTCATAGGGAAGAACTTCTTCCTGATGTCTCATCTGAATCTCCCCTGAATAAATCTGAACCCATCACCCCTAGTCCTATCGCTATTCCCTTGTATTGTGGTCCAGGCAGAGCCATTGCTGAGCAACAAGCCAGCGGCGGGGACAATGCATGGGACACCCCCCCAAACTGCTGGTGCCACCTTTCCTCATGACCTTGGGCGCCGTGAGCACCTTGATCCGCTCCCTGCCCATCACTCACCCGAGCACATCTGCCCCTTGAAGCGCACGCAGGAGAAGTCATCGCACTCGCAGTACTTGCCCGTCACCTTCCCGAAGTCGCTGCTGTGGCACACGCACTGCCCGCAGATGCACTCCCCGCGCTGGCTGCAGAGGGGCTGGCCCGCCCGGGGGCTGCAGTTGTCCTGCTGCGAGGGGTTGTACTCCTCCTCCGAGCACTCGCAGTGCGAGCCCAGGCGCCCGGCGTTGCAGCGGCACACGCCGCACTCCAGGGTGCCGTTGCCTCCGCTGCAGGAGGAGCTGTTGGCCTCCGCTTGGCTCTCGCAGGAGCAGTCGCAGTCGAAGTTCACCACCACGGTCAGATTGTCCTTGAAGCCCACGGGTTTGATGGTGAAGGACTTCTCCCGCTCCCGCGGGCATCCCCGTACCTTGGCCTCGATGCTGAAGCTCACCTGGAGGGCGAAGGGGAGCATTAGGCCATCAGTACCATCAGCACTGTGCTGTGGTACCCAAGCTTAGGGAGCCCAGGAATGGGACCCACCACATTCCGTTGGGCTTTTCAGGGCTGTCCCAACATGGTTTGGGCGTGTCACAGTAACCAGACTGAATCCCATTCACTGCACCCAGCAGCCTGGCCTGAGCTATTGAACTATAGTGTTTGCATCCAGCAGACTCAGTAAAGCATCTTCATCCTTGCTGGACCCCTCTTTCCACTGGAAAGATCCCCGTATTACCAGGGAGGTGGTGGGGCAAGGAGATGGTGGTGGTGGAAAGCATCAAGCTCTACACGGAGGGGGAGAAAAACCAAGTCCATAAACAGGATCCTCACCGTGTCCCCAATCTTGAGCCCTACACAAGACTTGAGCCCAGGGATGACCTCGTCGTTGAGGCAGGTGGCATTGAAGGCCAGGGACAGCTCTTCAGGGAGGTCACGCACCTCCAGTTCCACCTTGGAGCGGATTTTCTAGGTGAGGAGAGAGAAGGGTTGAAGGTGACAGCAGAGGCTGGGCAGGGACCAGCCCCTGGGATGGGGCTCCCCTTCCACCACGGTGCTCCCATGCACACGGGAAGGGAGCCAAGAGCTTTGAGTCTTTCTCAGGACTTGGCTACATCATTCCCCATTGGGAAATGCCTTCGAGGATGGGAAGGGGCAGGCAGTGACCACAGTGACCTCCCTTCCCCAGCATTCCCGCACGCACGGGTGGAGGCAGATGCTCACAGCTGGCCCAGGAAGGATGCTCAGGGCTGGGGGAGCTGCCAACTCTGTGTGGGCTGTTTGCAGTGTGAAGCAGTGGCTATTTTGGGAGGGAGAGAGCTGTGTGGGGCCATCACGTTGCACACTCACCCCATAGGAGTCCACTATGAGCTGCAAGACGTTGCTGGAGTCTCTGGACAAGGTGCCCACGGTTGTGCCTGGGATCAGCTCACTGTAGTTCTGCAGGAATATCATAAGCATGGGTTGCATGTAACTTAGCCAAACCTGTCTGGGCACATGGGAGCTTCCCTATGAGCTTTGATAGGACAGGAGACCTCCAAGCTATATGGGGCCACCCATGGCCAGCTGCAAAGGATGCTCCTTGGGACTCACCACCCCCCTAAGAAGGTGGCTTTGCACAGGGGCTGTTACCTGGTAGAGGCCAACCACTGTATCTGTCACAGCAAAGATCAAGTTGATGTTCTTCTGGGAGAGCTTCTCAGTCATCAGGCCCAGAGAGGGATAGTCCTGGGGAGGAGGAGAGGCTGTACCCAAAGAACATGTACCCCCAACCACCCTGGTCCTCATCATGCTCTCCAGCCATGGCTGGATCACCTCTGCCATCCCATGGGGTTCTTCAATAGGGTCTCCACAACCCCATCGTGGAGGTTGGGATTTACCAGTGTGGTGGAGGCAGAGTAGAAATTGTCCTTGTCAATGTGGCACTGGGCATCATTGGGCTGCACGATGCCGGCCAGCCTGCCATCCAGCGCGATGTGGGTCTTGGCATCCGTGGTGAAGACGAGGAGATGGGAAGCATCATTCCTCCAGCCAATTTTCTCCTGTAGTGAAAGACAGCTCCTGGTTATGCAGCAGCCCTGTGTGCCAGCACCCTGCCGCTGCCTTTGCATGCCCCAGGTCATAGATATGGGCTGCAATCCCTCCCATTCCCAGCGAAATCAAGGTGGAGGCACAAGGTGGATGTCCCTTTTGGGCTGGTTACTGCAGGGCTGACATGGGATCATTATGCCCCATCCCTGGCAGTGTTCAAGGCCAGGTTGGACGGGGCTTGGGGCAAGCTGCTCTAGTGGAAGGTGTCCCTGCCCATGGAAGGGGATTGGAATTGGATGAACTTTATGGTCCCTCCTAACCCAAATCATTCCATGATTCTGTGATAATCAGTTCCCAGGTACCTGATCTCCTCCTCTCTCCTCCCAGGACCATGTAAGGGCCCTGCTCTTCCCTTGCCTTGGCTGTTGGTCTAGAAACATTCAGGTTGAATGCTCATCCTCTGCAGATGTGAGCCACACAGCAGCACCACAGGGTTTATGTTCCTTACCTGGTGGGCTTGGATGGCCTCTGCCAACCCACCAGGGCCAACCCAATGAGCATCTCCCAAGCCCCAGCCAGGCCTTCTTGCCCCTTACATCGCACACGGTGGCCTGGATGATGGCATCGAAGCCACCCTCGGGCGCGTCGCGGTTCCTTGAGACACTCTGCTTCCGCACCTCCTCGTTGAAGCGGGTCACCTCATCCGTGAGCGACAGGACGTGCTTGTACCCAAACATGGGCAGGCAGGTTTCCCCGATCCTGCAGGGCATCAGGCGGGGCATGAGGATCAGATCCCACCTCCCATGGGCCCATCCAGGATGCTTGGAGGGACCCAACCACCCCAAGAGCCCAAGGACACAGCCAGAGGCTGGTGAAGCAACCACATGTCCTAGAGAAGGGCTCCGTCCTGCTGGAAGTTTTAGAAGCCACTTTCTTACTCATAGCAAGGGTTGATGATGGCTTCTGGAGGGGAGATGTACATGTAGGGGGAAATGGGCTTGTCCACAAAGGCTCCAAAGCCGATGCGTAGGTTGCTGGTGAGCTTGCGCATCTCACTGGCCAGCTTTGTGCCCAGGTTCTGGATGTTCCTCAGATCGTCCTTCATGGAGTTGGACAGGTCCATCAGGTAGTAGATGTCCACGGGGTAGTCTTCCACTTGACGCACTTGGACACGGAAGATCTGGGAATCATCTGTAATGTGACAGGGAGTGAGAGATCCTCTCCTAGGAGGAGGAGGGGGGGATCACTGCAGGACTAGGGAGAAAAATCAACCTATGGGGTCAGCAGGAACCCAAGGAGACGGTTTAAAGCTTCTGGGAGGAGAACATCACACTGGTACACGAAGGGGCAAAGCCCTTTGGGCAGGGTGCTTGCACAAGAGATAATGGTGTGCACCTTGGACATGGCAAACGTGCTTACAGGTCCTGTTCTCCAAACCTCCTGCCCAGAGCTGACCCCCACAAGCTGCATGAACAGCATGACCAACACGCACTGGATGGAGTGAGTGAAAGACCCAGCGTGTGGATACAGGGAATACCAGGGCACTGTATGGCTGCTTCAGACTTCCCTGAGCAACCAAGAACTCCAAGCATCTCCCAAGGCCTTCCCCATCCCTGTTCCCTCCTTCTTGGCTCCTTCCAGCTCTTCCATGTCGTCACCACACAGTCAGGGGGCCCAACTTAGGGCTCAGAGAGCATCTGTTTCTCCTTGTAGAGCTAAAACCAGGACTCTGAGCTTGTGGGCCATGGGCTACTTAAACCCTTTAACATTTGGTCTTGATTCATGAGTGGAGGCCAATGACTCATGCCAAGCCTTGGTTGGACAGAGGTCAACTGGGGTTTTCTTGTACTGCCTCCAAGAAACAGGGACTTCAGCACTGCACACTATCTGTTCCTCTCCAGAGCACCACAACTACCTGCCTCCTGCCAAATATACCTATAAGGGCCACTTAGCAGCTACATGTCCCCATCACATGGGGTCACTTCAGACACACAGGACATACAGGGTGAGGACTCTTGTCTGGAAGGCCCAAGAATGTGCAATCAGCCACCAATATCTGGGCTTTAATGAGCACAAGGGGCCAAAATTGTTTCTGCTGAGACTGGAAGAGTCATCCATGAATGGATGGCAGGGAATGGGCTGCACATGGGACAGAGCACAGTGATGGTACCACTTGCTCCACATCCCCAAACTGGTTTTGTGACCCTAGGAGAATGATTCCTGTTAGTTCTGCCTCCTGCTTGGCATCACTTGGAGCTCCTCCATGCTGGCAAACGACCATCACAGTTAATTGTCTCCAGCCTGTCTGAAACAAGCCTAGGGAATCACAGGGACCTGTTGGCAACCCAACCCTTCCAGCTGCTCTACAGCTTGTTAGACATGAGCTGACCTCCACCAAAGCATTTAGAGTACAGCAGCAGAGGCCAAGGTCTAAATGGCTCGATAAAATAAGTCCATGTGTTGTTGAAGTTGGTGTATCCCATCCTGCCCATTGGGATATGTCAGGGTTGAGCCAGGAGACTCATCAGCTTGCAGACAGCCCGGCTGCCCAGCAGGGATGCTCCTGGAGGGTTTGGTGCAGCTCCCAGCTTGGCGTTGCCCCCCATGGACACAAGAGTTGGTGAGGCAGTGATGGCTCACTCATCACTTGAGTCCTTTGAGTTATTCCCACTGCATCCCCCCTTCCCACGGCAGTTGGAGGCTCTCACCTGGCCGCAGGTTCAGCCGTATTCTTTGGGGGCTCATCTGGGTGGTGATGGAGCTCCCTGAGCCCTTGTCACTGAGGGGTCTGGCCTCCAGGATGGTCACGCTGCTGCTGGGGGACTCGATGTAGTCGTGCCCGCAGCCATTCTCCAGGAGGTTGGTGAGCAGGTCACAGCGAGGGGACCCTTGTGCCAAGACCTGTGGGAAAGGCCCATGGTCAGGAGCCAGGCTCCTCCAGGAACCCCCATGGTTACAGCACAAAGAGGGCCCCCTTTTCCACTGGAGAGCTCCTTTAGCACACCTAGTGCAGGAGACCAGGATAAGAGGTGCTTTGGGGCACGGTGCCTCTGCTCAAGGGAGATGCTGCACAAGTCCTGCAGGGGTTCAGGGCAGGTTTTGGTCTGTTGTGCTCTGGTGGAGCCCAGCAACCCCTGCCAAGGAGTGAGGGAGAACAGATCCCTGCCAAGCGCACTCCCAACTGCTGGCAGATGGAGCCCCAGGTTTGGATTTGGCCAAGCTAAAAGGAAAGCCCCTTTACGTGGGATAGCCAGAAGACGGTGAGGAGGGATGTGAACATGGCAGGGGATGAGGATCAGAGGCTGGGACTTTATTATATCCTCAGCCATGGCAAAACACGACCCACCTTTTCCCACTTTAATCTACTGTGCCTTTAGAAACCCATCTGTTTCAGCCCTGATCCCTGCTGCGGGGAGCCCATTGCATGAAGTGATGCTCAGTTCCTGTGCAAGAACACTTCAGGCTTATCTGGAGCTCTCCAGCTTCCTGCAGGATGGAGCCAGCCAGGAGAAAGGAGAACCAAAAAAGGAGTGAAAGAGCAAAAAGGGCTGTGGTAGAAGCCATCAAGGGCCGGAAGCCCAACGTGTGGAGTCACCATGGGGTCTGGCCTTGTCCCTCTTTCCTAGAAAGCTCTGGCTCCTCGCCCTTATCACAGCACATTCAGAAGGGCTCCGCTCGCTTTAGCTTCTCACGGAGACAGATATGGGAGGAATTTCTTTCCCAGCCCAACGCTGCCAAGAGGCTCCCTCCCCTCCATCTCCTTCCCACAGCCCAAGCTCTCCTACATTCAAAGTCTACAGCAGATGACCAGCACAGCCTTTCCCTGTAGTAAAGTGGCACAAGTCCTGCTGGGGCTGGTTCAGCTGGATCCTAACTGCAGCCTCCCAGTGCTGGCGAGTTTCCCCATGCAGGACATCATCCGAGGCTGCCTGAACCCTGGAATGAATGTGTGTGTTTTATGCTGGCCAAGAGCCCTCTGGAAACAGTGTGGAGTGATGGCCAGAGAATACATCAGCAAATTCATCAGCAGACATGTTCCTGCAGCCTCCTGCTCCCGCTCTCACTGCCTGGCCAGCACACTGCTGCCCAAGAGGACAGCTCATCCCTCTCATTTTAGCTGCCTTGAACCCACCCAACCCCACAGGGCTCCCTGCTGCGGGAAGAGGTGCCTGGTTTACGCCACATCCCATCCATCACCACTTACATTCCTGTCCCAGGTGGAGAAATCACTGGAAAAGCATGAGGGTAAAGGCAGGCTGGGCTCTTGGGTGATACCTGGAGATGCTGGGAAACTCCCAGGCCACACAGCACCTTATGGGATTAACAACATCATTCCAGCTTTGAGAGTCCCATGGAGATGCTATTTAACCCCTTACCCTGGAGCCCTAAATATGATGATGGATCCAGGACTCACAGGAGCCTCCCCAGCAACAAAACTACTGCAAAAGGCAAAGGAAAAAGCCACTGTAGCACTAAAGGAGCACTTGATGATATGGTTTGTCGCCTGCATCCCTTGTGAGTGAAGGCAGGACCAGGCAGGGTACTGGCAGAGCCAGCTCCATTCCCAAGCTCCCAGCACAGGCAGCTGTGGGAATTCCTGCATCCCCAGGACATCTCCATTTTCATGCCCAAGGCAACCACATAGAGCATCAGCTCTGTGCAGGAGAGAACCCAAAGCAGAGAGGCCACAGCAGATTAAGCTAAAACCTTCCAGCAGCTTCTCTAGAACAAACCCCTGGTCCACCTTTGCCTCCCCTGTTCCTCCAAGGCAACCAGAGGGGGTGAGGCACTGGAAGATGTGTCCCAACAACCTCCCAAACGATTTTAAAGCCACATCTCGGTGTTACAGGTTGGCTGCCATTTCCCAATGGAAAAGGGAAGCGGATCTGTTGGTAAAAAGCAGTCAAACTTCCTGAAAACTGAATAAAACTCAATTCCCTCTGCATCAGCCTCAAGAAACCACAATGAAAACCTTCTCTTGTCCAAAGGCAGGCTGGAGCAGCAGATAAGGGCTGCTTGGGGAGGCCATGTGGGTGGGAAAGGAGCAGAAGGAGCACAAATAAGGACACTTCCCCTTTAAAAAACAGAGGGATGGGGGGAGGGGGGGGGCACAGTATCAGAGACCTCCCCACCCCTGGGAAATTAAACAAACCCACGCAGAGAGCCCTCATGCGCTCTGTTCAGCCAATGCGGTCCAGATGTTGGAGGCAGAGCCCGGCTCTCCGGGGGCCGGCTGCTGGCGGCTCCCTCGCTGCTCGTCACGTCCATGAGCAGCCATGGAAAGATTTCCTTTTTTGGGAACCTTTGCTGATGCGGAGGAAAAACCGAGCCCCGAGCATCACCGCTCCCAGGAGCAAACCCAACCCCATTCCTGCTCCGGAGCTGGGAGCGAGGCTCCTTATCACACCCCTTGCTGGAGGCAAGATGGGGCACAAGCATCTTCACTCGCACCAAGAGCCGATGGGCACAGCGAGCAGAGGCATTCCCTCCACACTGAGCCCAGAGCATCGGGCCATGCAGGCACAACCCAGCAGCGTTTTCCAGCTGGGATTGCTTCCCCCCAGGTCCCGCTGGCACAATCTCAGCCGGGGGAAGCGGGGCTTTCATGGGTGGGGAAGCAGAAAGGAAGAAAAGCTTTGCCAAAGGAGGAGGTTTCATCACCTCTCCCCGTCCCAGCCTCTCCTCTGCCCTGGGGCTGCTGCTCCATCCAGTTGTGAAACTCCCTCCCATTACCTTCTGATGGACTAACCCCAGGGCAGCATTTTTGAAGGGGAACGTGGCAAATCATGGGGGCTCTCACCTACCCAAACAGAGCCACGACTCAGCTCTCACATCCTCTTTAGCCCAAACCCAGGCACTTTGTCTTCCTTTCCCCTTCTTTCCAACAACAAAAGGCTCTTAAACCCAAATCCTAGCTTCTAATCAGTGATTTCCCTTCTTCCCCCCAGCCTCCTTTCCTTTTCCAGCCCTTACAGCAATTAAGCTCCTTTAGCCTTAGTAAAGTGCTTAGTAAAACACTTTAGCCTTAGTGCTTTACAAGGGGTTATCAAGGAAACCAAAAGTAAACGAAGTTTGAAATGTACTTTTCCTAACAAAGTGAATTTCCAGTGGGAACACCAGCATCTCCCAGCCAGCTCCTGCCAATGCACTCAGATAAGGGACAGGTTTTCAGAGCAAGGCAGGAGAGGGCATCCCAAGCTGTGGTCTGAGCCGGATGCCACCAATAAACACGTTTAGACACGGTGGGAACAGATGGAGACCGAGGTTGCGGCTGTAACACGGGGAGCAGCGCCCATCCCAAAGGCTCATCCCTTCCTCCACATCCCTGCCTTACCTCGGCAGAGCACCAGGCACAGAGGGGGCTCACAGCCAGGCACTGCTTGCAGGAGTTCACCCCGCGGGTGGTGCAGATGTTACCCCCTGAAACAGGAAAACAACGCAGTTACATCCTGCATCCACATGGGTGCTGAAGTGTCAGTGCTCAGCCAGGCCCCCATCCCACCAGAGCTCTGCTCTAATCCTTTTCCTATCCCCCAAACCCCAGGAGCTGCCTCCATGCTCCTTTTATAACCTTGGTGCCAGCTGGGCTTCATCCTGCCTGGGATTGAGCATCATTTCCCACCTGCCAGCTCCTTAAAGGGTCCCTGCTTCCATCCTTTCAGTGCTGCATGTGTTGGAGTGAGGGGCATCTCCCCTTGTGCCTCCCTGCTCATGTTTTGGGGTACAGGGGTGAATTCCCAAGGGCACAATGTGGTACCTGCATCCCTGCCAGCGGCTGGGGAGCTGCTGCCTCTTCCCATCACCCCTGACCCAGTGTCGTCGGTGCCTTCTTGTGCACACACTAAACTCAGCAGCTGCTCTTGGCCCAGGTTCAGACACAGGGAAAGGAGGGGAGGGAAAGGGCAGGAGTCCAGGAATGTGCTGGTAACCAGTTGTGGTTGTGCCGATTCCCTGGGCAAAGGTTGGGCTCTGTTGGTGGAAGGGGCAAGGGAGACTTTGGGTGATGCTGGCACCAGTCCTGCAAGCCGGGGGGGGATTGAAGGGACCCCAAATGACAGCAGGAGCCCTGGGCAGCTCCAGTGCCTGCAGTGGCAGAGGCAGAACCATGGGGCTCTGTGGTTCCTGCTGTCAACGGCTGATGTGGCTGCGGTGGCATCACCCTTCCTCCTGGAGCACAAGCATCTTAGGGCTTGGTTATGGGAATGCTGCAGCCTGGGGAGCCCAGGAGCATGGAGCGGTGACTGCTGGGGTCTCCCCTTTGCCCCGTGTCCTCTTGTCCCTGCCCAGGGCTTTCCCAATGTTTCTGAGCACAGGAAATGCAACACAAAGCAGAGAGGAAATGGTGAAACGGTGTCGTCAGGTCCCTGGGCAGAACCACAGTGACGGCAGCGCGTGTTCATGCCCCTTGGCACGCAGCCTGGGCCTCATGTGTGTGCTCATCGTGTGTGCACACATGTCGCACCTATGTGCATCTGCATGAGGTGGTGTCACAGGCTGAGCTGGACACGTTGTGGCTGCTTGGGGATGTGCCCCATGGCCATGCCACCTCCCTGCTTGTCCCACACAGGGTGACTACATTTAAAGGCTAAACCCCAATTGCCCTGCTCAGCACCAGCTTCAGGGTGGCATCCATAGGGACACTCTGCAGCATATGAGGAGGGGCAGGATTATACATTTAGCATTGCCTAAAGGAGCAACATGTTGCTCCGAGGACATGCAGGGATGCAGAAGCAGCATCACACCCTTGAGCAGACAGGATATGAAGCTGGGGCTTGGTATGAGGAAGGCAAAGGGCTCTTAGCACTGCCAGCTCCTGCTGTGTGTGGAATCCCTCCTGCCTTGCCAAGCAGTGGTGGCTGCAGCCCAAGCCCATGTGCCTTGGATTTGGGCTATGCCCTGGAATTGCCCTTAGGGACAAGCTCAGAGGATGAACCACCAGCAGTGCTCCTGACCTCCTTTACTTAATGCCAGTGTGGGGTTTGTTCCCTCAGGGGTGGGTTTGAGCTTGGCCTAGGGTGGGATGCACTGGTCCATGTCCTCTCTTGAGCAGGTTTCCCCTGTGACTTGAGCCGAGTGCCTCAGTTTCCCCTGTGCAGCGTTAACCCTGGGCTGCACTGAAACATGAAGTGAGGATCTCCAAGCTTGGGTCTGCCTCCACTTCTCCTGCTGTGAAACCTGAGCTCTGGGGATAACGAGCCCCAGGTCTGTCCCTTTGGGCTGGAGAGCTCCTCTGCTCCCCAGCAGTCGGTATGCATTACCTCCTGCCTGTGTGCAGCCTCTGGGCTCAGTGCTTTCCTTCCCACCCCACAGCACAGGGGTCCTTGATCTGGTGCTCCCCTCTCATGCTGAGGATGTAGCCCCAGTGAAGCTGCACATGGGGTTAGATGGGGCTGCAGCCCAGAGGGTCCTGCAGGAGGGATGCTGCTATGCCTGAAGCTGCATCCACATCATGTCACCATGTCGTTGCTGCTTTGACCAGGGGGTCACTTCCTACCCCCAGACTCATGCAGCCCTCTGGTCCCCATGGGCTCCATTGCCCATGACTGAGACACATGCCCAGGGATGGAGGACCCTTCCCCAACCTGGGAACCTGGCCTCTGGGAAGGGGCCAAAATGCCCCAGTGCCAGTGGTGTTAGCACTGTTCTCACCATCCAGATGTGGCTGTTCCTGCTGTGAACAGGCAGCCTCAGCCTCTCACTGTGCAGAAATGTCTCTGCTTTGGCCTTTCCAGCTCTGCCTGTGTGAGGGAAGTGGGGAATGGGGACCTGGGATGGTGTAGGAGCAACAGCACAGGCAAAGGAGGGAGGAGGAGGATGCTGCATCCTGAGCCCACTCCAGGTTTGGTTGTAGAACTTCCCAAGCAGCGCTTCCCAGGCTCAGGACACCGCCTGGATGCAAGACCCAGCACAGCTTTTTGGGATTTGATTTTCCCAGCCATAAAACCTCATGACCCCAAGTGCTGTGAAAGCGGTTGGTCTCTCACAATGATCTGATCCTAAAGACTCAGGCTTTGAAAACAGAAAGAAATCCTAGCACATAAATACAGGGAAATGGGAGATGAACTGGGCAGCATGGGAACTGCTGGGGCAGCGATGTGGGATGATGCACTCGAAAAACCCCAGACGTCTGTGGCTCAGCATCACCCTTCCCCGGCTGGAGGAGCTTACTCAGCCCCCAAGCTGCACTCCAAGTAACCTCGACGCACCGCAGGAGCCAGGCACATGCTTTGTTTTTCCTCCCTCTGCCAAATGGAGCAAGAAAATGCCCACAGAAAACCTGATAATGATATTTTAGAGAACTCGATAAGGACACAGCGCATCCGGACATCCTGCTTGATGCAGCGATCGGGGCTTAGGCTCTGCCAATGGCATCCCGGGGCTCTGGCTTTTCTCTGACCCTCTCCCTGTCTGCAAGCATCATCCCAGGGAAGGAACAGCCCAAACAGAGCTCAGCTTCTTACAAGCACCGGTACACAGGACCAAAGAGATCACCCGTACAGCCCCAAACTGCAGCTCTATAGTCTCAATGGGCTGTTATCCTAGGTCCTGTATTGATGACAGGGATCAGGTAGGTCAGAGCCTCAGGCTGTTCCTGGGAATTCACCAAAGTCTGGAATTCTTTAGACAGAACAACGTTGCCCAAAGAGCCTGGCCTCGAAAACAATGGGACCCATTTATAAACCAGGAGCTGAAAACACCAATTCACAGCTGCAGGATTTTCTCTGAGCCCCGGGAACACACCTGGGGAGGACAGAAAACGCTTTTCTCTGCTCTTCTCCATGCTCCAGACGCTGGAAATGTTAAAGCTACAAATTACCTCTGTCTGAAATCACCTCATCCTAACCCCCAGTTCTTAAAAGCACCAGAATAGAGAAAAGAGAACTCAAGACATAAACGCACCCCCTGCCTTTAAACCAACCCGGCCACAGCGCCCAACCTGCCCCGCAAACTCTTCGTTGTGCATTTAGGAAGGACGGAGCCCAAGTCACACCCTGGTCCTCCCATTACAAACCCTTACCCGGAGCCAAACACAGCGGAGGTACAGAACACAAACTTGCCGCACCCAGCGTGGAAATAACTCCCAAACCACGTCCCGATCCTACAACACCTTTGGGGAACCCGCCTGGCGCCGACCCCTCCAAGACCCAACCGGTCTGAGCAGCTTCAGGCTGCCCGCTGCCCCCTCGGAGCGCTTTTCCCAGGGAGAAAGTGCTGGGATTTGGGGCGATTTGGGCCGCACAATCTCGGAATGACCCGGCTCGAAGCGCTCCCAAACCTACCCCAGGCGCCAGCAGCGCAGAGCGCGATGATCCCCAGAGCCACGCTGAGCTTTCCCATCTCCTCCTGCAAGCCCCGAGCGCGGGGGGCTGCCTGGACCGGCCCCACCGTGAGCGATGGGGAGCAGCTCGGGAGGCTTGGAGCAGCCCAGGAGATGAATCATGGGGCTGGGTGTGTGACACACGGCGAGCGGGGCCGGCCGGAGGGAGGAAGCGGCGCTGGCTCGTCACTCACTGGGGAGCCGCTCTGTGCCCCCCCCCGCGCTGCCGGCACCTCCTCATGCTTGGCTTTGCTTTGCTTCGCTTTGCTCCGTCAAGGACCTACTAAACGCTGGCAGTGAGAGCTCACAGCGCCGGTGACCTCCAGCCCTGGGGCTGGTAACAGGCTCTTTCCCATAGGCTCTTTTGCCTGGGTTTAACTCCTTGCAAAACCTTGCTCCCTCCTTCCTTTCGTTAACTCTTGCGGGAAAGGCAGCGCTGAGTCCCAGGCTTGAACGGGAGGTGAAGGTGTGGGTTCTCAGCTCCCGAACGGTGCAAGTGGGGCTGCTGCTGCTCGAACAGGGAGCTGAGTGAGATCCGAGCCTGGTGAGAGCAGCAGTTTGGGTGTAAACCTGGCCGTCACCACGGCAGGGAAGTTCGGACCTCATTTTCCTCTCGCTTGTATTGGTTTCCCCCTCTGTGTCCTCAGAACTTGCTCTTGTACTGAGCAAGGAGAGGGATTGTCCCCCCTGAAACAGCAGAGCTGTTTGTGGGTGCCTCCGGGGGGGGGTGGTGTTGATAAACTCTTGTTTAACTTGGAGGTGGGGAAACTGAGGCACTCAAGGTACGGCTGGGATGCAAATGAGAGAGAAGGGCTGCTTTCCCGGAGCCCAAGGATGCTCCCACCATGCATCGGGTTGGGAACAGTAATGGCCGAACTCTGGAGCAAGATGGGCCAACACACAGGACCATCAGGCATCAGAAACAGAGCTGATGTGTGTGTCTGATGGTGCTGGATGTGATGTGAGGGTCCTGTATGAGAGCCACAGCCCCACGTTCCCCCCCTACGAGAGGGGATGGTGCCTGGGAGGGTGAGAGCTGGGGACTCAGCCTCAGGAGCTGGGGATTTGGCTTTAAAAGTTGTTTCTGTGCCTCTTTTCTTCCCCACTCACCCCCATTCTCCCTCCGGGAGCTGCTGCCCTCCCGCGGCTGCGGGGGATCGTTTTCCACCTGATCCAACTGCATCCCAAGGGCTTATTGATGGGGATTTGGTAAAGAGCACCAGGAGAAGCCCACCGACCCTCCTGCAGCGTCCGAAAGTGCTGCTCCTTGGCTGGGACATCAATACAAACCCCAGAGCTTTCTGAGGGGCTCTTGGTCGTGCCCTGCTCATAGAATCCCAGACTGGTTTGGGTTGGATGGGAGCTTAAAGCTCCTCCAGCTCCAACCCCTGCCACAGGCAGGGACCCCTTCCACTGGAGCAGCTTGCTCCAAGCCCCTGTGTCCAACCTGGCCTTGAGCACTGCCAGGGATGGGGCAGCCACAGCTTCTCTGGGCACCCTGTGCCAGCGCCTCAGCACCCTCACAGGGAAGAGCTTCTGCCTAAGAGCTCAGCTCAGTCTCCCCTCGGGCAGGTTCAAGCCATTCCCCTTGGCCTGTCCCTACAGGCCCTTGTCCCAAGCCCCTCTCCAGGTTTCCTGCAGCCCCTTTAGGCACTGGAGCTGCTCTAAGGTCTCCCCTTCAGGAGCCTTCTCTTCTCCAGGCTGCCCCAGCCCAGCTCTCTCAGCCTGGCTCCAGAGCAGAGCTGCTCCAGCCCTCGCAGCATCTCCATGGCCTCCTCTGGGACCCCAGAGCCATCTCCCACTGCAGATCCCATTGGGTACTTTTAGTGCATCCCAGTTCCTGCTTTTCTTAGACTTCATGGGATGGGTTGATGAATTTGTTCAAGATTCTAGAGAGAAACGTGGGAGCCCTGCTTGGCTCAGCACCCGCCATGGATCCTCCCTGCCATCCATCTCACTGGTCCTCTTCACTAAGGGACTTATCCTGCCCTGTAGCTGCTTGCCCACACCAGCAGTGCTGCAAAGGCATGCACAGCATCACCGCATGCTCTGGCTCAGGAGTGATGGATGAGTGCAGCAGCCGGATCCACGCTCTGGCGAGTGGGAAGAGGCTGGAGCTGGAACCACCAGAGGGAGCAGAAACTCCTTCAGTTTGCGAGTGAGCGGAGAGGAGCTCCCACCCGGCCAGGGATGCTCTGGTTTCCCGGTGGGACTTTTCCTGGCCCTCAGGTCAAACCCGAGCAGATGCTCTTGCTCCATCAGGGCTTTCCACCTCCCTCCTGCACGCAGTTCTGCCTCAAACTGCCCTGAAAGAGCAGGCAGCCCTGCAGGGAGAGGAACTCCAAGTGCAAAAAGCAACAAGTAAACCCCAAACCAAATGGGTTTTGAGGCCCTGAAGTCACAGCAGCACAACAGGGCACAGGTCCAAGCTGGCTGAAAGGAAGATCAGTCGAGACTCTCTCTGCAAAGCTCCCCTCCATCCTCAGCCAGCCTCACGCTCCTGCCTTGGCTGCAGTTCATCAATCCTCATTTTAGGGCCATTAAAATCCCCTCCAGGGCTGGGCCAAGACAGCCAGGATGTGCACAGGTAAACCAAGTCCTCACATCGTGGCTCGGGGGTGATCTGCTCTTCTGTGCCATCCAGACACGTTTTCCAGGCAGATACCAACAGGCAAAGCCCATTGTGTCACCTATAAGCAGTGACACAGCAGTGCCATGGGACAGGCAGGGTGAGGACTGAGTCAGACACCGTTGGACACCCCGAGTTTGGGTGTCCCTTGGGGAGCTTATGCAGACACAGAGAGCAGAGCAGTGATTGACCCTCCCCTGGCATTGTTTCAGTGGGGCTGAGGGGCCTGAGTGAGGGGGTCTGTGATGCTCTAGCCCTGGGTGCAGCAGTGGTGCTGCTGTAGGACCCACAGCTGGGGACAAGGCAGGGAAGGGGTGCAGGGATCAGGGTGCAGCACTGCAGTGCTCCCCGTTGAAGGGGCTAAAAGAGCAGGAGTGGGGGGGAAGCAGGAGACAAAGATGCTCGGGGAGGAATCCCCCAAGCAGAGGAAGACAGAGATGCAGAGAGGGGGATGGATCCAGCCCTCATCTGGAGGCACAGGACAGGCATCACTGAGCAGAGCTGGGGGTGGACGTGGCTGGATTGGGCCAGCGCTGCTCTAAGCATGAGTGGGTGGCATAGAGCAGCAGGCAGGGATCGGGAGAGCAGCGCTGACCTGAGGCTCATGCGAGCCTTCACAGAGCGGGACAGGGGACCTGCCAGCATCCAGGAGGACCAGGACCATGCGGGATGCTCTCGGGAGCAGGTCAGGGGGGTGGGAAGGACGATGAATTGGGTGCTGCTCCACAGGTCCTTAGGGGTCATTCCCCACCTTGGGGTGGCACAAGGGGTGGGTGCTGGCCCCCGGGGCAGGGCAGAGAGGGGGTGCACAGGGTGGGGAAGGGGTGGGCAGCCTGGGTGAGCGTGCAGGGGGAGGAAGGCGGGCCTGGGGGGAGGCTGGAAGGGGGTGGAGTTGCTGGTTTTTCCTTTGAACACGGGGAAGACTTTAGCTTGGAACTTGCATTTGTGGAGCTTCCAGCCGGCAGGAATCAGCTCTCCCTGCTGCGGGAAAGCCCCCGGCGCAAAGGGGGTGCCCTGTGCTTGGGGGGCAGCGCGAGGGAAGGAGGCATGGAGCAACCCTCGGCTGCCTCCCTCTCCCCTCTGCCCCCTTTGCCTTTTCTTTCTCTGTCTCTCTGCTTGTCTGGGGGCTTGTGCTAACGCTGCCTGTGCCAGGAGGGATCCGGGAGCGAGCTGACCCTCGCCTGCAGGAATTGGCTTCCCACCTGCTCCCAGCCTCGAGGAAGCATCCCATCCATCCGGGGTGTTGTGAGGAGAAAGGCAGGAGGTGGCTCGGAGCCCTGGTGTGTGAGGGCGGGCAGGGGGACAGCAGGCTTCTCCTCTTGCCTTCCCTGGAGATTTGGGATCGCGCAGAGACCATGAATGGATCCTTTTTCAACCAGACCCTCCTAGAGCAGGGAGCTTACCCCAACAGGACCCAGGGCTTGGGGATGCTCATGGCCTGCTGCAATGGGACCAGCTCGGTGCTGGCGACCGGTGGCAGCTCTTCGGTGCTGGCACCTGATGAGAGGAGCCTTTACATCACACGGGTGGTGCAGATCGCGGTCCTCTGCGTCCTCTCCTTGACTGTCATGTTCGGCATCTTCTTTTTGGGCTGCAACTTGCTCATCAAGTCCGAGAGCATGATTAACTTCCTGGTGAAGGACCGGAGACCTTCCAAGGATGTGGGAGCTGCAATCATGGGACTTTACTAAAGCCACCGGGCTTTTGTAGGCAAGTGAACTCTATGGACCTGGTGCCAAGATGCACATTCCCATGTGTTTGGGGGGAGCGGAAAAGGGGGAGACAGGGGTCTTTTAATATGTCTGTGTCTATGGGCAAGCCAATCTGTGCTTCCCAGTCAACAAACTGTCCTGGTGACTGGGGAGATCACCCCAGAGCTGTCTGAAGCACAATAAATGAGCAGCGTTGTGTTGCATGCAGAAATGGCTTAAGTTTTGCATGAAACTTGCAGAAGCAGTGATAACGTGCAGATCTGGACTCTTTTCTGCTGTTACCTTGGATACTGCTACCTGGGATTTAGGGCTAAGAAAAAAAAAACAACAAAAAAAAAAGGCAAAAAAAAAAAAAGGGAAATTACTACAAAAAGAAACCAAAAAGAACAAAGTGAAGGGAAAGCAACGTGCATGGCATGGACCGCGGCTTGGACCATGGGGCAGGGGCAGGGAAGTGATGTGTAGGTTGGACAACAAAGTCTGCACGCTCCAAAATGTGCCGGTCTGTTTCTATGTGGGACCTCAAGCATGCATCTTCTGGTAGAGTTTTGTCATGGGGAAAGCATGTTCTTCCTTATTTTCCTGAGCTATCCTGTTAAATGAAGTGGTCCTTTCTTCTTTAGCACTATGCCGAAGGAAGAAAAGAACCCACTCCAACCCCAAAACAAAAGCATGCTCGGTTTTGTACACAACAGCCTTTTCTCAAGTGTTCTATTGTTACCGTCCTTGAGGTTTTTTGTAGTCTTTTTGGAAGCTGGTGAACATTCGGGAATCAAAAAGAACCTGTTTGAAATGAATTTTGTGTTGTCTTCATTTGGTTCGTGTGTGTGTGCAGAGTTCAGGTGTTTTACCCCTGGTTGTAGGTAGCATCACCTCACCTTCCAATTGAGCTCTGATCAGAGGTATTTCGTTAAAGCAGAAACCACATTTCTCAGAGGCAAGTATCAGTTACCACTTGCAAATCAATTTGTCAGGAACTGGGTGTTTCAGGCTTGTGTTAAATCCCTGCACTGAAGCAGAGCTTCATAAAGATGCATTGAGCGCCTCTTGCAAAGCGAGCTGCAGCCTCCAAGTGCAAACCCCGAGCTCTTCTGATCCTGATGAGCTGCCAAAACTGAATGATGAAAGAGGAGGAGGGCTCCTGACCTTTGTTCCGTGATGGATTTGCGGCTCTGGCTGTGGGTGTGAGATGGAAATGATTGGAGTTTTGTTGCGCCAACAACATTCCTGCTGGGTCCACTTCTGTAGTGGGAAAGCAGTCCTGGATGCTGGAGGAGCTGATGAGCTGATCCATTGGGATGTAAAGAACAGCTCTCTCCTTTCCCAGGATTAACAAGATTAAAGGATGCTTTGTAATTGATCAATATTTGCTGAGCACCTTCTCAAAGGTTCCTGCAGGGTGCTGGTAACCCAGTGCAGAGCAGCACTAGTGCAGTGCTGACACTGGTTGCTCCCACTAACCTGTTGTCTGTAGCGCCTTGAAAGCACAAGGACAGTGTGGCAGCAGGACCAGGATTTGGGATTCAAAGCTTTTAAATGTCCCATTGGTGCCAGTGAAACAGCAGGACTCTGATTTCTATGAGGTCTGCATACCTGAGCAACCTTCTCAGCACGGAGGGTTTGCTGCCCAACCAACACATGTAATAGCGGCTCACAGAGCAGCATAGAAGGGGATTTTGGTCCCTGCTGCCCAAGGGGGTGTTAGGACCATTGATCTCGTTGCATATGAGCACAAACTGGTCCCACTGTGGGAGCACAGCCTGGTCACACCATCAGGGTGAGATGCAGAGCATCCCAATGCATACGATGAGCCATCCAGCTCTGCAAACACTTCAGAGTGCATTTGAATGTAGATGTGGCTGCATCTTCAGGTTGCTGTGCTGTCAGAGGACAGCCCAGATGTACCCATCCAGTTTCTGCTTTAAGCATTTGGTCTCTCTTGCCATCCATCCAGCAGACATGGTCCCAGCACAAGAGAGAACTCAGAGCTGATGGAAGAAACCTTCCAATGTCAGCAATACAAGCAAGGCACAGGAAACGTTGCTAATGCAAAGGAAGCATCAAAACCACATTAAATCTGACCTGCATCAGGGAAGAAGCTGGTCAAATTATCCCAGCTGTCCCCATTACCTTTGCTTTGCCAGGGGTTGCCCCATGGGGAAACATGGCTCTGCAATCCTACATAGCCACCAAGACACCAAGTGTCCTTAGAGACCACATCCAGGAGTGGGATTTGGGTTTTTTTTGTCCCTTTTGTGCTGTGGAGTCTTCCAGACCAAAGGAGAAAATTCATCCATGGTAGGGTCACTTTGACATGAGGTGGAGGAGCAAAGCAATGCCCTGAGTGCCTGCTGGGATGGATGGAGCTTGCTCAGGAGTAAATTAGGAGAGGGAAGACTTTCCCCATGGCCTCTTGGGGCAAAAGCCCAACTTTACCTTGGCTTATTCATTCTCTACTGGGGCTGTGTCTCTTCCATGACCATAAGGGCTATGTCTACATCATTGGGTTTTGTGGACCAACAAAGGGTCTGCAGAGTGACGGAGTTGATGGGCACCATCCATATTTACCATACTATACGCTGTGGTGTCCCCATGGGGTTACTGGGCTTCTATCTTGCTCTCAGTGGGTTTAAGACACTTACACACAAGTCCCCATCCTCTCATATTCCCAACAAAAGGCTGATTACCCACTGAGAGTCATGACCAGTGCAGGTCATTCCTAGTGAAAGGTGCTGAGGGCACCATGATGCTGCCCACATCTCTGACCCTGCAAACCCAGCTTGCCCTGCCCCAGAGGATGAGGTGGTTCCTCCAGGGCTTGCGTAAGGGAAGCAGACCATAATGGCTCTTTCTGCTGCCTTTCCCCATGAATAGCTGTGTGTTTTCAGCTCACACCTCCTCATTTAGCTGAAGCTCCAAGTGGGTTCTGGCTCCCAAGAAGATTTAAGCAGGTTTTTTTTTGGACAAGGCTGGTTTCATGTTATTTTGGTTCAGGTTCTTTGAACTGTTGCTTGTAGCAGGTTTAGTTCCAGAATGTCACTGGGGTGCCAGGAGCTGCACACATATGACTGAGAGACACTGAATCCTAGAATGGTTTGGGTTGGAAGGGACCTTCAAAGGTCTATAGGTTCTATATGGGTCTATAGGTCCAAAGGTCTATAGGTTCTGCCTCTAGATACTGCTGGCTCTAAAGTACAGAGGAGAGACAGGGAGAGAAGGGATAAGCTTAGGTGGATCATCACATCAATGGCAGAATGAGGACCAGCATTGAGTGTCTTTTAAAATCATCACCTAGCAGTGGAATAGAAGATACCAATGCAGTCCTGTGGGAATGGCCACACTGGTCCATCTAATCTGCATCCCTCCTCTGAAAGCAATCATGATTTTAGGCAGTGTGTGGTCAGTCAAGTTATGCTATGACTAGGGAGCTGCTTCTTGACCTCAACCAAGAGCACCCAGCACTGGACCTTCCCAACCCTCCTTCCCTGTCACTGGGCTGGTCCACACTTGCAGTGATTTTGTTCCATCTGGGATTTCCTATTCCTGAGGGCAGACAATGAAAGAGTTAAACAAGCCAAGACAGACGGGCAGATTAGGGGAGAGGGAGGATCCCAACCTGAGCCTGGCACCAGATGTACCAGAGCACCTGCACCAAACACACAGAGTATTTAATAATTCCTGAGAATTGCCATGGTAATGAAGCACGGAGTCAGGTTGTTATGGCAACAGCCTGTTTTTTAAGGCAGGGAGGCTTTACCCAGGTTGTAACCTCAATCCAGCCTCAACGCACTTCTGAGTGGGTCTGGGATGCTCTGCCACTGCCTGTGGTGTGGTGTGTGCCATTAGCTTCCCATTACCTGGCTATTGGGAAGGACACATCCATGTCTCCAAGTGTGTATGTACAAGAGGGCAGTCATGAGCAAGCCCCCATTCCAGCCAAGCCCAAAGAGAAATGCTGTGATCCCAGTTTGAAGCCTGCCTATGATTACCTGCATCCCAAGCGATGCAGGTCCCAAAGCTGGTCCCAAGATGAGGCAGGCACTTTGGGGGCTGAAAAGGAGGTAACAGATCACTTTTCCTAAAGGCACATGACAGACCTAAAGAGAAAGCACAGGATTCCTGAGCTCTGGCAAGGTGTCCCTGCACTGAAGGGGCACCCATCAGGCAAGACTGGAAATCTCCTGTGTCTCCCTCCTGCCTTCCTACCAGTGGGCACAAAGCCACTTCCATCTCCCCCCCAAGTCATCCCCTCCAGCAAACATGTCAGGTTTGTCCAGCTGATGCTTACATTGAGTTTTAATTCAGTGCTGGTTAAAGCAGCAGCCCTGTGAGCCCATTTTCTATTAAGGAACCAGAAGCCGTGCACAGAAGGGTTCACTTAGCAGAGAGATGGCTTGAAATACACAGTGCAATTACTCAGGAGCATCGCTTGATAAATCCCCACTGCTGCTCAGCATGGTTCTCTTGTGTTTGCTGTGTGAGAGCCATTAGCCTCTAGATAAAGCCTCTGTAGTCCATTAGCTCTGCCACAGAGGGACAAGTTGATGCCATTGGAGTCAGGTACTCAAGGGAGACCTGAGATCAAGTGATGACAAGAATTCAAGAGCCAGCACTGCCTCACAGCTTCGGAGGCTTTGCCTACCAGTTTCTCTGTTTGAAAGGGGAATGTTTCCCAGTGTCTGTGGCTTTCCAGCTGCTTTGATGCTGCGGCTGCTGCTGGTGTTTTGGCCAGGAATTCCTCAGCTCTCCCATCCTGCCCTGACTCCATGCTGAAGACTGCCTGGACCTGCTGGCCTGGCACAGGACTTGCTGCCTACTGAGGTGTGCAGAGCACTTGGCACCCACCACAAAACCCGGGACACAGAAAGCTCCCCCCTTCCAAAGAAATGTAGGTTGTCCCTTTTGCTCCTTGCCAAATCAGAGCTGTTATGGGATTGAGTGAGCAGTTAGAGTCCTCGGTATAAAACATGGATCTCACAGCTCCATCTGTACTCGGAAAATGATCAGTGCCAGGAATATTCCTGGGCGCTGGAACTTGGCTGATGGCTTTGAGAACGGTTCTTGGTGCGGTTCAGACCTGTGCCAGCAACCTGACCCCGACAGGCCCAAGTGAAAAGATCACAGTGCATTCAAGGACACTTCTTCAGCCTGAGCTGGCTGTGCAGGGTGAGCATCTCATTACATCCGATGGATTCACATGCAAATGTAGATGTCCTCAGAGCAATTGGCTTTCTGAATCCAAGTGTCTCAAACATGAATGAGGGATTTGAAACCCTTGGTTTTAGTCCTGGAGAATGCATCTTTGGAACACAGGGAAGCACAAAACAGCCTCAGCAGCCCGTTCCATGGTGCTGGATGCATCTTCATGTTCCCCCGTTAAGATGACTGAGCCAAGCTATTCCCCTGCAGGCTGGTCATGGTTTGAGCTCCTCTGATTTGAGAGTCAGGCAATTCCTTGGGCTTGTTTATTCCATCAGCACATGGGTACGGAAAGTTCAGTGAAAGGGAAATCAGAACATTGCCAACAAACCAGGAGGGTTTGGCAGAGCCCTGATGGTGTCACTGTCAACGTGCTGGAAAGTGGTGGGGGCACTGGAAATACTCAAAGGCATGTAACTAAAGTGACTGTCTCTGATTTGACAGACACTACTCACTGCCATGTATTTCAGGTTGCGTAACAGGAGTCCAGCTTCAGAGCTGCCTTTGCACCTCTTTGGCTCTCTCATCCTTCCCAGCAGCTCATTAGCGTGGATGACATTTTCACATCGTTAATTTAAGGCAGGTTCATCACCAACAAAGCAAAAATGTCTTTTTACTGACAAAGGTAGTGAGGGAAGCTGAGAGCTGGCTCTGCGTGCCAATCTCTGCTGCAGGTCACAGATGACTTTAAAGTGGAGGCCTGGGTTTGCTGTGCATGAGTCTAGGAGAAAAGCATACAAGATCCATCCATCCTATGATGTTCCAGTTCTTAAAGGGTCCAATACTGGGAGCACATGAGCCATTTGAAGTGTGGATGTGACACTGGAAACGGAGATCTTAATAGGAAAAGGCAGGAGAAACTGGAAGATGGGCTGGAACTGCAGAGCTGCACAACTCTGCCTTCTTCATTTGGGAGCCTTAGTGTGCCTGTTGGTACTGGTTGAGGCTGGTACACAAGTGTGGGTGGGAGGAACGATGCTCGTGCAGAGGAAAACAAGGTGTGTACAAAAGCAAGCTCAGGGCACTGTTCCCTCTCCATGTGCTGGGTGCTGGCTCTCTGCCCTGGTATGGCTCAAGCTTTCATGCAGGTGGGGTCAAATCCAGAGCCATCCTTTCTGGGAGGCCCCACAAGTGCCCACATCTTACAGGTTTCTGTGCAGCTGTGAGTGCTCCCCTCTTGCCACAGAGTCCCCAAATGCAGGTTTAATAGGAGGAGACAGCTGAAAAAGCAGGGAAAATGTAATTAGGCTGGAATTAGCTGAGTTCCTTCTCGCAGATAATTGAAAATCTGACTAATTGGTTGCAATGAATTCCCAGTGCAGACAGGATCCAGCGTGGTGTGTGCTGTGCCAGCTGCCACAGCACTGCACAAGGACCAGCCTGCAGACTGAACACTACAACCCACTGGCCTGTGACCCCATACAAGGCCCAGTTCATCATCTCCAGAGAGATGTTACAAGCCTAAACCCCCTTGGCTGCAATAAGGGTGGTTTAGTGGTCCATGTACACAGCAAGGCTCTTGTTCTTCATCCCACACTTCACAAAGCAGGCAGCCAGTGGGAACCAGACTTCACACAATCCTGGTGTGATAGGACCTACCCTGCACTGTTTGCAGCACGCCAGAACTGGAAAGGACACTAGGACAAAAGGACAACTTGCCTCCATCGTGATCACAGAATGCAAGCTTTTGGCTGGCCTCAAATACTGGCTGTGTTTGACCAGTGCTGAATCAATGGTGCTGGTTGCCCCTACTCCTATCTCTGCTGCTCATACTGGTGGGTTTTCAGAAGCTCTGTTTCATGATCAGGGCTGCCCTGGGCTAATGGAAACATCTAGGGTACAAGTTGGGTTTGGCAGTGACACTCCTAGATGTGCCTTGGTGATGCTTTCTGGTAGGAAACCATAGATCATAGAATCATAGAATAGTTAGGGCTGGAAAGGACCTTAAGATCATCCAGTTAGAGCCCCCCTGCCATGGGCAGGGACACCTCACACTAAACCATGGCACCCAAGGCCTCGTCCAACCTGGCCTTGAACACTGCCAGGGATGCAGCATTCACAATCTCCCTGGGCAACCCATTCCAGTGCCTCAGCACCCTCACAGGAAAGAATTTCCTCCTTATATCCAATCTAAACATCCCCTGTTTCAGTTTTAACCCATCACCCCTTGTCCTATCACTACAGTCCCTAATGAAGAGTCCCTCCCCAGCATCCCTATAGGCCCCCTTCAGATACTGGAAGGCTGCTATGAGGTCTCCACGCAGCTTCTCTTCTCCAGGCTGAACAGCCCCAACTTTCTCAGCCTATCTCCATACAGGAGGTGCTCCAGCCCCTGATCACCCTCCTGCAGATATAGGAGCCTCTGGCTGTACTGAAGCTCCCTTCTACCTGAGCACAACTGAATGTCTCCACCATGAACGTGACAAGGCAAAGTGAAACAATCATTCTGGCTGAGGACCTTCAGGAAACAGGATGCTGTGTGCTCCACATCCCTGTTTCATAGAGTAAACACTTGATACAGATGGCAGTTTCCCAGTGCCCGGGGTTGGTTCAGAGACGTAGCACAGGTAGGAACAAACATGTTCTTTTCATTGCAGCACTTGAAGGACCAAAGCTAGAAAAACACTGGACTTACTGTGCATATTTGGCTCCGGCTTCTCCTCTTTCTCGCTGCTCAGCAGCATGCTGCGTGCCAGGTGGCTGCAGTTCATTATGAACTTCATCAAGTGCCTGGGGAAATAAGTCATGGGGAGGATGAAAAATGACACGCACATTTCCCTCAGTGATGACTGTTCATCATCTCCTCAGACAGAAATGCAATAATCCCTGGGGCAGGCAATCGCATTCATGGAATCAGAGTTTACACCATTCCTGAGGTCTGAGGCTTTTTCCCATCTGGGCTGTATCCCTAGGGATATTTCTTTTGCTTTGGGGTTCAAACCATGGCTCTGCCTGCTCGCATCTCCTTGTGTTTGAGGTGCTGGTTTCAAAGCACTTTGCACTAGAGATGAGCCAAAACAAGCCCAGCTCCTTCTTGGCTTTAGGTAGAGCAGGGAAGGCTGAATGGAGAGAGAAGTTAGCAAGAACCTCGGCTGCTTGGGAATTTGTGACAGTTCCTTTAAATGGCTCCGGCCTGAAGCATGCAGGGCTTCAGGATGACTAACAGCTCCATTATCCTCTGCAAGGCATACACCAGGTTACCCTTTAACAGACAGGAGGGAACAAGACCTGGCAACAGGACACAAAGAAACACAGCTGGCCATTTGGATGCACTGGGGCCAAAGTCCCCTTTTAGAGCTCCCTCCTCATGGGCAGGGAGGTGTGAAAAGAAGCAATGGAAGAGCAGCCATGCCAAAGCTCAGCATCAGCATTCCCCTCTTTGTTATAGTGGCAATGCCCAGCTGAGCCTTGCAGTTAGAGCCATTTCTGGAGGAGGGGATCATTTAGGACTGTGCTTTCATGTGCTAAAGCTTGTGGCAGCTACAACTTAGAGCACCCTCTGCATCCTTTCTGTCTCTTCATGCCTCCCCACGTCACACATAGGGGAGTCCTGCTGTGGACCAGATCATAGAACCTGTATAAAACAGTAAACTAACACCAAACCTAGGTTTCTGTGTTGCTCAGTTCATTCTCTGGTTCACCATGCAGCCCCAGGCCACACTGCTGGCACAACCAACAGGAGCCATGACCTGCTACAAGGCTGTCACATTGTGAAAGGCATTTCTCAAGCTCCCCAAAACCAACTTTAGAACTCTCTCAGCTTTCTCCACTAAGGCTCCAGGACCTTTCCTCTAGAGCTCGTTGTTCCCCATCCGCAGCTTGTGGTGCTGATGATGAATGCAGGTTTGCAACCTCTGCTTTGGTTCCTGGTGAACCCCATCACATTCCAGCACCATTCCTCTGCTTCACTGGACTCTCTTCTTGAGTTACTCACACCTCTCCTCCCAGTGTGGGCTGTCTGCAAAGGTGTTAACACATCCAAGCTACCAAGCAAACCTTGTGCAGCATCTCCCTTGCTTTTCAGGGTGGGATGAGGCACTTTTGGGGAGCACAGGTAGGATGCCATCGACTCTGCTGCCTGCAACAGTAAGAAATGCTTTGCCCAAAGCACCTGACGTGGGACCTGTTGCTCCCTTACTCAGTCTTCAGTGTAAATCACTGCAGTGGAGCTGGGAGATTTTACTCCTGCTTTGAATCTGGATCACAATGCAGAGTTGTGGGAGTGCGTGGCTCTGCTTTCCTGCTGAGGGGTAATTTTGGAGCTTGGGAAATAAACAGAAAGAGACAAAACATGAGGATCTCGTGATAACGCTTGGCTCGCTTTGCCTTAGTCCAGCTGCCACATGCCGGCTCTATTTCTCTGCCTTTTTCTCCCTTCTTTTGCTCTCCATTTAGTGCAATGTGACAAGAATTGGCCCTTGCCACCTTGTCCACGCCAAAATGCCTCACCTCCTCTTTTACCCCTCTCCCACGTCCAATCCCATATTCCTTCACCCTTTGCCCAGCTGGGACAGTCTCCCTGTGAATCCAGGCTACTCCAAGTAAATGCTTCCACTTGCAAATATCCTAGGGCCGTTCTTGCCATGGTTTTCTCTCTGTGGGCAAGTTACTGCCTCCTGAAACCTCGAGCTCAATGTGGAAGAGCAGCCTGTCTTTTTGACCAAGGAATGACTTCAGCTGGGGAGTAAATTGCCTGAGAAGGGAATCTGGAAGGAGCCGATGCGCTCCAATAGAGCAGCCTCCAGCTCTGTGCTATGAACGCTCCTTATGAAATGTGCCTTCGCTGTGTCTGCTCTGGGGACTCTGCCTCCTGGCTTTGGACAGTGAGAAACCAGCTGGGGAAGTGTGCCCAGAGCAGGGCTGCAGGAAAACATCTCCTGCAGGCCAGAGAGCTCTGGCATGGCTGCTATGGTCAAGCTGAACACAGGGAGCCCATTGTGTGGGCTGGGGTTGAAAGTGGCCCCGAGCACATCGCTGCTTTGCCTGCCGAGAACAGGCTCGGAGTAAGCCCTGCTTAGCTAAATCGGGTCCTGCACTGACTGCATGCTTACACCACCTGAACTGCACCCTACCAGAGAAGGGGGTTCCCTCCTTCCACCCTGTGCCCATCAGTGAGACAGATCAGGGATTTTTGCCTTCAGCTCCCTGCCCTTGCAGTGTGGATCCATCTGCTGCCAGTGCCACTGTACTGGAGACAACTGGGAACATGGGATGCTCCATCTGGCAGTGGCCTGTGTCTCCCTGATCATGGCTCAGCATCGCAGCTGAATCCAGACAAAGCTGCTCTCCATCATGAAGGTCACATGAAGGAAGAGCCCTGCCCTGGAGATACTTTGCATGGAACAGCAAAGATGGAGGTGGGCACCCCTGCAGTGATTGAACCCCAGTCGGGGTGCATGGGGTGCTGCGTCCTATCCCAGCAGTCTCAACACTGCCTGCTTCACTACGTGGGATCTTTGGTCCTGCTCCTGCTGGCTGCTGATGAACCAAAATAACTCCGTGTTTTTCCCAGCCAGCGCGGAGCTGGGATGTGTTTGGGAAGGCGACTGCGACGCGGTGACAGATGGCCAAGAAAGCAAACGCTGTTTTTTATGTCACCTCCGTGTTTCCTCCTCTGCTGTCTCCTGCGCTGGAGGCGGTGTTTGGAGATGGTGTGTGCTGCCAGCACACGGCTGGCACCAGGGCTGAGCAGACAGCAGGAGGTTGCAGCAAGGTGTTGGCCACCTCACGCGTGTTTCTCCCCCATCTCTCATGTTTTGTGACCTGTATCAAGCCTTTCTCCTCCCAGCGATGGCGTTGGAAGTGGATCCGTGCTTGAGGTGGAGTGTTTGATTCGCAGAGCCACTGAACACCCCTTATAACCTGCCTGCAATGACTGCTGGCCCAGGCTGCTTTCTTTTGCCCTGAGGAGCCAGGAAAGCTCGGGATCAATAATAGGGATCTCTTCTTACAGACCCAATGCTAACCAATGCACATGGAGAAACCTGGGCAATCTCCTTTTGCCGCCTGCCTGGTGAGGAAGGAGTGACTGACATCTCTGCTTGGCACAGCATCTATCTGCCTCCTGCTTCTGCCTTGTTTCACTTGGCAAGTATCCCTCTTCTCCTTCTGTTTTTCCACTAGGAGATCTCACACTCCTCTGCCTTGGCAGCAGACAGACAGACAAGAAGATGTGGACAGATACAGGGGGTCAGCTCAGCAATGGTTCTCCTGTCTCTCCCTGGAGGAAGAATCTCCCTGAATTCAAGGATCCCTGAATTCAAGGACCTGGCACTGAGCAGTGGGATCACTGGTGCTTAAGGCAGCCAGAGCCTCTCTTCCCAAGACAGGAAAACTGAATTCAAAGGGGCTGATGAGAAATCAGTGCCACACTTAGTGACAGAGCTATGAACCAGATTCATTTCCACTGTGAGCTTGGAACCCTATGGGGAGCCCCAAAGGGCTCTGCACTTCCAGCCCCCTCACCCTGAGGACCAGGAGACCACAAGTGATGAGCATCACACAAAGAAGCACAAGGTAGGGAGAGCCAAAGGGGAGCTGGTCTGCACCCACACACCCAGACCCAGCCCTTCCCTGCAGCAGGAGCACTGAAACTGAAATGAATTGCTATTTACAGTGCTAGCATCCTTCCTGCTGCTGCATGGAGCCACACTGGGGCCCTCCCTGTCCTCCTTGGTGGGCGCTGGCACTCAGTGCCACAGATGTGGAAGTGTGGTGGGGAACAGGAATGCTGTAAGGATGAAGAGCAGCACGCTCATGGTCAAACACATCCCGCACTTGTCATCACCCTGTGCCACTCTGTAGTCATCCAGGGCTTAGGAACAGCGACAGGGCAGAGCCAGGTGGCAGAACAGACCTCCCTCGAAGGCCCTGGCCATTATTCTGCTATGCAGGGACGCACGTGTTGGTGTGCACAAGAGCGATGCCAGCCCATGACCTGGCTTCATTCCCCATAGAAGTAGCATTGGCAGCAGAAAAGAACCTTGAGGCCATGCTGCTCGCTGCTCTAATGCACCCGCCTGGCCCCAGGGGGGTTACTACATGTTGTAAGAGCCAGGCACCAGGCCAGTCCCTCCTGCCAGTGAGCAAGGGCTGAGGCCACCCTCTGCCTGGTCATTTCTGCCTGGCTCTGGGCTGATGATAACAGTGATTTCACACAGGCAGCATGCCTTTGGTTTCCCCATCTATAACATCAGTGATGCTCAGCTTCTTTACAAGCTTCTGTACAAGTATTGATGATCTCATGGTCCTTTCCAACCCTAACTATTCTATGATTCTAAGTACTGCAGTACAGCGTTTACTGTGCTACAGACCTGGGTGTTTACTCCATTCCCCTCATCAGTCTCCAGACTTTATCAGACTTCCTCCCTGTTTGCACCATTACAAGGAAACAAATAGCCAAGATCTTTGGTGGCAGCAATACACGCTGTCCTCTTCCCATGCCTGCTGTCCTGTGAATGGCTCTGGAGAAGTTAGACTTGTACCAGAGGTCTGTCAAACTGCATTTGGGATGAAGATACTGTGAGCCAGCAGCTCCATGAATGAGCTCCATCAATAGCATCAATGAGTCCTCCATCAGTGTAGGACTCTTTGCAACACAGGCAGAAAGGGTGTAAGATGGTCCCTATGTATTTGGACTTCCCTAGAGCATATGATGGATAGTGATGATCTGATGCTTCTGGGCTGCCACAGGTTTTGTTGGGCACAAGTAGCCACTGTCCTGTGTGTGAATCATCCTTTCTGTAGAATGGATTGGGCCCACGATCCATAGAAGATGCTCTGGCTTTGCTATCAGATGAACGTTGTAGTTTCAGCCCTTCTCTCCCATGGCAGTGCAAGGAGGGATGAGGGATTGATGCGGTGTCTGTGTTGCAGCTTTGAACACAATTCAAAGGAATCAAAGATCAGAAGTGTGTAAGAGTTCCTCTACAGAGATGGCCTAAGGTAGAAACCTTCAGCCTAGAAGAGAGTTCAGTGCCCGGCTGAGGTTTGTAAGATCTTCAGACAGGGGCCAGGAAACAAACACCGCTTGTTCTTCACTCTCCAAGGACCAGAAGGTGGAATTCAAAAGACATGAGAAATCAGCAGGCACAAAAGGAGCACACAACAGTGCTTCTGCACACTGCAGGACCTGCCCCTGGTGAAGGAGCTTGCACAGAGCCAGACCATGTATCCCTGCCTTGGAACTCACCTCACTCAAAAGCCAGCACTGCCTGCAGGCAGCTACCGTGGCACGTGCCCATTGGTGTGACCCAGCGTGCCCGCTGTCACCCCTGCATGCTGCTCAGCCCCATGGCAGGGAGGAAGAGAGAAGTTCTTGGCTGACGCAGGGCAGGCTCAGTGTTATTTTGGGATGAGATTTCCATGAATAACTCCCCTCATCTGCCAAACCCAAATTAAAACCTGCTGCCAACAGGCAGGAGCCCTCCCCCTCACCCCCCATCCTTCTCCTTTTATTTTATCTTTTGGAATATTTCATGCATTAAGAGAAACCAGTGATCAATCCAGACTGTGCATTAAACACTGGCCCACGCGGTCTGGGAAACAAAGAGCAGGAAGGAACCCTGCGATTCCAACTGTTGCTAGCCAAGACATGCTTGGGAATGTCAGCTCTTCTCAGAACAATTCTTGCACCTTTCCTATAGATAACGTGAGATTTTGGGGAAAAGCACCATAACCTGCAAGCATGGGAGCCCCAGAGCCAGGGATGTCCAGGAGGGCTGGGTGTCGATGCCTTTCCATGTGCAGGGAAGAAGCCTGCTGAAGGACTGGGGAATGTGTGGCCAATTTAGGAGGCTCCCAGCCTGCTTTCCAGGGTAAAAGGTGCTTGTTTTCTCCATTAGAGTGCCCAGGCAGAATAGGGCTGGTGGTTTTGTCTGGCAGAGATTTCTCTCTTTTCCTGGATGCAGCAGGAGTCCTGGGTGCAGCAACACAAAACCTCTTTCTTCTGCTGCTGATGGTGCCCTGCAGCTTGGGGCAAGTGAAAGGAATGGCTCAATGGGTGGCTTCCAACTGAAGGATGAGGGTGGGCTCTCATCCAGCACCCACCCCTACATGCTCCCAAAGGCAAACAGTTCCCCTCCTCTTCCTCATGGAAGCAGATCAGCAGGGAGGTTCAGTGCAGCTCAGGCAAACCCTTCACTCCCTGAAGCACTGGTAGTACTTTGTGTGTGCATTCGAGTGTCTGCGAACTACGAGAGTGATGGGGAGAGCACCAGGGAGGTGCAGGAAGAAACCCACTAGAAGGGACCAGATCCAGTGCATCACACACTCCCCAGCCCCTGGGCCTGAAGGGGAGGGCCAGTGCATCTCAATGGCATTCATTCCCCTTCACCTCCACCCGGTCTATTCTAGGAAAGCCTGCCCAGAATTCCTGCACCCCAAGCGTCACACTTCACAGCTCCCTTCCCACGCAGAGCTCAGCCAGCAGCTCCATGCCTTACTCTGAATAAGCACTGCTTCCCTGCCTGCCCCCCCACCCCAGCCAGGCTGCACTGCTGATGGGGACCTGCCTCCCCCTGCACCCAAGGGAGGATGTGACAGCATCACCCATGCCATGGTGCTGTGTTCTGCTTCCCACAGAGGCCAGGGAGAAGCAATAGGGACAGAGCTACACCAGAGCCTTCACTCCTTGGTCTGTTTCCAGTCAGGACAAGCAGAGGAAGATGCTTCCAGGTGGTAATGCCTAAAGGTTCAGTGCTCAGGGCCAAGCACTGCTCTCGTGGGTCATCTCAGAGGCAATTACAAGCATAAGCTAAGAGCAAGCTCAGAGCATCCCTTGGCTTCAGGCCTCAGGCCAGTGTACTGATCCAGAACAGCATCCTACTCTGAAAGGACACATTCAACATTACATACAAGGCACAAGTTCTTCCCTGTGAGGGTGCTGAGGCGCTGGCACAGGGTGCCCAGAGAAGCTGTGGCTTCCCCATCCCTGGCAGTGCTCAAGGCCAGGTTGGACACAGGGGCTTGGAGCAAGCTGCTCCAGTGGAAGGGGTCCCTGCTCGTAGCAGTAGGTTGGAACTGAATGAGCTTTAAGGTCCCTTAACCCAAACTATTCTATGATTCTAAGCCAAGATGTAGTAACAGTGCTTTCACTGTGAAATATGCGCAAGTTTTTCAAGAGATAGATCAAGGGCTGCTCCTGTGGGGATAGATAACATGAGATGTGAAACTCCAGATGGAAGCAAAGGGAGAACGGCCCACTTGGGGAATGCACACATGGGAAGCCCAGCAAGCCCAGATGCAGAAGACAATATTACCATGAATAGAACAGACTTAGGTGGTGAGATTGCAAACACTTCTGTGCTGTTCCAATCTCTCACAGAGGTAGTTGGCAAGACACCGAAACTCCAATAAGCCCAGTTTTCAAGCCTCACAACTGGAATCATCCAACACTGCCTCCTCCCAGGACTTCACTTATGAAAGATTAAGAAGAACTAAATTCACCCACTTGTAGCCATCAGCTCTGTGTCAGTTGATGGCAGGGCAGACAGTGGCTGCATCCCTATGAATGTGTTATTTTCATGTCACCTACTCCCTGTAACTTTAACCCTCTCTGGCCTGAGCCATCCTTCAGTGACCCCAGGCAGATACCTGCATAACCAAGATCAACTCTTTCCTTTTTCCTTCTCCCAATCATTTTCACACTTCCAGACGTGGCTGGGGTTCCACCGTAGATTTTCCTTCCGTGAACTTATCTGGTTTCTTTCTCAAAACACATAAACTTCCATCACTCTCACAAGACAAAGACTCCAGGTCGACTCCCACCATGTGTAACGTCCCAAAAGGCAGGTGCTCCAGTTGCCCCATAGCTTAGGCTTCAAAGGATGCTCTGCCACTGCCGCAATCTCCGCACACAACCCACACCATGGTTTGGTGGATGGCCTGGCTCAGAGCTTTTGGCAGGTGCTCCTGGAGGCAGCCGTAATCACTCATTTAAATCTCATTTCTTTTTCTTTTTGAAAGCTCCCTAAAAAACACAAAAGATTTCATTCCTGCATCTCGCTGGAATTGTGTGCATATTGCCATGGCAACCATGCCAGAGATTTCTGTGGTCCCAGACCCATTTTATTGGTTATTAGATATCTGTGCAATAAAAATATATATATAGCTTTGTTCTCCCATCTGCCTCTTCCATCTGCTTATTTCCAAGTGAAATATAACCATTTGGCACAGTCACAGCTTTGTCTCCTTCCTCATGGGATTTGCTGAAGGAAACAGAGGTGCATCTGCTGGTGGTCATGGAAGAGGTGAAGGGAAGGAAGAGGAATGAAAGACATTGCTGTGGACATGAACCTGACCTTCACACACATGGAAAACCCTGTCAGCTGCAGTGATGACACCTGCAGGGTTAAACCAGTCCTTCCTCACAGTCCAAGTCCCAGGCTGCAGTGGCTGGTGTGCCCATCACCAGTTTTGTTAAGGGGAAAAGAAGCTCAAGAGGACTCCAGCCAACACAAACCCCATTTGCTCATGGTGGAACTGCAAGCTCAACCCCAGCAGGTTGGTTTCCTGCCACAGGGTCACTAGGGAAGGTCGAGTGGAATGTTCTGTCCCTGGTCAGTGAACAGGAAACTCATCACAGCTCAGCTTTGTCAATTCAGAGCCCTTTCTACCTTCCCAAAGCAGAAGGAGAAAAGCCTCGTCTCATCCCATGCAAGGAGGAAAACACCAGCAATGAGACCTCTGTGCCAAACTGACCATGTTCCTCCTTACAGCTATTGGAACCCACGCTGAAAGCTGTTTGACATGCCCCCCTCTGCGGGACTAATTCCTTCTGGCAGTGTTTGCCTTGCCTGCCCTCCCCCGCAGCCTCTGCTGGGAGAGAGGATGTGTTCCAGCCTCCCGGCTCCCTCGCATTATTTAAGCTGTCAGTTGGTAATTATAGCGCTGCATTTCAACTTGATGCATCCCAGGGGGCCAAACCACACCAACAGACTAAAAGTGGCTCCCGACTGAATACTTCGGGAGCTGCCGCTAGAGCTGAGCCGATGTCTCCATCAAGCCAGGGTGAGACATTCCTTAATGCCCCGACTGCTCCTGGGAGACTGGAATGGCACCTTGTACTGTAAGACCCATATGTGCACTTCCTTACCCCTGAGAACACAACATTCCTGCTCTCCAGATGGGAGGCACGGCTTTCACAAGGGTTGTGTTCAAGGCCAGGTTGGAGGGAGCCTTGGGCGATATGGTCTAGTGGAAGGTGACTCTGCCCATGGCAGGAGGTTGGATCTGGGTAAGCTTAAGGTCCTTTCCAACTCAAACCAGTCTGGGATTCTATGTCTTCTCAATGTAAACATCTCCACAGCATCCTCCCCATCAGCTCTGCATCCCACAATGCAGATAGAAGGGGCAGGGAGGATGCAGCCTTGTCTAGTTAGGGATGCCTTGGAGTTCAAAGCTAAGAATGACCCTCACCACAGCCTCTCCAGCTGACCCACACAGCAAGGCCACGATGACTTAGTCCTATCAGTCCAGATCCCCATTTCACACAGGCTGAAGCAAATCAAGACTCTCAGTCACACAACCATGAACAAACACCAAGCCGGGGGGACCTGCACACCCCTCTCAGTGAGGAAGGTGTTGCTAAGCAGTTGCTAAGCAAGTGGTCGGGTCAAGTGAGAATAAGCAAATAAGAAACTGGTGTGATGTTGATGCTTTCTAGCTTTCAGTTTTAGCTATATCTTCCAACCTGGTGGTCCCTTTGTCCTGTGTGACCACAGAATCATCACCTTCAAATGCAGAAACAAGTGCAGTGGTCAAACCACCTATTGCTGAGGACAGGAACATGGAGAAAAAACAAGGTTGGGGTAGACAACAGGGTGGGGAAAGGCTTGAGGATCCTAACCTGCCAGCTCCTGACACAACAGCATCCATCTCCCTTAGCTCTGTTCAGGGAGATGTTGTCTTACAGAGATTTGTTCCCAGATCTAATGGCTCAAATGTGCCAGAGGAGACTCAAAAGCTGGTTGAAGACTGCTTCAGAAAGTGCCTGATGCTGGCACCACCTTCCAGTTGTGGTCCTGCTGGCTGAGCATCACACACTGCATTGCCCAGGGCTAAAGCCAAGGGAGGTCCGGCTGTGTGCCCTCCACCACTCTCCACTGGTTGGAAGTGGACACCCAGAGCACAGTTACTGTTAAGAGAGAGAGTTCACAGCTTGCTTAGCAGGATGCAACTCTTCCTAAAAGCATAAAAGAAGCAATAAGTGACAAAGAAGACCAAAAAGTGCGATGAAAATTGGATTGAGCCATCACTCTGTCTGAGAACTGCCTTTAGACCAGGAGATGCAGGGAGGCTGTGCAGCTCCTATGTGCTTTGCCATTTGCATAAACAGCCCACAGTAATTATAATTTCATCTTGAATACATATTATTTTAATTGGGGCTGCTCAGCATTAACTGGAGGAATCACAAAAGAACAGTGGAGTGGGAAGGCTGTTGATGGCTTTGGCCTTTCCTTCCTCCAGCTCCTTTCTGGTTGACCTCCCTGAACCAACATTGTGCAATGCAAAACAAAGCATGCATTGCCAACGTAATTACAGCCCTGAAGCAGCCATGCAAAGAAACCAAGCACCATCCTGCCTGGGATGATGATAGCACTCAGCAAAGCTGCTTCAGAACATGATTTTGTATTAGCACCAGTGCAGCAGCAGGGCCAGGGCAGGGATTGTCCCCCTGCACTGGGCACTGATGAGGCTGCATCTTGAATCCTGTGTTCAGCTCTGGTCCCCTCACTACAAGAGAGACATTGCATGTGTGTCAAACAGATGGGGAGCTAGCTGGAAAATCCAGTTGTTTCTGCTGCTGATGTGATGCGAGATGGACTTCGTCATCAGGACCTAGGGAAGAGCACCTTGTTGGAACTAGGTGATCGTTAAGGTCCCTTCTAACGCTAAATGTTCTATGCCTCACACATGTTCCAACCCCAACCGTGAAAACACAGCCATCCCAGACTGCTGTACCTACAGGGAGATGGGGATTGATTAGCTTAGGTGCAGAGGTAGAACATGGGAGCCTACAGGAAGCTGCACTGGGACTGGCTCACGCTGTTGTCTTGGAACTCCACAGGCAGCGAAAGCTCCAGGACCACTGTTGGCAGCAGGATGCTGCTGTCGGGCCTGTCTTTGGCAGCCTGTGCTTTCTGGCTTGGTTTCCCTTAAGTCCCCATCCAGCTGCAGCTGAGATTCCACCTGCCTGACCACAGAGCAGTTGTGCTTTCCAAGAAGACAGGCTGCCTGGTTGGCAATGCCAAGGATAAGCTGTTGTGGTAGCACCTGCCACTGAGCAAGCTGGCTTTGGGCTGAAGGCCCTTGGTGGCACAAGCAAAGAACAGGCTCCGTGTCCCAGCCAAAAGGCACTGAGGATGTGAGAAACTCAATTGTGAACCTTATGGAGCAGAACGTGTCTCCCTGACGGTGCTTTGATTCCCGAGCTGGAAGCTCCACTCTTTGAAGCAATGAGATGGGGAGATTTTTCTCTGCAGACAATAGATCATGGAAGTGATTTGCTTTGATCTCAGCCAAATATGAATAAATACAGAGCTGCTCCACCATCTCAGGTGGAGTACAGAGCTAATTGTCTGGATGCTGATGGGCAAAGGGCTGTCTTGCCAGCTGCTGCCAGTAGGCTGCAAATAATTAGAAGCGTTCCTGTGTAACTGGCATATCTTCTCTTTCAAGCCCCAAAAGACCACTATCTACTTGGTCTGCTCTTTCTCATCCAAACATACACACTTACTCTCATAGGCAGGGCACAGGAGATATTTAATGTGCTTTGCTCACTGTCAATGAGCTCTCGGCTGGAAATTGTTCACTTTGGAACATCATGCCCTAAAAGATGACAAATGAGAGAGTGCAGATGACAGCTGGAAGGCTTGAACCACCCCCTTTATAGAACTGAGAGGTCAAGTGTATCCAGTTCAGGTCAGAGAAGGCTGAGAGGGCAGGAGCAGGCTACTGCTGAAAGGTGAACCTTCCACTGGAGCAGCTTGCTCCAAGCCCCTGTGTCCAACCTGGCCTTGAACACTGCCAGGGATGGGGCAGCCACAGCTTCTCTGGGCACCCTGTGCCAGCGCCTCAGCACCCTCACAGGGAAGAGCTTCTGCCTAAGAGCTCAGCTCAGTCTCCCCTCGGGCAGGTTCAAGCCATTCCCCTTGGCCTGTCCCTACATCCCTTGTCCCAAGCCCCTCTCCAGGTTTCCTGCAGCCCCTTTAGGCACTGGAGCTGCTCTAAGGTCTCCCCTTCAGGAGCCTTCTCTTCTCCAGGCTGCCCCAGCCCAGCTCTCTCAGCCTGGCTCCACAGCAGAGCTGCTTCAGCCCTCACAGCATCTCCATGGCCTCCTCTGAGATCCTGGAGCCATCTCCCACTGCAGATCCCATTGGCCACTTCTAGAGCATCCCAAATCCTGCTTCTATAGCACATGTCCTTACTGGAAATGCTGCCTATGTGACCTTTCTGCAGGGTGTGTGAACACTTGCAGGGACGGTGCCTGCAGCCCTGCCCTGGGCAGCCTGTCCCTCTGGGGCAGGAATTGTTCCTCAGCTCCATCTAAACCTGCCCTGGTGCAGCTTGAGGCCGGTTCCTCTTGTCCCATCCCTTGTTCCTTGGGAGCAGAGCCCAGCCCCTCCTGGCTCCATCCTCCTGTCAGGCACTTGTAGGCAGCCATCAGGTCCCCCCTGAGCCTTCTGTTCTTCAGCCTGAACCCCCCAGGTCCCTCAGCCGTTCCCCATCACACCTGTGCTCAGGCCCTGCACCAGCTCCATTGCCCTTCTCTGGCCCTGCTCCAGCACCTCAATGTCTTTCCTGTAATGAGACATGGAACGCTTCTGGTCCTTGTGAGCACCACACCTTTGAGCCATCCCCAACTCATCACATGTATGTTCACTACAGACACTCCGGGGTCCCTTGGCTCCTTCAGACCTCCAGCAAGGGGGTACAGTCCCAGCGGGGGGCGCTTGGGTGCAGGAGAAGAGTTTCAACACTTACCATGAGCAAGTAGAAATGAGAGGTTGTCATGGATACCAATATCCAACTGACCTCAGCCTTTCTGTTAGATCCCAGTTCAGGGAAGCATCTAAACCCATGCAGACACAAACATCCCTGATGCTGCAAACAACGTGGGTGTTTAACAGACTTTTGAATTAAACCCAGAATGGGAGCAGCTTTTTTGTTTTTCCTACATTCATGTGGAGCAGCAGCACCAGGAAGGCTGGGGGGTGTCAAACTTGGAAAGGATCAGGTACCCATAATCCATAATGAACTGGAAGAGGCTTTTAACCAATGCTAGGACAGAACATTCAGAGACACTAGACCCATGCGTGTTTGCAGCCGTGCCATCGACTGGACATCTCCTATCTCTAGGCTATCACCCCTGCTCTGCAGGGACAAAGCAGCCCCTATGGAAACTCAGCCCCTTCCCCACCAGATCACATGCAGCCAGGGACAGGGAACAGCCACGATTCCCACCTACAGCCCCACCACAGACCTGCTGCTAACGCTTGTCTCAAGCTTAGTCAGAAGGAATCTGTTGCCTCCAAGCTGGGCTCTGGAGCTGCGCTGGGCAGCAGATGCTGCTGCCTCCTCATCCCAGCCTATGCCAAGTGAGCAGTCTCACTACGCCATGCTGGGTCTCTGGCATGTCCATAACCTCCTCAAGGCAGTGGGTGGGCATTAGCTTTGCCTCTTTAACACGGTTAATGCAGTTTGGGCTGCAGCCCTGCTGGCATGCAGGTTCATTCAGAAGGGGTCCTGCAGCCCCTGTTCGGATTCTGCAAAGGGGAGATGCTGGGAGTGACTGAGGAGGTTGAGCACATTCAGACACCACAGCAAAGGGAGAAAGCCCCGGTGTTCCTCAGGCCTCACACTCAGCCCCTGTGCCTCAGGATGCTATGAAATATCTTCATCTCCAGCCGAGCAGAGCAATGCTGGTGAAGCCACAACTGACCTGTCTGCTTTCACCATCTCTTCTCCTCTGGCTTTACTCCATGTCTCCACTTTCCATCAGGAAGGCTGTGGGGTATCGAACTTGGAAAGAACCAGGTACCCATAATCCATAATGAACTGGAAGAGGCTTTTTACCCACCCTAGGACAGAACATTCAGAGACACTAGACCCATGCATGTTTGCAGCCGTGCCATCGACTGGACATCTCCTATCTCTAGGCTACCACCCCTGCTCTGCAGGGACAAAGCAGCCCCTATTGAAGCTCAGCCCCTTCCCCACCAGCTCACACTTCAGAGACCTAGAAGCCATCAGTCCCATCACTGCCTTTTCCCTACCTTCATCTTGCTGATGCCAAAGCTGTGTTTAATCACCTCCCGCAATCCTACAGAGGAGCCCTGTGAGCTGCAGAAGTACTGTGAAGAGCAGATGAACCATGGAGCTTTATAGCTAACCAGTGCTCCTCCCTGCACCTCCTGTAATGTCCTTCCCTCAGACATCACGTACACCTGGGCCCTGTTCTGCCTCTTCTCCACTTCCCTTGTCTCCCTCCTCTCCTCTCCAAGACATTCCTGCCCAGGGACTGGCTGTTGTTGGGCTGACCCGTCTGCAGGCAATGGAATGGGTGAATCCCACCATTTCTTCCCTCATTTGGCCTCAGCAGATAGCTGCCAGCCCATGCTTTCTGCTAAGTTATACGGGACAAGCTTGATACCCTTGAAAGTACCATTCTGAACCCAAGACCTAGAGCTGGACCGACGCCCTGCTCTCAACTTGCTTCTACACCAAGAAGCAGAGCAAGCCCCTTTCGTTTGCTCGCATTTCGGATCCAGAACCTATTTCTGCTGAGCATCACCCACTGGTGCCTCCCGCACTGCGCTGCTGCCCTCTCCTGGCCTCTCCAACGGGCCTCAGCGCAGCTACAGCCATAGATGCTGATCCCTTCCTTGAGGCCGAGAAGGTGGGGATCCTTCCCGCAGCCCTGTGTCCCTCCAGGGGCTCTGAAAGCCAAGCGATTTGAGGCTGAGCTTTTCCCTACCCTGTCCTATATAACCTCCACCTCAGCAAATGCTCTGGCTTCAGATCTTCCTAGGAGCTGCTTCTTTATACAAAGTGGGATAAGGAACTGGAGTCATTCCCTAGTGCAAGACTGAATGGGAATGATGCTTTCCATACCTGAACACAAACATGTGGCTCAACCTGCATGATAGGTCCCCTCCTTGTAACCCCCAAGTCCCTTTGCATCTGGAGCATCCAGTGTTGCAGAGAGGTGCAACTAGAAGTAAAACTTTATTAGCAGAAGGAGTGGTTGCAGTCAGAGCTATTTGAGAAGATAAATACAGAGAGGAGAAGAAGGGTATCCCTCTTATCCATTGCTGGAGATTTCAGGCAGTGTGAGGTGGTCTGAGACACAGAAATAATGGGCAGCAGTAGCTGGAGGGATGCTGTCCCTCAGGGAATCTCAGAAGCTGTTCCTTCTTTTCTCTGGTGCCAGCATAGGAGTTGTCTCATCAGTCACCTCAGCCAGGTTCAGGGACATGGCAGGGGATGGTGCTCCATCCCTCTCCTCCTTGTCACTCCTGGTGTCACTGGCATCAAGGAGACTCTGGAGGCTCTCCCTGGGGCTCCAGCAGAAATGGCTCATCCTTTCCACCCCCATGGTGCTTCCTTTCATCTTGGAAGCTCTTGGAGACTGCAAACGGTAATCTTGATAGAACCAGTAACAAGAGCTTCTACAAAGACACAGAAGAGAAGCCCATAGTGAAAACCAGTAACTGCACGGCAGCAACCAGCACCAGAGCCCTGCAGCCACCCAGCACCAGCCCTCAGGGCCAGGATTCCCCAGGGCCATACCCAACCACTCCCTAGATGGCTGTGTGAGCTACTGCCAACATTACTACTTAGGGGGCCTACAAGGGTGCTGGAGAGGGACTCTAGTGTGAGGTGTCCCTGCTCATGGCAGAGAGTTGGAACTGGACGATCTTAAAGCCCTCTCCAACCCAAACCATTCTATGATTCTATGATTATCCCAGCTGTTGAAGTCCTACACCCTCAGGCTTTCCTTCATTTCATGTTCCAAGGAGGAATATAGAGCTCCAAAAATGTCCCATGCTGGGAGATGCAGATCAGACTTACAGGATGAAGAGAACATTGAGGAGTAGTAATGCTGGCAAGACAATAAGGAGCAGGGATGGGATCTTGTGCGCGGTGGAAACAGCTGAGGGAAGAGAAATGGATGTGATGGTGTCAAATGAAGAAGTCCCACTGCTAAAGACCCTGGAGATAATCCTAATGCTAATTGTCCCCAGCCCCAGAGAGAAGCAGAGATGTTGGGACCTACATTAGTCCTGGCAGTGAGGTTCTCAGAGGCAAGCTGGGGACACCAAGAGAGAAATCAGTGTTCAGCACTGGCCTGGTGGAAGGGGCATTGATTCCTTCAGGGAGCTGTGATTCCTTCAGGGATGGTGATGGAAGAAACGAGAGCCCCCCAAGGGCTGTAGAAGTTGTCATAGCCAACATAGGGCAGCTGCTCTGGGGTCCCACTGCACTGCCTGCCCTCTACTCAGAGTCCCCCAGTTCCCCACATGCCCTTGCTTCAGTAACGGGTGATCTGCGTACCCTGCTTGGTCCTTCCCTTCTTGACACAGTCCTTCATGGAGCTGATGCCTGATGCTCTGGTGGTCATGCCGTGCTTGCAGGGAGTGCAGAATGCCATCCCGTGCGTCACACTGTAGGTCCCAACAGGGCATGGGAAGCACTTGCTGCTTTTCGGAGGGCTGAACATCCCTGGTGGGCATACAACTGAGGAGAGGACATGTAGAAAGGCCCTTCTAAGCAACAGCATTGTATTCAATGAAGAGTTAGGGAAAGGGAGCCCTGATGCTTAAGGGCTCAGAATTACAGGATGGGCACCATATTCATTGGATTGAGAGGGCATGGACCCTGGAAACAAGCTGTGCATGAGGAAGGGAAGAGACAAACAAGAGGAAAGTAAAGGGGGGACCAAAGGGCTATGGACTCTTGGCTCACTGCAACAGTCAGGACATCTTTGGAGCTGCTTGGTCTGCCCATAGCCTGCGCTGCACTGCTCGATCCGTAGGAAGCCGATAAACTCGTTGGTGAAGTTGATGCTGGGGATACCAGGCCGAGTGATGAGGAAGGACTTGTGCTCCTTGAAGAACCAGGTAAGGGCGAGCTGGACCTGGGTAGGGCAGAGCAAATGCAGCTCAGTAAGGCTCTAAGAGAGAAGCACTGATACATCCTCCCAGTGCATAGAGCTGTGCCCGTGTGAGCCAACAGGGGACAGGCACCACACAGCAGCCTGAGTGGGAGCTCATGGACACTGAGCAAAACCCCAGGGATGCTCCTCATCATTCCAGGGTCTGGAAATAGTCTCCTCATTGCACACATCCCCTGTGCCATCCTCCTTTCCCTCCTTACCCACCCCAGGTTGTGCAGGACTGTTTTGTGGTAGCAGTCTTTGACTCTCTCCATGTCCTGGGAGTTGCAGTGTTCATCCCAATTGGGTCCAAAGAGGGACACTGGAACATGGAGAGACACAAGTGCAGCTCAGGCAGCCCCAGCTCCAGCAGGAGGTGGGTGAAGCCATAAAACTCTTCCAAGAGGCCCTAATGTCATTACAGCCCCGTGCTCCCTCCCTCTTTTCCCTCCAAGCACAAACTGAGATGCTTGAATTCCTCTCACTTCATCCCACTGCCTTTGTTATCCCCTGGGGACTCTACTGTGATGCTTGTGCCTGGGGGTCTACCTTCTAGCTGAACTTGGACAACGAATTCATCCAAAGGGCTGTTGAGCGAGGGGAAGCAGAAGGTGACATTGAGGTGGAGTTTGCAGTGCTGCTCCATCTCCAGCTGCCTCAGCTTATCCTGTAGATGATGCAGGAACCTTTTGGTCCACTCATCCTCACAGAACTTGCTATGGAAGAGCAGGACAGTGTCCAGGCCTCCAGGCACATGGTAGCCTGTGGAAGAAAACCCTGACAGGTTTCTTCCCCCTTGCCAACAGAGAGCATCCTTGTCCAGAGAGCTGAGCACGGTCCCACCTCTCCCTTCATCCACCCTTCCTGCCCTTGTCGGGTTGCCCCCGGTGCTTAGCACAGCACAGGACTCACCAAGGATGCTGTAGTGGAATGTTTGGGACACAGGGATCCTGTGCTTTGTGTAGGAGATGGTGCACGAGTACTTCCCGCTGTCAGCTGCTTGGAAGTGTTGGAAGAGGAGACGTCCCTCTTTGGTGACTGAGAGCAACCTGGAGACTAGTGCAGGAGACAGAGGGGTTGATGGTGATCACCAGCAGTTGGCTGTCCTGTGCTGCTGGCCCAGTTCCTGGTGGCTCTGTCATGCTCCCCTGGGCTGACCCAGATTTGGTCTCCATAAACCACTGCTGAGACTCTACAAAGACTCCCAAAAGCTGCTCTTCTCCCCGTTATTAAATTATTATTCCCCTCCTGTTGTTATAAGTTATCAAGGGAGAGGGAAGAAGAAATTAAGCATGGAATTACCCCATAACCTGTGTCCTTCCTGTAGCTCATCCCACACAATCCCATGAGACCCCAGTCTCCATGCGCCCCTCCCATGCTCCTTCCTTGAGGGGCTGTTTCCCCTTTTACCCCCCTCTTGCCTCACAGCAGCAGAACCCATCACTGCTGCTTGCTCCTGACTTAGGACCTTACCTGGCCGGTCCTGCCCCCAGTGGTAGGTGGGATCAGCCACCTCCATTTCAATAGGGCTGCAGGGCAGTGAGTACAAGCTGCTCTCCTTGTGGATGAAGACAAAGCCTAGGCCAGAGGGAGAATGAAAAGCTGGGGACACATCTGAGGCATCTCAGGGCATTGCAAGGAGGAGGGTTGGGAAGCCACTGGAACAGGCTGCGAACCTGTGTGGTGTGCGGGTGGACCCAGCCCCACTGGGGACCATCCTACAGGGATGAGGTTGGTTATGTACTTAGGGAAGAGAAAATGCCAGGAGCTGTGATGAGCAGAGCTGGCTTGTGTTGGCTGTGACTGGAAAGCCACATCCTCTGCCCAGGTCATCGGCAGAGGTGTTAGAGAGGACATGGTCCTGCCATCAACTGAGCTGGATGGGGGCACTGCATCACCCAGGAAAGAGGAGTGCATGGATCAGGAGAGCTTTGTGGATCTCACCCCCTTGGTGTTCCCAGCTGGATGCAGGTGGCAGGGCCCAAGGCAGGGACACTGTCTGTCCTAGGAGGAAAGCAGAGGGGCAGCTCTCAGGCTCAGCTTGGACAGTGCTCACCTCATGCTGGTCTCCTCTCTAAGGCTCTTATCAGCCCTCCAAGGAGTCAGAGCACAACACATCCACCTCCACAGTGATCTTCTACCTGAGCAGCTACGAAGCACCAAAGTCAGGATGCCCATGACCAAGACCTGGGTTCCTCCAGGGTCTGGAGCGCAGAGCATCCTGCCCTGCTGTGCGGTGTGGAACACCTTGTTACCATGGTGATGAGGAATCTGCTGCTTCTCCCTGTCCCCATAGTGACAGCTCAGAGGCTGGGCACTGGCACATCCTGCCCACCTTGGTCACGCTCAGCAGGTCTGGGCTGTGTAGGAAACATGGCCCTTCTTCTGGGGACCATCTGGGCACAATGCATTAGAATATGGTTGGGGACATCCTAATTGAAGAGATACGGTAATAGATGATGAGGAAGCACAGGAGACACTTGTCCCAGGGCTTCTGGGATTCATTAATGAAGGTTTCCTTTCATTTCATGGTGTGGGGCTGTGTGTTCCCTCCTGCTTGGTGCACTGACTAAGTGCTGCAGCAGCAGCAGGAGGGAGACCCATCTTACATAGCAAAGAGTTTGGATCTCTGCTTGAACTGCGGAATTCAGGTTCACGTATGAAGCTGAACTTGGGTTATCCATAGTAAAGTGTCAGGAATACAGATTTACTTCCTTACCACCTTACAGCACTTGTTATTCATTTGCATATGTTGGAGAGAGCACAGGCACTGCATCAGTAAGTACATAGCAAGATCATTCCCTGTGTTGTTCCGACTAGGAATTAACCTTTCCCCCTCCAAGAGAGTGACGCGAGTTACACTCACATGCAAACTCCATTTATAGATAGGAATTGATACAGGAGTGTCTCTAGTTTCTGCATCCCTACATGGCTGGAAAAGAGGGATATGGGATTTGTGGGCATTTTGCATCAAGGAGCTTTAAGTTTTCCTTGGCTTGTATGAACTGCAGGAATACCCAGGGATGGAGGAGCATCTGGAGCATCCTATTGTGCTGTACACACACATACCCGCTTTCTGCCTCTGGCACTATCCCTTCCTGTTCCCTGCTGCAGATCTCATGGATATCCCACTTGTCCAACAAAAGAGTCACCAGCTTCAGCACTGAATGAGAAGGTGTCCTGGTTCCTTGGGGTATCCCCAAGGGTATCCAAGGAACTCCTGCTACAAGAGGATCAAATGCAAGAGGACCATGGCTGGCTCCTAGCTATGAGATCCTGAACCCTCTGTGCTGCTTAGGACAAAGGGAATGTGCCCCTTTCTGCAGCACTCGAGGGCCCATGGGAGCCAGAGCTACATCTCTTGAGCTCATGATGCCTCCTGTAGAGATCATAGAGATCCTTCAGGCTTTCACTGCACCAGAGCAGCGGATTCTAGAGCTGGATCCAAAGAACACCACCTGGAATGTCACCATTACTGCTAGGCCTCTTCATTCAGACAGGGACTGATGCCTCGGTGTCTGTATTCTGCTCTAGGAGCAATTGCAGGCAGTCACCAAGTTGTGTTGGCAGCACAGGGAAAACCCCAGCCTTGGGACAGGCAGTGACATGCGGCTTCCCAAGGGAAAGCAACGCAGCTCTTTCTACACAACCAATGCAGAGGAGGGAAATCTGCCCTTCAGATCCTATCTGGAGCCAGTTGAACCTGACTCATTAGGAGGGAATTACTCCCTGATCTCTCTTCCTTTGATAAATACAGTAGTGGTGATAAATATTCAACGTGGGCATCAAAGCAACACGGCTGGCATTTATCTCTTGGCTTGTTTTCCCCTTTGAAGGGCCAAGGGTTGTTAATAAAGGCAGGAGCTGCACTGATAGCAGTGGTTTAATCACTCAGGGTTAAGCCTGGTGATGCAGAAAGTCAGAATCCAGCTCTCCCATGAGCTGTTTCCTATCTGTGGGCAATGCAGAGGGAGGAGCAGCACAATGTTGGATTAGGGGCAGGGGGACTACATGGGAAGCACCAGGGACAGTATACAAGCAGGCAGGATCACAGAGGGAAGCCCTGCTCCTCTGTGTACGGAGCTTTGGGAAGTGGGTCTGAGGGGTTGAGGGGAGCAAGGGGTTGAGGGGGGCAGCAGGCTCAGCCTGAAGGCACCTGGAAAGGCTCAGTGTCTTCTGATGTGAAGGCTGATGATGCCTCTATACAGGGACATAAAGGAGAGGGAAACAAGAGGTGGCCTCTGCTAGAGGGAGGTGAAATAGCAGGAGGAGGACAGCAGAGGGTAGCAAATGCCTGAGTTCTTCTCCTGGCCTGCAGGGCTGGTGTGAGGCACTGGCTGGGTGCTGCAGCCTGGTACAGCCCCACAGCGCACATCTGGGCAGATCTGGTGTAAAAATAAACCAGGGAACAAGGCGCTTTGATAAGAGGGAGATGTTCTTAGCGCAAAGGCTTGTCTGGAAATACATTTCTTTTAGAAGCTTCCTGCTGAGATATCCCCAGTGACCCCTTCAGTGCCAGGGAGGAGGCAGCGCGATGCTTGGATTAGAATCAATGCAGGGTTTAACCAAGTGAAAAGGAACCTCTCTCGGTAGGGATTTCGTTTCCCAGGAATGGCAGCGTTGCATTTCGGTTGCTGTTTGAGCAGATACTTCCGCACTTTTGGGCTCTGCTGTGGCACTGTGCCTGTGGATCTCATGGATGGAGATCCCCTGTTCCCTTCCCTAGGTATCCTCCAAAGGCCACATCTGGTCTCAGTGGTTCAGAAGGGAAGCAGGTTTCCTTCATGATGCAGACACAGCCAGCCAAGTAGAACTCAGAAGTACAGCAGTACTTTGCAGTCATAGTTGAGGCCCTAAAGCCATCCTCTGTGCTTAAATCCCAGTCGGACCTGCTGGGATTTCACATCTGGCATGTCAAGGTCTCCTGCTGCCCTTTGTGCGCTTCAGCTTCCCCATTTAATGCAGGGGGATGATTGCAAATGCTCTAAGTGTCATTAGCACCCCAGGGTAATTACAGGACAATGTGTCTCACTCCTTCCCTGGGGATGCAGGTGATCCAGGTCAGACTCAGCGCTTTGCTTTGCCCTTCAAGGGGCAGGGAGATGGCCCCAGCTACTGGCTCATGTGATCACATCAAATAGGATCACCCATCTTCGTGATGAGTCTTTAACACAGTAGGTGGGTTACAGATGGTAGAGGAGCGTTTGGGAGGACACCTCTTGCATGTTCCTTGCATGACTAGGAGGCTCTGCTTAGGTTTTGGTGTGTCAGACACATGGAGCAGGAGAGAAGTCACAAACTGGCGAACATGTTGAGGCTTATAGGGTCTATGTTCCCCATTTGAACTCATTTCTTCCCATTCTGCTCCCCTTGCACAAGCCACGCACTCCTCCAGCCACTGGATGCATGGAAAAGTGCCCTGGAAAAGGGCTTTCTGCCCCACTGGAAAAGAGGCAGCTTGAAACATCACCTGATGCAGGAAAAGAGCAGTGTGCAGAGTTGATTTATATGTCTCTTTACTGATTAACACACCACTTTTCACACCCCTCTGTTGTGAACAACAGGACCAAGTACTAACAGTGACAGTGCGGCAGTGATAGGGTTGGGACCAGGTACTCAGGAGTAGTTTCTGTGCAGTTTTTGCTCTGAATTCAATCTCATATTGCAGAGCTTTCAGTTCTGTTTTAAAGAAGGCTACATCTCTTTTTCCTCTTGAACAAAGGAAGAGATTTTCCCCTTTGTTTTGTGGTTCTGAGTCATTCCCTATAATAGCAAATTGCTGGCAAAGTTGCAGTTATGGCTAAATGGTCACTTCAAATTTAAGTCTTTTTTTCCCAGCAGCTTTATACCTTTTTAAAGCAAACAATTGCTCTTCTGGGATGAAAATGTCTTCTTACTCGGTCTCATTCTGATATCCAAATATCCTGGAACACTGGGAGAAGAATCGCTCTGAATCCCTGCCATAGCTGATAGCACCTTCTCCTTTCTGGCTGTTTTCCTCTATTCTGATGGCTGTCATAGTTCCTCGATTTGAGTTGTAATTAGGGGTAATTTAGCATCTCTCTGAAAGCGAGAGCAAACAGAAATGCAGTGGCTGGCAAACAGGATGGGCTGCTGGATCTGTGGACTGCGTTATTTGCTCTATCCCTGCTCCACTTCAGATGAGCTCCATCAGGGATGTGACGCAGCACTGAGACACAGGAGAGCATCTTTAAGGTGTAGGGACCATGGTGCAGCCCAAGGACATCCAGTTGGAGGTGGGAAGGGATCACACACGGGCTTCCATAGCCCAGAGATGAGCAGACTGCTTTCCCTAGGAGGGAGCTGCGGGGTAGGTCTGGGAGCAGCCTGACCTCTGCCCAGCTCAGCAGCGTTGCAGTCAAGCTTCCTTCCTTCTGTTGCTGGCAGCAAAAGCAAAGGCACCTTCTCCTCTGCTGCCTGCTGCAGATGCATTGGTCAAGAGCTGAGGCTCCTGTTTCCCTCCCTTTGGATGGTGAAGCTTTTCCTCTACAAAGATCTCTTCACATCTGGCCGTGCTCAGCCTTTGCCAGCATTCATGCTGCCTGCACCAGGACACTTACCGTCCTTGAGCTGTTCAGGGAAAGCCTTTAGGTATATATTCTGGCTCCTGACAGGCATCTTGCCAAGCTCCTCTGGGAACTGCTGCCTTTCCTTCTCCTTTCCTGCTTCTTTCTGTCCATTCTGCTGATAACATGGTGCAGAGGCCCATGGTGCCAGACTTCTGTTACCCTCAAACACTTGGTGATGGAGCTTGGTTGGAACCAGTGGCAGTGTTGTGATAACTGTGCCCCAGGGACATGACACGGGGCAGCCTGTGTGCAGAGACTGTGCATCCAATATCCTTTCTTTTGGGGGTCAAACATCCGTGGGGAAACAAATCCCAGCTGCCTGGCAGGGCCATCCCATAGCCTGTTGGTGTAGGAACGTGTAGCTGTGGTTGATGGAAGGCATCGTGGGACCGCTGGGGACATGGATCTAATCATTTCCTCCCTGACACTTGCAGTTATATGAGGAAATATAGTGGAATGCAGAGGTGGGGAGGCAGGAGAGATCTGTCTGAGCTGGTGCAGGATGGCTCCCTGGAGGGAACTCACTCAGGTCGGGTGTAATTCCAAGCATCCCAAATGATGGAGTTTCTCACTCTTCCGCATTCAGGAGGTTAATTTCACAGGCTAATACGTTTCCTCACTGCTCAGCCTGCACCAACCCACCTCTGTTTTCACACAAGCAGCTCAGGCCTGCTGCCTTTGAACTGTCTTCCACCATAAATATTTCCTTGGCAGCAACATCCCTCAATGTCTGGAGATGGCCATTGGCAGCTGAGCCATCACAAAGCCAGCCAGATCTGCCTCGTGGCTCCCTCCTAGAAACACTCTCTGCTCTCAAAGTTAAGCCTTAAGCTCCCTCCACTGTGTCAGTAATTGAGACTGAAACTCTCGTGGTCCTGTTGCTGATGTATATTCATTGTCCCCCAGCGAGGAGTTCAGCCACCTAACACTCATTCCTCCTCTGTGCAATGGTTGAATAAGACGCTGTAGCCATAGTAGAAACCATGGCACATTGCAGCGATGGACTTATTCCAAGGCTGGATGGAAAGCAGGCAACTAGTTTGGATGTTCAAAGTGGGTTAATGCTCCAAATCAGGATGAAAAAGCAGAACTTTGCTCAAATTGGGAAGGAAAAAAGTAAAGCAAATGAAATCAGGCCAAAGAGTTCAGTGATTCATGACATCCCTTTTTGCCTTGGACCATTTGCATCTAAATATTGATTTTATTTTACCATCATTAGCCATTAGTGCCCAAACAGCTTTTGAAGCACAACGTTGGCTTTTCATCTCAAAGCAGCTGAAAACCAATACTTGGATGATTTTAAAGCTTTGCCAAATGAATCCTTGAGGTAGGAGATGCATGGAGGAGCCATACGCTCCTGTGAAAAGCTTCTATTTAGTGAGAGAAACCTCGCTCACTGGAGGAGCAGGGAATAATAGGTTTCCTCTGGAGCCATTGAGATGAATCACTCCTGCCAGCAGTCCTGTGTCCAGCTCTGGAGTCCTCAGTACAGGAAAGTCATGGACCTGTTGGAGAGGGGATCAGTCCCAGTGGGCATCTGGACTCTATGTGAGTGTCATGGCATTTCTATGGGGTTGCAGCAGGAGTGCTGCTAATTTTCCTGCTATTTCATTACCAGCTGAAGGGATGCTTATTACTGATGCTCAGGAAAGCAGAAAGTGCAGGAAAACCAGGGGGAATTGTTCAGTGAGTCAAAGCAAAGCAGGAAAGAAAGCCAAGCCCAGATACCCAGCGCAGAATGGTTTGGTTTCCAGCCTCTCCCTACTCCGTGGCTATGATCACAGAACCATTAGGGTTGAAGGGACCTCTGGAGATCATCTAGTCCAAGCCCTGCCAAGGCAGAGCTACCCAGAGCAGGGCACACAGGAACGTGTTCATGGTGGGGTTTGAGTGTGTCCAGAGAGGGAGACTCCACAGCCCCCTCTGGACAGCTTTGCCAGGGCTCTGCCCCCCTCAATGGAAAGCAGTTCTTCCTCGTGTTGAGATGGAACTTGTGGTTTAGTTCATGGCCATTGCTCCTCCTCCTGTTGCTGGGCACCACTGAGAAGAGTCTGGCACCATCCTCCTGGTACCTCCTTTGAGCTGTTGATCTGCATTGATGGGATCCCCTCTCAGTCTCTCTTCTCTAGACTGAACAGGCCCATGATGTCTGTTTCAAGGTGTGTGCTGAGAACTGGACAAGCAGATGATGGTGGCAGCCTGGACCTTGGGACCTTTCTTCCATGGGCATGGTTCTTCTGCTGCAGCTTCTCCCTGGCAGAGAATACCTTAGAATTCTTGGCAAGAGTTTTCAGATGGCCAGCTCCAAAGCTGTTCAACCCACAGAGGTGCTCCTGCATGTTACACCTTACAAGGGAGCATCGGTTCTTTGTGATGAGCACAGAGCAGGGAATGTCAGCCTGTCCCCTGATACAAGCTTGTGATGTACTGCATGAAGCCATCACTGCCAGGACCACTGCTGGATACCATCTGATGGCAGCAAAAGGGGATGAGTCCAGTTTCACCTTTGAAGATGCTTATCCAATGGACGCAAGACATCTCTTAATCTTCTGTGACAACTAAATCACAATGCCTGGAACCAAAGCACTTCTGTTCATAACAACACTTATGGACCCATTGCTCTCCTCTACCTGATGAGCTCTCATAGGGACAATTGAGTGACAACAGATCCACAGTGTGCTGGGTCTCATCTGTAGCTTATTCCACAGCCTTGGTTGGTTGATCTTCCATGGCTGCTTCCTCATGGGGAGGTTTGTCAGCCCAGGCCAGCAGGGATTTAAAAGACTCATTTTTGCATCTGGAAAAGGAAAAATTGCTGGTAGTCTGCATGGGATGGGGTTCATCTGACCCATGCTGCAGCCACAGACAACCTGGTGTCCCAAACCCCTCTGCTGTCAGAGCAGATCCAGTTACTGGAGCCCTGTCATTCCCTCCACCTCAATAACCACCTAAAAGAGGTCAGAAGAGCTCAGAAGTGCTATGGACCTGTTGTAAAGGGGTCCTCAGGATGTGCAGTCCCTGATAACACTGAGGACCAGGCACATGGTATCTCCTTGCATCACCTTCATTTTGCTACAAGAAGTGCTCTATCCCAAAAGCGGTGCTTGCCATGATCATCTCTGTGCACAGAGCACAGCCAGCCCTCAGGGTCGAGCAGCACAAATAAATCCAAGTCCTGTGCTGGAGAAGAGCCCAGTGCCAGCCGTCTGCCAGCACATCCCTCTCTGTATGACATTTGCTCGCTTGGCATTAACTCCCCATGTGCTTTGAAAGCCCTTCCCTGCCTGTTGTGGAGGAGTTCTGCAATGAGACGTCCCCAGTCTCATTCAGTTTTGTTTGTGGAGCTCTCATTTTAATTGCTGCTGCTCGTGAGCATCCTCAGGCCCATCGCCGGGGGCTAGTGGGTGGCAGGTTGGTTGTACACAGGGTATTTATAGCTTCCAGGCACCCAGGGGATGGTAAAACTGGCAGCTGAGCCAGCTCCCAGTGGGATGGGGGGGAAATTCCCACAGGGAGATTTTCTCCTTGGGGAATAGTGGTAGAAAAGAACAAAAACATCCCCTCTGTGGAGGATTTTTTTTTGCTGAAAAAGACGAGTTTAAGTAACCTTGAGCTGGAAGTTTGCACTGAAAACATCCCCAGTGCAAGCACTGGTGATGGAGCAGCAGGACTCTGGGCCTGGTACCTGCTCATCCTCAATGCCAGGAGTCAGTAGGGGAAAATAACCTCTAAAATCCTCCTTCTTATGTCTGTTGTTGCTGAGATGAGCTATAGAGCAACACCACCCCCTCCAGAAGGGCTGGTCCAAGCCTGGTTTAGCCCAACAAAGTGGACGTTGCTTGCTAAGGGCACCCAGGATAGTATAAACCCTCCTGCATCACTGCTGTGTGGGCCCATGAGCCATGCTCACACCTAGCAGCCCCCTTTGTTTTCCAAGCTGTGCTCATGTCTCTGCCCTCCCTGGAGCTAAAGTTTCGTCTCAGGTCATTTTTCATTCATTTCTGTAACCTCCTCCTGTCAATAACTGAACCATCTTCAGTTCAGGAGCTAGGGAAAGACTCCTCAGGCAGCTTGCTTGTACTGTGGCAAACCTGCCTGCATCCTATCTGGTGTTAGTGGTGGTGGGGAGGAGAGGTGTGCAATTGTGCATTCGCACTCTGCTGTTGCATAAAGCACTGAACCCTCAAGAGCATCCCTTTTGTAACCTTGGAGCACGGCCTGACTTAAAGTCTCTTTTGGAGGTGTGTGAAAGATGAGGACAAGGGTAATTACAAGGATGGATGGATGGGACCAGCATCTGCTCATTGCAAGTCTCTGAGCCACCTTGAACATGGGGTCTTTGACTTTCTTATCAATGGCAATTTCTGTCTTCAGGTCCAAGCTGTGGCATGGAACAGGCTGATCTGGAAGTGTAGATGAGGCCCTCAGTGCCATGGGTTAGTGGCGGCCTTAGCAGTGCTGGGGAATGGTTGGACTGGATGAGCTTAAAGGGCTTTTCCAACCTAGTTGATTCTGTAATTCTATGATGAATGGTGTCCAGGTTCAACCCCATCTAGACCAACAGTGACAGAAAGTTACTGCCACTGCAAATGCCTTGTAACCTGCACAAAATGAGTTTGTTGGAGCTCAGTCCCCTTTTAAACCAGCTCTTGGGCAGTACTCAAAGAGCCACTGCAGCATTTAGCCTTGCACAGTGCAGGGTAGTGGCCAGCAGGGACTATCTGTGGTACCAGGGTTTTCCCTGTGTGCCAGGTGCTGTATGCTCAGACCTGCTCCACAGCAGCTACAAATGGCTCAGCAAGCCACCAGTAAGAGAAATACACACCCACAAACACCAAAGGATTGAAACCAAGGACTGCAGGGCACAGAGAGCCAACAAACCATTACCACACACAGGGGTGCAGCACCTCTAACCCACACTGGTTTGCAAGTGCTGAGCGCTAGTGTTGGATGCTTGAGAGTATCAAGCCACAAAGGGTGATTCTTTGTGCCCTTTGCACCAGTGGCTGTTTAGCCACTCATCCTAATTGCTGTCTGGTGCTGCAGGAGCAGTGAAATCTAGAGGGAGGTTTATGATCGCAGCATCACTTAGGAGGACTTGATTGCCTCAGTGGGTCTGTTATTGAAGAGGCACTTCAACCCTCTGTGTGTGTGGTTTTCACTAATGGAAAGCAATGAAGTGAAATGTTCCTGTTAGATATACACTCCCTATGTATACACAGCTGCAGAGACTGCAGAGGCCAAAAGAAGAGGAGAGAGGTCACAGATATGGGTTTGATTTTGTGACCTTGGCCATGTCCTTGCACTGAGGAGGTTAGAGATGCCATTCTTCATCTGCACCACAAAAATCCCCTTGTTCCATAACAAATTCTGCCTTCATTGAATAACTGCTTCCTTCAAACGATATAAGTCTTACTGTTTTGTGCCAGGAAGCCAAATGCACAGGGCAGAATGGATCCTTAGCTGGTGTGAATCAGCCTTACACCATTGGCATCACCTGGGAAACACCAATTTATGGCACTCAAGCTGGTGGCTTTCCAGGAATGCAGGGAGGAAAGCACGCACCCACTGAAGTGAAATGAAATAAAATGAAAGATGAGTGAGGCAGTTTGAACAAGGACCTGCTGCTGAGCAACCCCCAGGCTTCATTGCCAAGGCAGGTAAATAAACCGCCACTTATGCCATAAAGAGCCCTATCCCCGTCAACTGGCTGTTGTAAGCATCTCTGGATCCGCAGGAAGGTGTTTACAGATAAATGACCATCTGATGGAGATGAATGATTTCTGTGAACCCCAGCAGGTTTTTCTCTTGCTGACTGGGAGGAAAACATTCGTTTAGAGTAGAGCTGCAGATGAACCAGAGCAGAGTCAGTTCAGGACGGTGAGTGCCAGTTTCAGTGAGGAGCAGCCTGATGGGGGGGACATAGAATCACTTCCCATCAGCAGAAGCTCTTTGCATCCCCATTAACCCACTTGGTTTATGAAGGGAGTTGTAACCCATGTACGTTCTCTTGAAGAGTTCTCCACCAGCTCCTGACCCTGCACATGGGAGCAGGCAGAGAGCAGAAAACACACAGACACATTGTGGTGCTGCAACCCATGTGCAAAGTGCTGGTAGGGCTGGATGGAGAAGCTACTATGTGAAACTAGAGAGGGGGTAATACATGGTTATACATGGTTGGAGATCGATAGGGCCACAGCAGGAGAGGTTGGAGGGACCATATAGAGCTGGTTTGGGTTTTTCTGCCTCAGTTCCCAGTGTCATGCTGGGGCAGCTCCTGAAGTCACCCATGCAGATTGGTCCTGTGGAGCTCAAGGATGAGGATGTTGCTGCCAAGCTCTCCTTGTTTCAGATTCAGGGTTAAATCAGGTGCTTTTGCTCACTTCATCCACAGTGTCTGCCCACTCCCTTGGGGTGTTCTATGTGGTCCTCTCATAGCTCAGGCACAACACATGAGGCAGCCAGGAGGAGATGCTTGCTATTGCCCATCCCTCCTCTCCTCCACCCTGCTGCTTTGTTACTGCCACCACACTGTTTCCATGCATACTTGATTGATGTCAGATGCAGGTTCAGGATCTTTCTGTTCCTGCTTCTCACCATTTCCAGAAAGAGAAGAAAGATTGCTCCTGTCTCTCTGAGTTATTACCCTGCTACCTGAAGGCCTATTAACATCAGCAGGGGGATGCTGCTGTCATCTGCAAGTCTCTACATTGCTGTCAGAGATGCTCCTGCATCGCCTTCCTCCAGCAAACACAGGCTATGGTGAGTCCCACAGCACATAGGCACCTTGAGCTTGGCCCCAAGATGGAGCTGATGGCTGAGCCATCAGGTCCCCACATCACAGCCATGCTCCTGCCCTGAGCAAGAGCAGCCTCACGGGTTGCAGTAGGTCCTTCTCACCACATGCAGGTCCTTCTTATCACACAGGGGCCCTCTCACCACACTGAGGTCTCACCACAAAGAGATTTTTCTCATCACATAGCACATTGTCAATGGCCAGAAGCAAGTGCTAGGCAAAGAGCAGCAGAAGCACACAGAGGTGTGTTCCTAGCCCCCAGCTATTTGTGGATTAGTTTGTGCAACGGAAGTGGTTTCTCTGTGTAATGACCCTCTGAATTTCCCTTGCACATGGTTATCTGGTCCCCTTATACTACTGCTGATAGAGCTGGATCTCCTTGCCATGTCCCTGGGGACACCAAGTACCTTCCCCACAGTGACAGACTGCACAAGCTATGACACAGCTTTGGTTAGGTAAGACTGGGCTTAACCTCTGTGCAAGCCTTGGCTTTGGCCTCAGAGGCACCAGTGTTCCTATGTGGGAAAACTCTGGTTTTCCATCAAAAGCAAAGAGCCAAACCCTGGTCCCTCCTGGCTGCACTTTGTGCCCATCCCTTGGCAGCAGCTGAGCAGGATCTATTTGCTGGAGCAGACAGCGATGGGCTCCTGTCAATGAGCCTGTAAGGCAGTAAAACCAGGTAGGAGCCAGGCTAAGCAGGGATTTAGCCAAGATTAACTGTGTTAACAAAGCACTTAGCTCAGCCCCACAGCAAATCCCCTCTGGTTGTGACTGCTGGGAGGCAGCCAGCATGGAATAGGAGCACTTCCCTCCTGAGCCTGACTCTGGCTTTGGACCTGGCTGGCAGTTTTGAGAGGGTTTTGACCAGAAACAGATCTCCCTTCAGTGCTGCTTCCCCTTTGGGTATAGGAGAGTCGAATATAGGAGTGTTGAGCCCTATTAAGCCTTAAGCAGGGTGGACTTGACTGTTCTGTGTGCAGAGGAGCAGGGGACTGGAAAGCCCCATGGGGACAGGTAAGAAGGTGACTGTTGGCAGGTTATCCAACCTCAACCATCAGATTCTTACTGGATAAGGAAAGACAGGAGGTTTCCAGAAGCATTTTGGAGCAACAACTGCTTAGAAACAACCCCTCTATGCTCAGCCTGCATCCGTGCTGGTGCTGGGCTCCAATGCCTCATCCTGTGGATCAGGGGATGGTTCTGTGTCATCACACAAGAGTTCAACACCCCAGGCAAAGATATCCCTGTCTCCTTCCCACCATAGCTTCCATATGCATTATAAATGCATTTTTTAAGTCACTCCTTTTCTTCCTATGGGCACAGAAGAGCAGCAACCCCGTTTGGTAGTGTGTCTTCAAGCAGCAGCTTGCTCTATCCATGGAAAAATGGGGATTAAAGTGGGACAGAACTGGACATGCATGATGGATACATACATGAACATGGATACATACTCCAAGTGACCTAAGAAGCTTCACAGGTCTTACATCAGCATTGATGTGGATGAAGTGGGAACTACTGGGTATTTGTTGCTGTGGGATTCCTTGATAGACCTTTGGGAGTTTCCTCCTATTTCTGATTACACTTGTGAAATCAATTCCAATTTAATCCAATTTGTCAGCAGCTAGTGGGCTCTTTGTGACCTCAGTGAAAAGAGATAACAGGGCAAAAATGAGGTAGGAGTGGTTATAGTAGTTAACACATGGAGTATACCCAGTGCAGCACACTCATAACAGAGAGGTAGATAAAGGTAAATGAAATCTCTGCAGCAGCCTGCTTTGCTCCTTCTTTCTCATTAACATCTGCCTGAACAGTCTGTTTTAGGATGTTTTAAAGATAAACTTCATCTGTAAGTAATGTAGAATGAGAAACTGAAAATGAGCAGGGGTAATAAGTTAATAATTCAGTAATTACTAGAGCAAGATAAAGGTAGCAGTAAAATGTCCCTCGCATTGCACTACATGTGCTGAATCTGGCTTTCTGCTCCAGCTCCTATTTATCACCTGTCTAAGAGGTTTCTTAATGCTCTGTCACACTCACCCATATCTCTATGCAGGCCAAGAAATTCTCCACCCATAGAACATAGATTCCCAAATGGATTTTCACGGGTTTTGGTGGGGCTGGATTTGACAATCCCTACACTTTGTTGTATTTATCCTGCTGTTAAAGACCCTGCAGCATCTTTGCATCGCTGGTATTCTCCTGCCTGAAGGGAGGTGATGTCTCTCTCCCTCTCCCTGCTCACAGCCCTGCATCCCAGAGCATTCCCAGCATTCTGGAATGCAGGAGGGATGAGGATGGCTGTGCTTGTGCCTGTTTGCTTGACAGAGCAGCTCAGCAGCTGCCTCGCTTGGCAGAGTGGTGCAAGCTCACACTCAGAGGTTTGGACACAGCACCCATGGCTGGTTTGAGCTGGGAGGGAGCATTACAGGAATCTTCCCACAGCTCTGAGATTTATGTGGCAGCTTCACCCTGGAAGTACCAAGACACCCACAGCTGGTTGCAGCAGGGCAAGACTCCAGCTGCACTCCTTACCCCATCCCATGTGGGACCATGCTGGGCATCACAGAATCATGGAATGGTTTGGGTTGGAAAGGACCTTAAAGCTCATCCAGTTCTAACCCCTGCCGCGGGCAGGGACCCCTTCCACTAGAGCAGCTTGCTCCAAGCCCCTGTGTCCAACCTGGCCTTGAGCACTGCCAGGGATGGGGCAGCCACAGCTTCTTCATTCAACCCATTCCAGTGTCCCACCACCCTCACATGGAAGAACTTCTTCCTTATATCCAATCTGAACTTCCCCTTTTTCAGTTTGAACCCATCACCCCTTGACCTATCACTGCAGTCCCTGATGAAGAGTTCATCTCCAGCATCCCTATAGGCCCCCTTCAGACACTGGAAGCTGCTCTGAGGTCTCCATGCAGCTTCTCTTCTCCAGGCTGAACAGCCCCAATGTTCTCAGCCTGGCTCCATACAGGAGCTGCTCCAGCCCCTGAGCATCCTCGTGGCCTCCTCTGGACTTGCTCTAACAGCTCCACGTCTTTCCTATGTTGAGGACACCAGAACTGCACACAGTGCTGCAAGTGGGGTCTCAGGAGAGCATCACTTCCTTCATCCCGCTGTTTGCACTCTGGGGATGCAGCCCAGTGCATGGGTTCATGAGCTTCTGGGCTCAAGTGCTCATGAAGCCAGGTCATGTTCAGTTTCTCATTGACCAACACCCCCATCATACTTAAAGGGCCACAATAAGTTGCCTGAACTGCTTCTGCTGTGCAATGTGAAGGCTTTTATTCTGCATTTGGCTGGACATGGGTGCAAGCATCTGCATGCCCTCCCCAGCACTTGGGATGCTGAATTCATGTGATGCCTTTAATTTTGCAGGTGTGCAAGCATGGTCCCTCAGGAGCTTGCTGCAGAGCAGGGTGAGTTCATGGAGATTGTCTTTGCATGTTAATGAAACCAGGAAATCTGATTATTCCACATGGAGTTAATGGGTTACCTGCGGAGGCAGCAGGAGCTGGATAACATCACAGCTGGTTGCAGTCCTAGGGGGAATTGCCATCGGATGCCACCTCCAGCTCTCCACAAGTCTCCTTCTCTCCTTTTCCTATGAAGCTTCTGTCATCTTTGCTGCTGCCCTTCTAAGCTTAGATCCCATCTCCTCACTCAGCCGTTTACTCTGTTAATCAGCCTGGCATTCCTGAGCACTGTGCTGGGAGGAAGGATGCTCCACACACAGCACATCTCCCTCAGGCAGCAATAAATATGCTGGGTGCTCACCTCCAACCGATTAATGCTCATCCTGCCTGCGTGATGAAACTACAGTGCAGGGAAAGCCTCCAGGGCCAGGAAGCCTCTACCTCTGCTCTTCTCTCCCCAAAACATGGAGAGAGGAGCTCTCTGAGCTGCCTGGACTCATTGAGACATGTTGATCTATTTGGTGCTTTAAAAACTGCTCATGTCTCCATCTCCTTTGGCAGGAGCCCAGTGTTTAGCTTGTGTTGAGCAGCCTGCCTGGCCTTTTGGTGTTCATTTTGAGCCAGACATCAGTCTCAGGGCTCTCCAAAGCAGCCCTGGCAATCACAGGGTCACAGCGCTGTTGTTTGGCTGTGCATCCCTCTCCCTGGAGCTGTCCTGGGTTCCTGTTCTGGATCCTCAAGCCTGCATGGGTACACATCATTTGTGTGCTATCATCAGCCTAGCAGGCTGCTGCTGGTTCAGTGGGAGCTATGACTTCAAGGAGCAGACAGGAGCTGTAGGACCCTTCCCAAAGGAAAGCTGCTGCCACTGGTGTGGGAAACCCTCTTTGCAAGAAGAGGTGCAGATGTATGGTGTGAAAATGCCCCAGAGAAGCCCATGGGGTGCCTTGGGTCTGCCTCCAGCTTTTACCCCTTGGGTAAGAGGCTTTGCCAGTAATTTTCCTCTGAGTGAAAGGAGCAGGGGATTAAACCCCCCTGATTTAGTAAGAGTTGCAAATGGGAGGTGAAATGTAAAGTAAAAATAAAGGGAATGGGGTCAGACCCACACTGCCTTCCCGGCAGTTGGTATTTCCTGGAGAACCCCCTTTAATGGAATGCAACAGGGTGAAAAGAGCTCCAGTTTCATCAGACCCATACAAGCAAACCTCACCTTGCCTCTCCTTTTTCTCTTGCAGTAAATGAGGAGAGAATCTCTCCAGCACCAAGACACTGGTGTTCAGTCATTAGCTTTCAGTTTGAAGGCAATCAAGCTTCCCATGGCCCATCTCTCCATGCTGTGCCATCCTGTGCATGCCAAGGCTGGTGCCAGCATGTGATTTCCACCTATTGCTTTAATTCTCCACGAGGAAGATTGGAAGGATGGGGAGGATTGAGGGATGAGGGTGCTTCAATCAAATGATTCATCAAAGGGAAACCAGCAGTTCTGCAGGCTAAACCCAGACTTGGGCAATGAATGAGGTGAAGAAAGAGAGAAAGAGGATCTAGATGTGGCAGGGATGGTCTAGGGCTTTAAAGCATCCTCAGGAGATGCAGGAGAAGGTCAGGTCCGGCTCAGCTGTAAGCAGAAGGCACTCAGGTTTCTGGGTTTTTCTCTTCCCATTTCATTTTCCTTCTGTTTGGATTATTTCTCACTGCTGCCATTGGAGAGATGCCAGGTTAGTATCTGTGAGCGCATTGCTGCTACCCAAAACCTGTGCCTTGCCAAGTTGTCCCATCTTGAGGACATCTGCCTGGCCTTGGGAATGCGGAGCCAGCTCAGAGCTCCAAATGAACTGAGTGTCTGTGTGAGAGGAACTGGGATGGGGAGGGATGTGCCAGCGCATCCTCAGCTCTTGTCCTGCCTTAGCACAGTGGAAGATGCTACATGCAGACAGAGGTGATGAATGTGCAACTCCCTCCCAGTCTACATCTGTTCTAGGGCTTGTTAAAAATCGATCTTAACTAAAAAACCTATAAAACTAATATGAGTTTCAGGGGTTTAAAATGTTCCTTGGAAAGACTTTCATCGTTTTGGTTCCAGGCCAAAACATCTTCAGTTTTCAGCAACTGAAAGCTGAAAGCTTTGACAATAGAATTATATTTGGGGTTTGAGCTTCAAGTGGGAAAGAAAAGCAAGAAAGAAACTGGCATTTTATTAAAGAAAAAACCAATAATCAATCTCCAAATGCTTCTCAAACAAAATGAGTAGTTTTGACTGAGAGCATTTGCTGAGCCCTGACTGATTTTTTCCCTTTACTATAGGAAAGAGATGAGGAAAAAAAGAAACACCATCAACCTGGCCAGGGCATCCAAGGATATTGCATTCATTTCTATTGTACATGGATATTATTGAACTGCTGAAAAAGTCCCACTTCTTTGGGTTAAAGTAAGTGGTGCAGGTGCTGTTTAAAGTGCATCACTTTAGAAACAGGAATGGCTATTGACTGCAGTGAGGAGAGGACACGGAGCAGCAGGTATTAGGGACAGACACAGAGAGCATCAGCCAAACTCCTAAGTCTCCATTAACAGGAGCTCATACATAAATCCAGATGACAGGTATTGATTTTCCTTTGCAAGCTGCATGCTCTCCCCTGCCCAGTGAAATGAAGCCCCTTCCTTAGAGAGAGGTCAGTGGCATGGCAGAGCCGCAAAGGGCTCATCTGGTGGGGAAATAGATAATGTTCCTCCAAGAGGAAAACACAGCCAATCTCAATCCCTGAAGAATTCCTAACCCCAAACCAAAATCAGTGCTGGGAAAGGGGGAAAAGAAATGCTTTACATGACTTCGATCCCTCTTCTAAATCCCGGATGTGCTCCTGACCTGTGTAAGGGGGCAGCTCCAGAGGGTGGCCAAGTTTACAGGATCAACAAGGGGTGGCACTGAACAAGAAACAGAAACCCACCTTCTTCCCTGCTCATTCCAGGAGCCCGTGACACTGTGCATGCACTGAGCATCGCAATGAAGCTGGCTCTGTGCCCCGAGAGCGCTGCCTGCACCCTTCCTGCGGTGCCAGTGCAGTCCTGTGCTGCCTGGCAGGGAGTGCTGAGATGACAAATGCTGCTGCAGCCGCCCGCCATCCCATTAGGATTCCTGTCACGCTCCGCAATCGCCCTCTCGGAATGCGGTGAGAGCCCGGCCGGGGTTTTCTCTGGAATTGCTTTGCAGCAGGGAACCGGAGCAGAGCTGCTTGCAAAGGACATGAGAGGAGCGATGGAAGTGATGGAGAAGCCTCCTCTCCTGTTGGTAGCAGTGTGGGTGACTGTGATCCTTCTGCTCTTGGCTTGCAGGGAACTTCCCAGCCTTGTCTCATCCTCAGCCCAACAGCTCCAGCAGATCTCAGCTCACCTCCTAAACAGGCTCCCCACTTGTCTGGCAGTGTTACCTCTAAATCCAGTTTTTCCCTCCTTCCCAAGCGTGTTTTGCCTTGTCAATCACTGCACAGCAGCACAGGAGCAGAGTTAAGGGTATTGGAGGACCACCAGCTCCGCTGGGCTGATAACAGTGTCCAAACAAGCATCAAACATCCCCTGAGTGACCAGGTGCTATGGGTGGGTAAATGTGCCTAAACTCACCCAGAACCCTAAGAGGTGACTTGGTTGTTTGAGGCTGGATGTCAAAGCATCCTGATACCTGGCTGCTTCCTGGTCCCCATCCACTGCCTTGCTGTGCTACTGCTGCTAACATATCACACCATCAAGCCAAGAAGCACTAAATACCCTCCAAAAAGGGAGAGAAGGGCACAGAGCCCATGGGGAAGGAGCCTCAATGACCATCCTGCTTAACACCAGTCTGTGATGCTCCCCTGAAAGAGAACCATAACTGGGGCTGTGCAAAGGTTCCGGCTCAGTTTTCATATACCAGAGGCAGGGAAGTGGAAGAGCCTGAGGGATGGGTATTAGCGAGTGGCTGTGAAGCACAGTGAGCATGGGGCTGGATACCATGGTGCAAAAACAACCTTGCAGCACCTGAGAAGCTGTAGATCAGGGTCAGAGATTTCCCAACCTCTGGCTTGCTGCTTCCAGGCAGGAATAACCCATTTCCTCCCCTCTTGCGAGGCAGGAATAACCCTTTTCCTACCCTCTTGCCAGGTATACTGGATGTTCATAGGATGGACCCACTGCCTCTCATCATACCCAGGGTGCTGGTGGCCTGGGACAACGGCAAGACACTAGCATCACCCTTCATCATGGGTGATCTGGATACAGAGAAAGCTCTTCCTATAGGTGCTCTCAACCTAAATACACCCCGTGGCTAACGCAACAGGCTTAATTTGCCTCAGGAAGGATCAGATGCGGCCCGAGGAGCTGGTCCTGATGGGGGCAAGGGGCAGATGTGTCCCGAGAGCCACGCTGTGATTCACCATCACTTGCTCAGGGCACCCGGCGAGTGCTGGGATGCTCCAGGGAATCACCGCGCTGCTCCGCGATGGACAGCTCTGCATGGAGCACGGTGTCGCTGTTGGGTAATTAGCTCTGTTAGGTGTGCCATTAGTCTCCTATTAATGCAATTAGTGCTGTGGCGTTAGTGTGAGCCTGTAATCAGCGCAAGAGGCAGCTGCAGCTCAGCTGCTGAGCACCAAGTGGCACCGATTTTAGGCTGGTTTTCCTGTGAATCCTTGGTTGTGAACACAGATGCTTGCTTCAGCCTCAATGAAAAGAAGTTTTCCAGCCTCTGTCCTTGCTTCAAAGCCCCAGAGCTGGCTGGGGAGATGATGAGAGTGTCCCAGCTTGCTCCCCAGAGCTGCAGGACTGGGGGAAATGGGGTTTGTCCTTTCAGGGGTCAGAGGACCAGATCTGCACGGATGCAGGTCCTCTCCCACAGCCTTTGATACCCTGTGGTACCCATCTGGTTGCTGTGATGGTGGACAGGGGGAAGAATCACATGTCTTCCCACCCGCAGCCATTCCCTGGCCCCCCAGCTCATCTTGGCACGTTGTCAGCCCATGTCAAGGCTTGGCTTTGGCTGAGACAGTCTGACAAAGCACCCTGTTCGCCCTTCTGCACCACCGCACTGACAGCAGACACTGCTGGCCTCTGGGGATGTCAGGGAAGGAGAAGGGTTGTGCAGGATGGGGACAGGGTCCATCTCCATCCCACCACACTGATGGTGTCACCTTCCAGTGTGAAATCCCCTGCTCTTTTCTATAGGAACCAACAAGCCATCTGCCCTCTCCAGCCACTGCTGCTGTGGTTAACAGCTGAGCAGATGAAACTGCAGCAAAGCAAAGGTCCCCGCCAAGCCCCCGCTCCAGTGAGGATGTTTGGATATGGGAAAGCTTCTGACAATCATGATTAACAGCCTCTTCATCTATTCATGCCAGTGCTAAGCCATGGGAGCTCTGGGCCATCTCAGCTCTATAATCAAGACAGGTTGAGAGAAGCAATTTTCTCCTCTTGCAACTCGGTTAATTCTCATTTAATTGCTACCCAATTTGCCTAGATTTCCCTCGATTGCCATGGCATTGGCCCCGCACTTCCTGCTCTCCAGCAGTGCTTGACTCGCGTCTTGTTTTGCCAGGCTGGGCTTTGTGATGCCTTGGGTTGTGCTGGGGCCTCCAAGTCTCTCCATGCAATTTTGGTGTAATGAGCCTGAGATACAGCTTTCATAGGAGAAAACCTCTGGGGACTGGCCTGGCCTTTGTTCCCTGTGTCACACAGTGTATTAGGGCACTGCTTTTGGAAAGAGAAATAGAAAGACATGGTAATTACACACAGATGGGAAACATTGGGGGCAGGAAAGCTTCTTTAAAGGAAAAAGCGAATAGGAGCTAACCAGAATATAGTGAATTTAGAGTTTAGGGGAATGGCTTGAACCTGCCCGAGGGGAGACTGAGCTGAGCTCTTAGGCAGAAGCTCTTCCCTGTGAGGGTGCTGAGGCGCTGGCACAGGGTGCCCAGAGAAGCTGTGGCTGCCCCATCCCTGGCAGTGCTCAAGGCCAGGTTGGACACAGGGGCTTGGAGCAAGCTGCTCCAGTGGAAGGGGTCCCTGCCCGTGGCAGGGGTTGGAGCTGGAGGAGATTTAAGGTCTCTTCCAACTCAAACCAGTCTGGGATTCTATGATTCTATATGATCAGATGAATTTCCCTTAGCACCACCTGACACAAAGGCAACAGCCCAAAGGATCCTGTATCAAAAGCTCTATGGAACGAGCTGTTCCCCGTTGAGCAAAAAAAGGGCTATTTTGTCTGCTTAAGTCAATCTGCGTCTCTAAGCACATCTTAACCACATTAATGCACTAAAATACAGCTCCTGTTAGCCACATAAATAATGTTCATCAGAATCATAGCATTTCTATTACCATGGCTTTGGGTTAGTGATGCAGCGCCAGTCAAACTTCAATACCGATGTAATCAGTCTAGCCTATTATCCAAGGCTTTTCCTGAATATCTCATTTTCCTTTTGAACCAGCAGCCACAGTCACGTTGCTTCTCCCTGCCTTGGACTGAGGTCCTGCTTCTGTGTTTGCAGCGTATTCCATTTATACAGCTTTCCAGGCTGCGTTTCCCCTTGGTTGTGTTGCTCCAGGTCTGTCCTGGCTCCTGCTGTGCTGAAAACCTCTCCACAACCAGGAATGCTGCAAGTGCTTAAGCAGGGCTCTCCTTTTTGGCCCATATTTCACATACCAGCAGTATTTTGGCCCATATTTCACATTCTCCAAAGCCACCAGCTCCTTGGGACTCTCCAGCTATCCCTATAACAAGGACCTCATCCAGCCTCTAAGACCTCACCAACACCCTTGAAGCTGTAAGCACAGGAGAGGAGACCCTCCCTGTTGCAGCATGGTTGGATCATCTGCTCTCCTGAAGGCTTGGTTTTGTCTCAAGCAAAGCTGAAGCCATTGTGGAAGCCAAGAGATGCACTTAGAGACAATCCTTTGGGACCAAGCCACAATCCCTGACACCCGGTTAGGTCAGGATGGGGTATGTCCCACTGGGGCTATTTCCTTTGGGGCAGAGGAGGCTTCTGCAGAGGGTCCTGAGTCCCTCATCACACTGATGTCTCCTGAAGCAGGTATCAGATCTGGAAGACTGAAGCTAGATGGTGCTCTGTAGCAGAGGTGTCTTGCAGGATGGTGCGCAGCAGGCAGAGCCCAGCATCTCCCTATGCAACACAGTGCAAACCCTCAGTTTCTCCAGGAGGCTCAGCAGAAGACTTGAGCAGCCTAAAAGCAGGAGTTTCCCAAGGCAGCTTTTATCTGGCAGGGAGGAGAGCAGGGCAAGAAAGCTCAGTCATGGTTCCTGCATGGGCTCTGCTGGTGCTGGGATGGGAGCAAGTTCTTGGAGACTGCAAGGGGCCCAAGTATTTCCAAAGAAACCTGGACAACCCTTGGTGCACATAGAATAGTTAGGGTTGGAAAGGACCTTAAGATCATCTGTTTCCAATCCCCCTGCCATGGGCAGGGACACCTCGAACTAAACCATGTCACCCAAGGCTCTGTCCAACCTGGCCTTGAACACTGCCAGGGATGGAGCATTCACAACCTCCCTGGGCAACCCATTCCAGTGCCTCACCACCCTCACAGGAAATAACTTCTTCCTTAGATCCAATCTAAACTTCCCCTGTTTCAGTTTGAACCCATTACCCCTTGTCCTATCACTACAGTCCCTGATGAAGACTCCCTCCCCAGCATCCCTATATGGCCCCTTCAGATACTGGAAGGCTCCTCTGAGGTCTCCACGCAGCTTCTCTTCTCCAGGCTGAACAGCCCCAGCTTTTTCAGCCTATCTCCATATGGGAGGTGCTCCAGCCCCCGATCATATGATCATCCCCATAAGCATCACTGAGCTGGGAGGTGACTCTTGGCCATGCGACCGACCCATCACTGCTCCTTGCAGATGCCCATCTCCAGCACACAGTGTGATGCACACACCTCTGCTGCCTTCAGCACCGCTCCCCGAGGAGCAGCCAAAGAAGTCTTTTCTCCGGGGTTGAACAGATAGGTCTCTGATGGGACCTGTCAGAGCCGTGCTTGCATCTCTGATCTATAGATCTCCTCCAAACTGGAGACATCCAGCCCTTTGAAAATGTCATGAGAGTGGCAGGGAGCTTCCTGTCTCCTGCTGCCAGGAGAGGAGAAAAGCCATTTAACTGTGCCTGCAGCGACAAACATCAGCAGGAGGGAGCAGCGTGAGAGACGGCATTGGAATTATGGGATGCAATAGTTATGTGGGGGTTTGGAAGTGCTGGAAGGGCATCACATCGCAAACAAGAGGCATCTTGCAGAAAGCCACCAATGAGCCCATCGGCCTATAAGCCACCCCAAGATTTCCTCTCCCTTCCTACCTCCTACCCCTTCCAGGAGCATTGCCAGTCTGGGAAGGCATAGACAGGGTTAAACATAATGGAATGGCTCAAAGCTGGGGGCAGAAATGCTGTGTCTGAGCCAGGGTGGAGGAAGGGGAATGATGGTCCAGCTTGGCTTTAAAGCTATAAACCCCCCATGTGATGGACAGTGCATCATGCCTGTGGCAATGGAGCAGGTCCTGGCTCTGGCAGTGGGGATGTTTGCCCAGAACAGCCTGGCTGGGAGGTGGGATGAAAGCTCACATCCTCCATAAAGAATCAGATCATGAGCTTTCCTCTCCCTCCATTCAGGCTCTGGATGGCAGGTTTGCTCCTTTGGTGGCTCTTGGTTTGCTGGGGATGTAACACAGGCCAACCAGGACCCCCAAGCTTTGACCCTGCATGGTAAGACTGAGGCTGGAGAGCAACTCCATAGTGGGATTCATGTGTTAATCAAATAGAGGAGCTAAATCAGATTCCATCTGTGTGTGCTGGAGAGGCTCCTGTGAACCTGTCCCCCTCCCAGCCGGGGATACTCCATTCTCAAGGTCCCACTTCGCCTTTCCCAACCCCAATAACATCAAGGGTTAATGCAGGGTTATCTCAAGAGGCTACAACCTCATCAAGAGCACAGGCTCTGTAGGCCATTAATTTTGGAATTACTTGATAACTTTAAATACAATCAAGTAATCAGCAGGAACCCGTAATTATTATTTATGTGCATGGTGCTTACCAAATTACAGCGCTCTCCAAGGCTCTGTGTGATGAACAAATTAATTCTGCAGCGGAAAAGCTTGACCAGAAAGATGTTTGTGTCTGAATTTCCCTCGTAAACATTGATGGATGGAATGAAAGTCGAGTTTAATTGGCCCTCCCTCCTGCTGGGAAGCACATTACAGCTTTATTCTGCCTTCACTCAGCTGGAGAGAGGGAGCATCACAGGAAACAGAGGAGTTTCTCTAGCCCTGATGGTACTTGAATGGGAGACCAGAACAGGGTGCTCTCCATCCCCCTTTAGATGAGATGGTGTTGGTACCCTCATGGTATCATGCTATGGGCATGTAGACTCAGAGTAGAGAGGACAAAAGAAGCCACCAGCTGCCCCTAGTGACTCTGGACAGCAGGATGCTGATCCCAGTGCAGCATGGAGATGCTCCCATGGGAAGTGGGGAGAGCCCATGTTGGGGTTGTGTTTTCCAAATGATAAACGTGCCCCAAAAGCCCTTGTGAGAGGAATTGAAGTAATTTTAATCAAACCAGGCTGAGAATACACACACTTCTCCAGCTACACAAAGCAAAGTCATGTCAGTCAGAAGAGACCACCAAAAGGAGAAGGAAAAACCAGGGATGTGAACACAGATGCTTCTGGTTGAATTTCTTTCTTTGGTTTTGCAATTTCCATCTTCTTTTCCACCCAAAATGACCCAGCTTTAGGAAAATCCAAATTGAACATGAAGCACATCGCTGTTTTTAGTAGCATCACTTGTATAGAGGATGAAAACAAGCTCCCTGGGGCATTTCCCTCCTCTGTAGCCAGCAGACCTTTATTAATCAAACTAGCCCACAGTGGGGACACAAAAGCCTACTCCCTGTAGAGCATCAGCAGTAGGAGCTCCCAGGTTTCCTATTGAATAACTCTGGGGGTCTTTTTCTCACCCATATATTGAATAAGGGTCAGTTTCTGGGACTGTTGGTGATGGACGAGCTTGTACAAGGACGAAAACCTGCCTCATGTACAGGGGATGGTCCTCATTGTGGTCACTGTCATACAGGGAGCTGCTGCAGCTCCCAGCATGTTACCAGAGGCAATGGGGTAGTTCTGATTTTGGCTGTACCATTGACATGCAAGGAGGAAATCCCAGTGGGAGGGAAATGGGAGGAATTTGCTACAAACTATTGAGCTTCTGAAGTGCTTAATGAAAGAATTGAAGGTTTTTGCCTATGCCTCCTTTTAAAAAAAAAGATTTTATTCCTTTCTGGTGGTGTATCCTGAGGAAATCTCAGACCACCACAATTCCCAAATGCTCAACTCGCCCTAGGGCAGGAAACACTTATGCTTGTTCTTTATAGCAGGGAAACTGAGGCACAGGAACATGAAGGGATTTGTACCAGACCCAGTGGCAACATCCCTGGGATGCAAAGAGCAGACTCGGTCCATAACCACTCCGGCATCCTCTTCCTGCCCGAGCATCCCCAGACCTCATGTGGCTCCACCTCGCATGGACCTCTGCTCAGCTGCTTTGGGTGACCACATGGAACAGGACATCAGGGACCTGGCAGCTGCATGGGAGATGCGGTGATGTCCCCAGCACGGGGAGGGAGGCTGCTGCTCCTCCAAGGCACTTAACCCTGCGCAGGAATGATTTGGCCCCATCCCCTGCATGAGAGCAAGGAGCAGCTTTGGCACCAAGCATGGGTGAGAGCAGGGCAGGGAGGAGGGGAGCAAAGCCATGTCCCTGTGGTAGCTGCCTCTGGGGAGCTCAGGCACCTCTTCACTGCTGCTCTTCCTCACTCTTCCACCCTCCAGACAGGGCACAGGGTCAGGGGCTTTGCAAAGACCTATAGATCCATCTGGGCTAGGTTGGGCCAAACGATAACCTAAACCTCATGCCTCCCTTCAGACTTAGCCACCTCTGTGTGGCTGTTCAGAACCCCTGGTGTCCATCCCTGCAGCCTGCATTGTTCCTTCCCCTCTCCCACCCCACTGCTCTGCCTCACATCCTTGGTGTTGAGATGAGAAATGACCTGGTCAGACCAAACAGCAGTTACAGGACATCCTGGGGATGTAGCAAGGGGCAGGAGAAGGGCTCAAATAACCCCAGTGGTACAAAACCACAGCCACATAAAGCAATCCATCCAGGGTTCTCCATCCATTCCATGTCAACTCAGAGGCCTGTGAACTCCCTGCAGAGGGTTATGCCCCTTCCCAACAACCTCCCACTGGAAGGCTGACCCAGCTTCCCAAGGGACCAGCCTCATAAGCTGTCCCAACAAGGTCCTGGTGTCCTGTCACCTCAAAGCTGTGACAACAATGGGACATGGGGCAGTGCACCCAGGGTGCCTGCTGCAACCTCTCCAGACTTCTCTGGCTCCTTCTGCCACCCAGCAGGTCACACCGCTGCCAGGGAGGTGACAAAGCAGCCTCTCAGCTGTCCTATCCTACAGGTCTGCCCCAGTGAATAGGGCAGGAGCCTCTGTAGGGTTTCCCACAGCGAGTTAATGCACCCTCTGCTGCAGTGGGTGCAGCAGGACCCGGCTCCTGTGCGGTGCCACATCAGGGTCCCTCGCAGCATGGACACCAGCTCCTCATCCTGTCCGGAACCTCGCTCCCGGCTCAGACAGCCGTGGACTGCTTGATGCTGTGGAAGCTGACGCGGGTCGGGGAGGTGGGGATGGACATGGCCCGAGCCACGCGGGCACGGATGGAGTGCTTGTCCTGCCACCGGTGCCACCGCTTCCGTACAGCCGATCGGACCTGAGGGTACGAGACACAGGAGGGGACAGTCAATCACTGCACAGCTCTCAGAGGTTGCACATGGGCACCAGCCATCCTCAGTCTTTCAACCAAAGTCTGATGGGGAACGGCTGAGGGACCTGGGAGGGTTCAGTGTGGAGAAGAGAAGGCTCAGGGGGGACCTGATGGCTGCCTCCAAGTGCCTGACAGGAGGATGGAGCCAGGAGGGGCTGGGCTCTGCTCCCAAGGAACAAGGGATGGGACAAGAGGAACCGGCCTCAAGCTGCACCAGGGCAGGTTTAGATGGAGCTGAGGAACAATTCCTTCCCCAGAGGGTGCTCAGGCATTGGAACAGGCTGCCCAGGGCAGGGCTGCAGGCACCGTCCCTGCAAGTGTTCACACAGTGTGGAGATGAGGCCTCAGTGCCATGGGTTAGGGGTGGCCTTGGCAGGGCTGGGATAAGGGTTGCACTGGGTGAGCTTAAAGGGCTTTTCCAACATGGCTGATTCCATGATTCTATTAAAAAATGCTACCAAAACCTGGCTCCCAGAGACAGGGAGGGCCCTGTCACCTCCCAGGGCACCCAGCCCTGTTTGATGTGATGCTGGTGAAAAGCAGCCCTTGCAGCTGTGAAGAGAGATGAACCTGAACAAAGGTGCCTGAGCTCAAAACTGAAACAAGAGGGAAAAAAGAATCTGAGCAGGGGCTCTGCAGCTTCTTACGTGCTGCGCTGGATGCTGCAAGGGGCGGGGAGCAATGATAGTCCTGGTCCTGTCCCTCCTTCTCCTGCATCGATTATACATGATTTGGTAACAATGCAAGCTTGTCTGCAGCAAACTCTCCTGAACCAGCAAAGGTACAAGAGCATTTGGGAGAAGGCAGAGGAAAAAGTTCAGGATCAGCCTCTACCCTCACCTCCTGCTTTCTGCTGTCTGTGTTGTGGGTCAGAGCCTGGGAAGTGCTGTTGTCCATGTGCCAGGTACCCATGTGTGTCTGTTTGCAAGGAATAGTGTGGACCCCCTGAACGCCCCCAGCCCCTGGTGCTCACCTCGCTGTTCAGGAAGCAGTAGAAGACAGAGACGAAGAAGCCCTGGAAGGAGACAAACAACAGAGTCACTGTGGAGCTGTGGTCAGAGGGCACCCCCAGGCCCAGGAGCTTTGGAGCAGCTCTAAGGTTTGGGGGTGTCTGGTTCTGGGCAGTGGCAGAAGCGGGGTGAGGCATCAGCAAGGATGGGCTCCTCCACATCCCTTGGTGGGGGACGGGGATGGAAGCTTGTGTTGAGGACCATACCTGGAAGGACTCCAGAAAGGAGTTGAAGTAGATGAAGACAACCCTGGAGATCTCGTCCTCCCCTGGGTTGACAAAGAAGAGCATGTAGGTGATCCCCAGCAAGGGCAGCAGCACCAGTGTGGCCTTGACTGCTTTCCTGGAGGGAAAACACGGACCTGAGCTGCTGCAGTGCAGCCCTGGGAGCAAGGACTCTCAGCACCAGCATGGCTGGGACTGGTCTGGCTGGATCTGGGGAGGATGGAGCAGCACTGAGCTGTTTTCTAATGTGATCCCCAAGTGACTCGGGCTGGTTTGAGCACTGGGCACCTTCTGTGGTTGCTCTATCCAGAAAAGGGCAGTGCAGAGTGGAGGCCTGACCTTGAGCTGGCATGAAATGATTGCTTGGCTGCTCGGAGGCTCGATTAAAAAGGAATTAAAGAGGGTAAAATAATTCACACACTTCAACATGGGTTTATGAGAAACTGAGCTAATTAATTTGATATCTTTTCTTGATGAGATTACAAGTGTGGTTTCTCAAAAGTCATAGTGCTGATACAGGAGAGCGTGGGATGGATCGGGCCTTGGCATCTCATCCACTTGGATTAGGGAACAAGAAAATGCTGAGTCAAGCTTTTGCTTAAAGATCCTGTGAATGGATAGATTCCAACATTAGCTGGATGCAGGAAAGTCACCCCTGGTAGGGGTGGGCAAGGACAGTGCATCACTGACCTGGAGGAGAGCCACAGGGCATGAGCATCTTCAGGCTGGCAAAGTAGGGGACAGAACAGGCATTGCTATAGTTTCTCCAAGGCAGCAGCCATGGTAGCAGGGGTCTATTAGGTTTTAACCAAAAGCCATCATCTAAGGTGAGCAGGAGTACCCCAAGGGCTGTCCCTTGCCTGGTTCAAGCAGGTCTGCACACTCGATAACTGACTTGAGAACCCAAAAGTCTCTCAAGACTCTGAGGCCAACCAGCCTCTTTCAATAACCTTTATCTTTGTTGAATCATTCATCCCAGCTCAACACCCCATGATGAGGAAAGTTGGCTTTTCCCTAGTGACTGCATCTGGATTTTTCCATGCTCAGCTGAAAAAGCCACCTTCCACCCCAAACCTGCTTCTCTTGATCCAGCACACAGTGAGATTCCCTGATTCCTGTCCCCAAAATGAAGTGAAATAGGGAGAAGCACTGATGAAGACCAAGGTGTCTTCTCCGGGTTTGGGTACCCCAGAGAACTGATCTGACCAGGCATCTCCCAAATATTCCAGAGCAGGGAAGGGTTAAATCTTACTGCCCAGTGCTGTCAAGTGTGCTGCCTTCTCCTCACCGCTTCATGAGGAGGTGTTTGTGCTGGCATCGATTCATTGCTCCTTCCTCTGCCTTTGCTTTGCTCTCAAGCAGAGATTTAATTCTCACCTTTGTGCCAGGATTTGCAGCTCTGAACCCAGTGACCTGATGGGGTCCCACCAGAACAGGGTTTTGTACAGAGACTCCTCTCCCAACAGCTCCCAAAGGCAGATACAACCATCCATGTTCTCCATCACTGCCAGGATTTCTGAACAACCCCAGATGCAATGGCCACGTGCCTCCAAAAAGCATTTGAGGAGCTCTTAGATGTCTCTCCCTGCTCCCATTCCCTTGATATTTGATGAGGCTGTTCCTGTCCCTCCCGGTCATGCTAATGCAAGGGTCTGTTTTCTGCAGGGTCACTCATGCTCTTACCTGTACTGGATGGTCTCCGACGTGGTTGAAGCTCGGAGCTTTGTCATGAGGATTCGGACGATGTTGAAGAGAAAGATGAAGTTGATCTGGAAGGAAAAGGGCACCTGGTTAGTGTCTGCTCCCACAGGGTTCCCTCCCAGTTCCTCAGCAGAGGCTGCACCAGGGGAAATGGGAATGTTTCCTCTTGAATCTCATCTACTGGAACAAGACATTGGATGCTTTTAGAGCACCTTAGCACTAAGATTTAGGGGTTTGATGAAGGCCAAGGGCACGCCAGGAGACTGAAGAGGAAGGGCAAGTGTTAGAGAAAGGGCTGAGACTGAAAACGTGTGGAGAAGGAATATATGCAGCTGGAGGGGTTTTGGGAGAGTGGCTGCTGTCACAGCAAGCTTGGATGCTCTCCTGGCTGCTGACCTGCTAAATGAGGGCATGGGAAGGTGGCACTGGGAGCTGTGCTCCATTGCCACCAATTAGAAGTGGCCTGGCTACCTGATGGGCTGGGAAATGAGGAGCAGGATCAATTATTCACTGCAGCTGCTTGGTGCTGCTGATTAATACTCCCTTGGGGTTTCTCAGCATTGAGCAAGGGGGGAGAAAAAGTCATGGGGCTTTGTGCACATCTTTCCTCCTGCAAATGCGTGTTGGACCCCTGGCACTGCTGCTTGTGACTTGCCACCGCTGCTCTTCTTTGTCCCTTCCCAAAGGGGCAAAGCCCCAGCAAATGATGCTCCATCTGAACACTGGTTCAAGCGCAGCTACTCAGCCAAGGGCCAGGAGAAAAGTGATGTGGATCAAGGAATGAAGCTCCCAGGCTTCTGCAAATGCCTGGCAAAGCACCCACCTGCACCCAAATAGTGCCAGGGCAGGGATGTTGCCAGGTGGGACTTAGTGATGCATGTGGGGTCTGCTGATGGGAGCATCCTTATCAGAGTGATGTCTCCCTTTCTAACCCATCCCAAACCAGCAGGATTCATGCATGCTATTTCTTATTGTGGGTTAGGTGCCCAAATTTGCTTAAGATGCAGTTTGGGTGAGGGGAGCTGGGCTTGCAGATCCATCTGCAGCAGGACCCTGCTCAGGAACAGCCTTATCCCACGTGCAGACGGGAAGGACCCTCTATTTAGCAATCAAGGCCACATTGCTCTTACCAGAAGCACCAGAATCATGGGGCCTTGGTAAATGTAGTCTGTATAAACTCCTGCTCTCTTCCCAAACCAGCACCTGCAAGGCAAGGACAAGCAGTGCTGGGGACAAGCCAGCAGCGTGAGTGACCTGGATTTGCACAATCTCTGTAAGTCACTATAAGGTGAGTGCACAATGTGAACTGCTGTAGCCACTGTGGAATAGTTTCCCCCTAAAGGTGGAGGTACAGGGGGCTTGTGAGGGTGTTTTTGGGCCCCATATGGATGTGGGAACTGGCTATTGTAAGAGAAGCAGGGACAACCTTACACATGCACATGTCCAGGTTGGCTCTGTCCCCAGCAACCCCTGAGGAAGCTCCTGGGAGCACCTTGTTGGGTTTTGTTATATCAGTGCTGTGCCTGCGTGTGTAGCACAAGGCTCTGGAAGTCAGGGGTAAAACCAGCCCTGAAAAACAAGGCAAGTTGCCATTCATCTCCATGGGCTCCTTTTAGCTTAAACCCAGTGATGAACTCTCAGGTGCCTGTTAAGACTTCCATTAGCAAGTCTCTGAGAAAATGGCTCAGGTGGTGGTAGTTTCTATCTCTGCTGGTAGATTAAATCCCAGCTCCATTTAGCAAATACATTGTTGGAGCTTTGGCTTAATCTTGCCTTTCCCCCCTCTTCAAAATCTCATTTGTCCTTTGAAGGATAAAATACAGCACTAGGCAGCTGCAGGCAGGGCTCATGCGGCACAGAGCCTGAAGGTGTGACGAAAGAAAGAAGGATATTATCCTTGAAAGAAGGATATTATCCTTTTTTTCCTCCCACCCTTTCCATGTATTCCGCCTCATGTCAGCCCTTGCAGGCAGGATCCATGCCTGCCACTGCAACTGGGATAGAAAGAGAATGGGGAATGAGGGCAATCAGGCTCACTTCTCATTGTCGTAGTACAGCTTCCCGATGGCCCAGGCGACGATGATGGGGAAGGGGATACCTGCAGAGGAACACACAGAGGAACATTCAGGGGTACAGCATTGCCACAAACCCCTGCTGTAACAGGGATGTTCTCACACAGGGTGAGATGCTGTGGCCATGCAAATCGCATCCTCCTGCTCCTGGCAGCCTTTCTGCAGCTCTTTGGGAGCAAGGAGAGGTGGAGGATAGAGGTGGGCATCACTGGGCATGAATCCTGGTACTTACACCAGCCGATGCAGATGAACATCCATTTGCGGAGCTTGTCTGTGGAGTAGGTGAGCACGATGGCTGTGTGCAGGTAGCAGCCCTCGCCAAACATCCAGAAGAAGTTGGTGACATGGAAGTAATTGTAGGCAGCAGTGACCAAGCGGCACCAGACCTGCCAAGGGGGGTTAGGAGGAGACAGGGAGGGTAAGGAGCAGAGTTCTGTGTTATAGTGATAAAACTGACCACAGAGCAACACAGAGCACAGCAGAGCAATTGAACCCTTGTGTATCAATAAGCCAGTGCTACCCTCCATCAGCAGCTATTTAGACCCTCAATCTTCAGGATGCTCAAGCTCCACACACATCCCAGCTGCAAAGGGCTGGGATCAAACTGGCTGCCCCACTGAGCTGCACCTACCACATTGCTCTCGTGCACCTCTGGGTTCATCGTGAGCTGCACCACGAACCACGTTGCGTTGCGTAGGATGAAGGCTGTGATGAGGTTCCAGTGGATGATGTTCCTCAGGCACCGGATGCTCCTGGGGAAGTGGGGGATATCAGAATGCAGTGGGTGTTTGGGGGGTCAGGGCTGTTTGTGGAGCTGAATGTCTTTGTTGGGAGATCAAGGGTGAGCTGCTGGGACCACGCTTTGGGTGAGTTGGGCAGGACCAAGGTCCAGAGGTGGAAGGCACCAGGGATGCCTCCATAACCAAGAGCTTTAAAGGCAGCAAGGGAGAAATAACCCCGGGACAGGCATCATCTCTCCAGACCGGGGAGCAATGGCCATGGGAGAGGACATGACAAAATGCAGGGGATGGATCCATCCTCAACCCAAGGGCTGTGGAGTGACCTCTATGGGCTCATCCCTCCACCAGGGACATGGCAGCAGGTCAGGCCACTCACCGCAGGCGCATGAAGAGGACGAAGGCCACGAGGAGGGCCCCCAGCGAGACACAGTGCCCCAGGTAGTTGATGATGACAGCGATGTGGTAGTGCAGCTTGCTCTTCTTCTAATGGGGGGAGATGGGGAGAGGGTCAGCAGCAGCCCCGGGTATCAGCACAAACCCACCTCCTCCAACACATCACCTCTCAGAACTGCACCACACGTTTTGGGTCCTTTTCAGAAAGCAACTGGAGCCAAGCTCATGCCAGGACAGTGGAGAAGGGGTCGGTTGGATGGGGCTAACATGGATGGGAAAGGCACCAACCTGGCCCTGCAGAGGACTCCATGCCAGGGAAGCTCATGGTTGCTGCCCCTACATTCCCCCTGCTCAGTGCTGGGACATCCCCAACCCATCATCTGGGGAAATCCTGCTGTAACTCAGGCAAGCTCAGCAGCAAAGTGACATCTGATGTCTCTGTTCATTCCCCATTGCCCTGGGGGTATGAGAGGCTGGGACGAATCTGGGCAGAGGGAGCAGGAAGGTGTGAGTGATAATTAGATTAATGGATTGCTCCTGCTGTTAGGCACTCATCCAGCCTGGGAATTAGCAATTAACTCGGTGAGAAAACCATTCCTGGCAAGAGTTATCAACATCTTAAATACCAGAGATGGGATCAACTGCAAATGAACAGCCTTTATCTCTTCTCCTTTGCTCTGAGGGGTAGCTTGACCTACTCAGGAGTATGTAATTCTTGCTCATCATCTATTTTATCCCTTCCAGCTTCCTAAACATCTTTACATCACTGCCAGCAGGGAGGGAAGTGGTTGCAACCTTATATCTCGGATACTGCCGCACACCCACCCCACATCTCCCTCGGGCTGCTCCTGATGTGGATGCTGTTGCCTTTCGAAACCCCATTGTCTGTTCCTCACCCTCCTGCTGAAAGCCCAGCCAAGGGACTACCAAGGTCCTACCTCTTCACTGAGGATCTCCTGGCACTGGGAATAGTTGACCCGTGCTGCCCAGCTCCCGTTAGCAAGGCATTCCCTGTAGCCATTGTCTGAAAGAGAGGGTGCTCATTGAAGGGTTAACAGCGCGTGGGGATGGGTACGAAGATGTGACATGGTGACTGTCACTGATGCAGGGGTCACTTGCATCAAGTCCCCTGGCTTTGAAGCCAGCTCAGGTGCTGCCTTGCTTACAAGTCTGATTAGCATCAGCAGTGGGGAGATGCCAGCAGTGCATTAACAGGAGAGATCATGAGCCTCTTCAGGACAATGGGACAGGGATGGGAATGGTTGTAGACCTCTGAGCCTCCTCCAACAGCAGGGCAGGCTCACTCCTCTTCCCCTTGGCCCAAGGAAGCTGTGGCTGCCCCATCCCTGGCAGTGCTCAAGGCCAGGTTGGACACAGGGGCTTGGAGCAAGCTGCTCCAGTGGAAGGTGTCTCTGCCTGTGGCAGGGATTGGAACTGGATGAGCTTTAAGGTCCATTCCAACCCAAACCAGTATGAGATTCTATGATTCTATGCCCCTTTCGCAGGAGCATGTCTGGGAGGACCTGCTTATAAAGCTGCTGCTGTGCAACCACCCTCCCTGGAATTAGGGATATGAGGGTGCTTTTATGATGGATCCCACAGAGACCCCAGTGACCTCTGTACCCAGAGATGTACCATCACTCATGCCCCACAGCCCCTGATGCACGTGGGGCTGATGCACATCTCCATCCCTCCTCCACCACATCCCCACCGGGGCTGCTCATCTTACTCGTGGTGTTGTACCGCACGCCATAGAAGTATTCAGGGCAGGGTCGAGCCACCAACTGTCCCACCGCGCTCCGGGGCCAACATGTGCCGATGAGATCTACCGAGGCATTGCACTGGGGACCTGTAGGGAAAGTGGGTTGTTAGAGGTCTGTGGTCCACTGTGGGCCACCTCCAGGCTGTTGAAGGGTCAAGGTTTGCCTGGAGAGCTGGGGCTGCAGTTCTGGTTGAGCTGAGGGGTCCCTGCAAGCTCAGTGCCCAGAAAAGCTTCATGATAGACACCAAATGGGCGCTGTGACAAGGCTCCCAAGGGCTGGTTGACCCATCCTGGCCATGGTTATTGCCCTGGTCCTGTCTGAGCACCTGGGTTAAGCCCAATTCCAGTACAAGGTGGGTTTCTAGCCCTGCTCCTTTCTTCAACCATGACTTTTGGCATCCAGACCCACAACAGCCAACAAGAAGTCAGGTTTTATTCTTACCTAGTGATGCCACCTGATGACCAGCCTGGTCCTGGTGGGAAGCTCCTCAGAGCCCCTCTAACCCTCTTACACCTCCTAGGTGCAAGCTCTCCTTCCTCACTGTTCCCATTGGTCTCTTCCAGCTTTTCCCGGGAAGAATACTCCAAGCCTGCTGCTGCTATTTCGGTTTTCAAGCAGGACTTGTGTGCTTTTTCCAGCTACACCAGTGTGTTAATGTAGGCATTAGGTAGGCCAGATTGCAGGCTTTTTTATGTCTGATTTGTGTATATTTAGACCAACACATACTGTAGCTAAATACGTCCTAGCTCCATCTCAAAGTGAGGTAGGAAGTACAACGGCTGTAATATCTATAGAATACAAGCCTTGGCAGGCAGCAGATGGATGGGCAGCACACCCTGGAAGGGGCAGAGATCAGTGCAAACCACTGAACCAAAGGTGTTTGTGCTGCTGTCATTTCCTAAGACAAAACCCTCCCGATTCACAGCTCTCAGGGTGCGAGAACACAGCGTTTCCCCTCCACCCGGAGTCTTAGGTGCTATTTGGATGCCTTTCCCCAAACTTCCTATGGACAGAGCTGACAGAACGGTGACTGAACAGAAAAATACTGTTATTAATGTGATGGTTTGTATTAATTATCTCCAAATTTGGTTTCTTGAGCTGTTCTCAAACCAAATTTCCAGTGCAGAGAAAAGGAGGGATTTCTTTAAACATCTTTGCAATGGAGAACAACTCCTGAGCTGGGGAAGCATCCGAGCGTGGTGAGCACTACCTCCTGCTTCCCATAGCTTGTAGTAAGAAATTAATTTTAACTATGACCTTTGCTTTTAGCTTTGTTAATGTGGAGGGTTGCTGCAGCAACCTTCACTTTAACTGTTTTAAGCCTGTATTTCTTAGGGAACAAGGTGCATTTAATCATGCGTAGGGTGCGTGTTTGAGCCTATCTGCATCCATTAGCATTTGTTAAGCTCTTCAGTTGTTTTGACCCAAATCTGATGGAGAAATAGAGGGTCACAGAGAATGAAGTCTCAGTTTAAAATTTTATTTCTTTATTAATATTAATGTAAATGTTAAATTATTTTATTATAATATTCATCCAGGTAAAGAGAAGACAATGGGTAACTGCTTCAGCTAAGTACAAAGTTAAATTGCCAGTGCTCTCCCTATTAGCCACTTGAGAACCCACCCCAGTGAGAAGCTTGCTTGAACAGCTGGAATAGGAAAAGCTCCACTTGGAATAACCCAGCACAGAAAAAGGATCCCTGCACAGGGCTAATGCTCAGAGCAGTCATCAAAAACCCACCCTGTGAGTGGTGGGGCTGAGAACAAACTCCATCTTTAACACATCCCCTCCTGCCTCAGTTTCCCTCTTGCATCCCAGGGGCTGTGCTGGGGCCCAGATGCAGATTGCTCAGGGAGGGCAAGCAGGAAGCCTCAGTAATGAAAAGTGAGCAGAACCAGAGTGGCAGAAGCAGTTTTCTGCAATAGTAAAACCAAGCCATGGCAATGCCATTAATAACCAAACCCAAGACATTCATGGAGATGCTGTGGTCACCCAAAGGAAGTGTTGTTCTGTTACCCATATACTCAAGTCTGGATTTAACATCTCCACATTTCTCCAGGGCACTTGGTTAAATGCTGCTTGGCAGTCCCATTAAAGCGCTATGGGCACCCATCAGATGACAAACCAAGTGGATGTGTCTTGCAGTCCCACCATAGCAAGGACACAAAGTGAAGGTGGAGCAGCATCACCAGGAGCTCGGTCCCCTCCATGTCCCATAGGTTGGGGCTGTGGTGTGGGGTAATGCTCCGGCTTGGGGGATGCGGTTGGATGTAGGAGGCCCCTAGGACTTCACACTGTGCACAGGGGGCTTTGCTCCAGCACTGCTGTAGGCAGCATTTTGAGGTCTATCCCACTGGTTTGTAACCTATGGGAGACTGGAAGATGTTTCCCTGGCTCACTCTGAGAAATACTTGATGAAGAAAAGCAGATGCTGCTCTTCCTGCTCTCTCCAGCATATAGGGAAGAAAAAAACTCCCTCCTGCTGGGGAAGGGTTAAATAAAACAGCAAAGGCAAAGAGTGCCGGGAGAGCTTCCATGTCCCATTTGCCCAGCACAACCCTCTGCTCCAGCTGCTCCCCAGCGGCACATGGCTCCCAGCACTGTTTAGCATGGAAATGATATGTATCAGTGCTAAATGCTTTCATATCTGCTTTGTGGCCCATCCGTGTTTACAGGGGGATTATTCTCCCAGGTTCTGCAGACGTCTGCTCCAGCCTTCTCAGCACCGTTGGCTGCACAGACGGTTTTGGTCTTTGCAGCTTTACAGCAAGAAAGGTCAATGTATTTCCTATGTGCAACTAATCCCCATGATTTGGCTCCCTCCTGCATGGAAACATGACATTTGGGGTAGGAAGGAGCTGGCCGTGCTTTGAGACGGGGAGTGTGGTACTGGGGAAGTCACTCAAATCCCTTCTCACCCGGTTTCCTTTGGGTTGTGCTGCTTTGAAGCAATATAAAGCATTTCCTTTCTTCTGAAGACGAAAAGTGCCTATCCAGGGACTGAGACAACTCTATGACAGTAACTGTCTTGGGATAACTACAGCAATATCCCTCCTGTTTATACAAAGCATCTTGCTCCAGCCTGCTTCCTCCACTCACAGGGGCCACCGAGATGGCTCCAAGCTAAAGCCATGCAGCCGTGTGAACCTGGCAGGGTAAAGCTCTCCAGTCCCAGCTAATCTGCCAAAGGATTTTGATTTAAAGAGGATGGAGCATGTTTATCCTGGGCCAGTGCCACCCAGTGCTCTTGAGCTGGTGCCAGGAGGCACCATCAGACCATTGCTAGGATGATATGAAGAGGACTGAAGCCAAGGTTGTGCTGATATAACCATGCTGGTAAACACGTCCTCACCTCACACTGGGCACAGCTATGCACCAGTGCGGCATCCTAGCTTGCTATGCACCCAGCAACACAGGCTGCTTGAAGAGCAGTGTCCTTATCCCCTCATGCAGTGCAAAGGGGCCAGGAGAGATGATGGAAATCTGCATCACAGGCTTGTTCCTGTGGTTGGGTGTGATGGGGTTACGTATCAAAGGTGTCCTGGGAGGCTGTCAGCTCATATCCCTCCCTGTCCTGATCTCTTCCTCAAGCACAGTCATTTCTGGCCAGCCTTGAAGTCCTCAGTGACTGCATTGCTGCTGCCTCTTGAGCAGGCTGAAGCCTGGGGCTCCTTCAGGAGCTGCTGCAGCACTTGCATTTGGTAATCAGGGCTTCACCTCCACATCTAATCAAAATGTACTCACTGTAGCCAGCCTGCAAAAGGTCATTTGTCCCTTCTGGGCAGCTCCACCAGTGTGGTGGAGCACAAGGAGCTGTTTCATACCTTATTGCCCCAAATCAGGGGCTTTTTGGGGGGATACTATTATTTCAAGTCCAAGGAGGGGTGGCTCAATCCCAGCCATGGAGATGCTCAGATAATAAATGCTTGAGTAACACCTTGAAGCACTGGGGGCAATGGCATCGTGGGACAATTTGTGTTAATATGGGGTTGAAATCGGGGTGGTGGAGCTGCTTGGCTTCCCTCTGAGTCAGGACTGGCACCCAATGGGAGCAACTGTGGTTGTGTCTACATAGATCCTTGCTCACATCCTACCTCCAGCACTGCTTTCAGTGGCACTGGATGTTTCTATTTCTCCTTGTAAGAGTCCAGTCCTTAAAAAATCCCAAGCAATCCTTCCCAAGCATTCAAGTTCCATGATCATCAATGTAAAATAATTACATGGGCTAATTAAGTATTATGATAGCAAAGTGTTTTTGTAATGAATTTTCAGCTTGTTGCTGTTCACCAGCATTGGCTGTCCCCTTGGGTCTTTGCTGCTGTTCTGGAGAATAAATAAGAGGCATCAAGCCTAGCTTCTGCAATGGGTTTCTGATGCATTTGCTCAGTGTTGTCACTTAAGACTGATCAATGCTTCTGTTGAGCATGTGTTTACTGAATATCTAATGTAGTGGGATGGGTTTGGGTCATATCTTGATCTCCTGGAAAGAGTGTTTGGAGTTGTTATTACCAAAGGCTGCAGCAAGTGTTTTATTCTGGTATCCGTTGGGCTTTGCTGGTGGGTAAGCAAAGAAGCATAATCCCTCACTGGCAGAGATTTCCTAGCAAAGACTTCTAGCCTGGCTACAGATGAACAAAGTGGCTGGCTGTGATTTTACTGCATCCAGTCCAAAGTCCAGTTCAACTGCTGTAGCTGCTGGTAACGCTGAGATGTGCCAGGACACTGGTTTCAACCAGAAAACCTCATCACCTCCTCCACTACAATAAAATCTATGAATATAAACAAGTTTCCATTGACATCCACGTTTCCTAGATGATGGAGCTGGATGGATTTATCAATGCGAGTATACACATAAACCACTATGATTTTCCATATAGGTGAGCTCACATTTTTTGATTCCTCAACCTCAGTATCACTGCTTTTAGTGTCCCTGCCAGGACTCATTGCTGCCTCCTTAGCCCCTGCTCAACCCCTTCATTACTATTTCTGCCATGGTGGAAAAGATGCCAACAAGGCTGAAGGGAAAAGAGATGCTGATGTTGTCTCTTGGTCAAACTGTCACCCGCTGTGAAACGAGTTCCCAAACCTGGCTGATGAAGTGCCTGTGAAGGAAACGCTCTCGGCACTTACTGTGCTTCTCAGCCACAGGCTTTTGCTACACTCAGACCAATTTGATTTGCTTTATTTCAACACAAAGCTATGCTCCCATGCCCTCCTTGAAATAAAACCTCCAGTTAACAAAAGAGAGATCTTCCTATTCAGTTCTGCCCAGCTTTTGTGTCATTTCCCTTTGCTTAGGTGAGCTTGCAGTGGCAGGAAACTTTTCTTTCCTGGGAAGGAATTGGCTGTGCTCTCTCCTCAGCACACACACAAGGTTAAGGATAGTCATTTATTCTGATAACACTTTAACAGCTTAAAGGAGAGAATCGTGCAGCCAGGACCAGCCAGGGATATTGGCAATTGGGTGCCAACTCCTTGGCTGATGGTTGAGTGCTACAAAAGGCAAAACAATCCTGTGAGCACTCCCAGCTCGCTTGGCTTGAGTGCTTTCCACTGGGCTGCTTTGGAAAAGCCTCATCTATTAATTAGGAAGAGGCTTTTCATCTGCTCAGATTCCCCCTTTCTTCCCCAGGGAAGTATCACGATAGGAAGCGGTCCTGCAGCTGTCAAGGGATGCTTTGCCCTCATGGGTGAAGTGACCTTGTACCTCCTTGGTGGGCTTTGCAGCAGGCTGAGGTTTGAAGTGCATGGGTGAAGCAGCTGTGCATGGACCCTGGGGAGCTGAAATCATCAGGAAGACAAATCCATGGCCTAAGGCAAACTGGAAACCCTTGGGATAAGCACCTATTAGCACAAGGGATGCTGATCCTTGCTGCATTCATTTCAAGCCTAACCTGGGAATTTCTGTCTTACAGATGTTTCAGGGTGCAGCTGACCTGACTTTCCTGATTCAGCACCATGACCTCAAGTCCAGTCTGATATGATTTCTGCCTGGAGGAGAAAACATTCCCTGCTCTTAAGGAAAACAGCCTTTCTGATGGAGTGGCCAAAAGTGTGTGGGTGCCCATGTGTCCCAGGACTGACCAGAATCAGGGGTTCATGAGGTGGGGTCAGTCTCTCCTCCCAGGGAACAAGGGATGGGACAAGAGGAACCGGCCTCAAGCTGCACCAGGGTAGGTTTAGATGGAGCTGAGGAACAATTCCTGCCCCAGAAGGTGCTCAGGCATTGGAACAGGCTGCCCAGGGGTATCACTGTCCCTGGAAGTGTTCACACACCATGTAGGCAAGGCCCTCAGTGCCGTGGGTTAGTGGTGGCCTTGGCAGTGCTGGGGAACGGTTGGACTTGATCTTAATGGTCTTTTCCAACCTGGTTGATTCCATGAGTCTATCCTATGATTCACTGAGAGGTATTTTTGGTGCACACCTACAATATGAGGTTCGACCATCAATGCCAAGGGACATTGCCCTGCACTGGGGACAGTGTACTGAGGGGAAGACAGATAAATCAATGCTGATAAGGGGACAGGACAAGGGAGCAATGTGGGGCTCAGCTTCTCCTCTTCCTGGATAAGGGTTTGCTTGATATTCCTGTCCATGCATCCTCATTAAACAACGTGAGGTTAAATAACGAAGGTGACCCAAGAGAGGAGGAGAGCTCACACTGGGTTGTCGTTTGGAGGAGGGATGCTGCACACAGGCCTCCTTGGTCCATCCAACTGATGCCCAGCCAAGCGACATGCTGGAGAAGCACTGGGCTGGTGTTGTCAGCATGTGCCACTTCCCAAGGGTTGTGCAGAAATCAACAAAGGAAGTCTCATGGCCCCGCTGCAATTCTCATTAGCATCATCCTAACGTCTCCCCATGTTAAATAGCCTCAAAACCAACTTTCCAGTTTTGTTAATATCCCTCCCTAGGAACCACTGCATGAGTCAGGCAGGGCTTAAATGGACCCCAAGGACGAAGGCTGGTGCTGAGCTGCACTTACCAAGCAGCAGACATAAGACAATTAGTTTCATCTTTGCCTCATGATCGAGGGCCCTTCCTCAAGCTGGAAGTGGCTCTCACACGTGCCAGCCCTACCCCAACTGAATAAGTTATTCAGGGATGGCAGGTCAGACGCATTGAGGCACTGGAAATGTGAAGCCTGACACAGAATCACAGAATCATAGAATAGTTAGGGTTGGAAAGGACCTTAAGATCATCCAGTTCCAACCCCCCTACCATGGGCAGGGACACCTCACACTAAACCATGGCACCCAAGGCCTTGTCCAACCTGGCCTTGAACACTGCCAGGGATGGAGCATTCACAACCTCCCTGGGCAACCCATTCCAGTGCTTCAGCACCCTAACAGGAAAGAACTTCTTCCTTAGATCCAATCTAAACTTCTCCTGTTTAAGTTTTAACCCGTTAACCCTTGTCCTGTCACTACAGTCCAATGTTGTCAGGCTGTCCCAGGGTGATGGGCACTGCACTAAATCCTGCTTGGATTCATGCTAAGTCGTCCCTACAGAGCAAAAGCAAACCCTTGCAGGAAGCAGCACCCACTGCTGGAGCATGGCAGCACTTGCAGGGTATATCCATCAGCAAAACCAAGACAGAAATTCTCCTCTCTTGCATCACAAGGTGCTTCTGATGGTCAGAGTCCACATGTTGCACCCAGGGAGGTGAGTAAGAAGGAATCAAATACCATTTATCACAGCCTAACATGGCCAGGGACAACCACCTTGCCAAGCAGCGTGATGAAACCTTCAGGGAGCAAAGCACATGAGTGATGACCAGGTTTCCCTTCTGCACCATGCCAGAGACACATTTCCACTGGCAGCCTTGCTCTCGCTTGGCTTTCTGCCTCCATTTCTTGGGCTGGGGATGCTCCTTGCAGGGCCGTGGTGGCCTGGGCTTGGCCAAGCATTGAACCAGTTGGTGCCAAGTTATGATTATGAAGAAGGGGTTTTTAATGCTGCTGTTAATGGAGCTGGGTGGCGGGCAGCCATCCATCAGTGCCAGGCCTCCATGGCCATCCATCACCCTGATGGAGAGAGCTGCTCTGTGCAGCAGGGACCAGAGTGAGCTGGGCAATTACTTGGTGCCTGCTCTGTGCTTCATTCAATCATGGGAAAATGAACTCTGCAGCAGCCCTGAGCTGGGGGGGAATTGTCTCTTTGTCCTCTCCTCTCCCTTAACCACCTTCCCTTCCCAAACTCCTGTCACTAAACCAGACCTCTCACTGCTGAGATGATCCAAGGCTTGAATACAGGCCAAATGCCAGTTTCGGCACAAAACGTGGGTCTGATCCAGCTGGAAGCAGACCCATGTATGGGTGTGGAATAGGAGTGAGCTGCCCATGACCCTGCTGGTCTCAAAGACTTGGCTGAACTGGCCATGCCATGGCCACATCCCCAGATGCTCCACAGACACCCCTACACCCTCTGTTACCCATCCCTGCCGTTGGGTTCCCAGGAGATGCCTGGGGTGGCTGGGGCACAGGACACTCACCCGTGTGGTTGGTGACAGGCGTCAGGCTCTCGCAGTACTGCTCTTGGATGGAGGCTGCCACTGGGCTATCCCAGAGGAGAAATGCCTGCATGGGAAGAGAGCAGATGACAGGGAGGGTTACACGTGAAATGCGCCACTTCCCCAGCCCACAACCCCCCCTTGGACATGGCAGGGTTTGAGCTTGTCCATGTCTTGGTGGATGTTGCCCTGCAAAGCTGAACGGTGGACCCTTTCCAGGCTGGGTTATCCAACCTGGGGCCATGGGGTTGATGCTCTCTGCTCTGTTTTCCACTCACAAATCCTCTCATGTCCCAAATATCCCCCTCAGCAAAGCACAGTTCAGCCCTGCACAGCCCCTGCTGGGTTGTGGAGCTTCTCCTCTTTAGCAATTTAATCAACACTTCTAGCTTTAGCATCTTTGAATCCTGAGAGCAGACAGGGGAAACATGATGAGCCTGACACCATGCTCAGATTTTCAATACCTTATTAAAATCACAGCCTTGTAAGCTGTCAGTGGGGAGATGTTAATACACATCCTTAAGGAGATCTGATCCACAGACAACCGGCTCTGGCTAAAGCCTTTCTTTGGGAAAAAGACTCGTCTGCAAACACTGACATCCCCGTTGCATTGGGAAGCACTGACCAGGATCTGTTGCATCCCTCCTCCAGAGCAGCTCCCGGGCGGCTCTGCAGCTCCAACAACTCTGTCTCCTTGGGGAGCTACTTTGGAAAAGCTACTGCTGAGTGATATTATCTTTGCAAGAGCCTGGGGAAACTAAAGCTGAGGAAGGCAACTGCAAGTGGAAGGTGCAGAGGGATGGGGCTGTCAGACCCAAGGTGCATCAGGGAGGCAGATGGGGCAAGGAAGGGACCTGATGCTTTGTGAAACACAGTTTCTGCCCTCTTTCTCCTCCAGCTCAGAGATAGGTGATGGGCTGATCCCTAATGCTCAAGGGGTGAGTGCTGGTGGTGGATGATCTTCTTTCACCCCAAACTTTCACCCCACTTCTTTCACCCCAAACCTGCCCTGCAAGGACTGACTAAACCCCTTGGAGGAGCGCTGGCTGCCAATTGAACAGCAGAGCCATGGCCCAGTATATAACTGTATACAGATCCCTTGGGAAACTCAGACCCGAGCCTGGAGGCGGGAAAGCCTGCAGCATCCTCAACCCAGGGTGATGGGTTCAGACTAATGCAATGAACAACAACCTCCGCCTTGCCCACTAGGCTGGTCCCTAGTGCCTGATCTCCCTTTCTGAGTGTCATTTACCTTCTAAACTGCTCTGGGTAGGGGGAAAATGGTCCTTCTCTTGCCCTTTAGCTGTTTCAACACTGGTTGATCTTGCTGGCACACCTAGCAATCCCCTGTGCCTTACCAAAGCATTAGAAGGATTTATGCAGACACAGACAAGCTCAGCACCCACTTGCTCTTTTCCAAACAACTATTTACTGCCTTGGGAAGCTGGTTTTGACAGCAAGAGAGTTGTCAGGCAGACATAGAAATGGAGCTGAGAATAGTTTCCTTGTTATGACTGCTCCAGATGGCACAGGGGATCTGGCAGCAAAACCCTGCCCCGAGTGCAAGCGCTGCACTGAGCTCCTGTTCTGCTGGTCCTGTAGGAGATGGGCACCTCCTGGGTCCGTTTGCTAAGAGCTAAGGACACCTAAACCCCATCCACGGGCCAAGTGAGGTGCAGCAGGGTCGGGTCCCCTCTGTGTTGATGCCTATTGATGGTGCCTGCTCGACCTGCATGGACAAGAGTTCCTCCCAACAGGGGCTGGGGTGGTTTGCAGCCCTGAACAGGCTCTCAAGTGTTAACTGGATGTGTTCCTCCTCATCGCAGCCTGCTCCAGCCTGGCAGTGCCTGTTCTCCTTCCAGACACAGGGAGAGGTCTTGGCACTGAGCAAGCAACATGAACCAAGCTACAGCTAGAGGGGTGTATGGATAGAGTGCAGTCAGTCCCTGGCTCTTTGCAGGCTTTGTAAATGAGCTGAAACAGCTACAGAAGGAAGAAAGACAGAAAGGAGGAAAAAAATAGGTTCCCTAAACCAGAACAAACCCAACAAACCCTAACAGCTTTTTGTTACCAGGCTCTGAGCCTTGTCTCACTGCAATGTGCCCAATGCGCTTGACAGGCAGAGGATCTTTCCTGCTCCCATCAGTCAGCTCGAGGGGGATAAGCTGGGGAGCATGGCAGCTGCATGTGCATTTGCACCAGCCAGAAGCACCCTGATCTGGTACCCTGACGATGGGCTCCCACCTGTTTTGTGGGTTGCTTCAACCCCTCCCAAAGCTTTGCAGAGAGAACAGGTCAAAGCTCCGTCCTTGAAGAGCTTCTTGTGCCAGAGCATCGCTGCCGTAAGATGCCACATGGTGCCCAGCAGGTCCCAGCCGAGCCAAACATGCCTCAACAGCCCTGAAACAGCAGTGGGTCATGCTCGGGCCAGAGAAGGGCCGTGTCCCTCTGCCCTCCCAGCCCTGCTTTGACATAGGCTATGGCAAATCATGCTCTGCAGTGAAGAGCACTTCTGTGACTGCCAGGATCCTGGAGAGCTTCAGCTGAGGGTTCAGCTGCACGGGGAAGGAAGCAATCTGCTCTTCTAGAAGCAGATGCTTTGCATAGGGGTCAGTTGCCCCTATGGGGGTGACAGTTCTGCTGGAAGCTGCACGGGCCCCATGAGGCCCCACACTGGCAGCAGCTTCTCCTCCATCAGGAGCCACCAATGACTCCACTGCTGTCTCCTCAGCTCCCTCCAGGCTCTGCTAACATCTGTGTTTTACACACAGGGAGGCACTGCATCAGATGCTGAGGGTGCTGGGTCAACCCTGGAGCACGCTGACCCTCACTGCACGGCTCAAGGCACCGAAACCTGATGCTGAGGCACTGCTTACTGCATCCTCCCCACAGCAAACACCAGCTGCAGTCAGTGTCGCACCACCCAGCAAATCAAGGCTGTCCCAGAAGGGACACTGAGGCACTGAGTACCACTTCCCAAGGTCACTCAGGCTGTGCTGCACCATGTGGGGCAGGTTGCTCCCATCTGCACCCACTACCTGTGTCCTGATGCAACGTGACTGGGTTTTCTGGAGCCATTCCCTGTGCCCATGAGGTCCCCTGGACCAGGAGATGCAGCACAGCAGGCTCAGACAGTGTCTTTGGCATAAGGATGCTGAGGCTCTCACTGCTGGTATGGGTGCAAGCAGCTAAATCACACACACACAGAGTCAGTCTCTGTGACCTGCTGCTGACCCAGCAGCTAGATTCAATTAATAACCATTAGGAATTAATGTCCCCCTGCAGTGCTTTCCCTCTCCAAAGCAATCCATAGATATTAATTAATATATTCACAGCCAAGCCAACCATCAGCCCCCCTCACCGTGCTACCCAGAGACAGGCTTCTCCCCCCGTGGTTATCTTAGTGCCTCAAACAAGATCGGATCTGCATGGCAGGAAGGGCTGACAGCTCTGAACAGTGAGATAGATGGCTCATAGCCTAATTAGCAACCTAAAATGGGGCTTGGGTTTCCCATTGCTGAGCAGGCTGTAATTGGAGAGCAGGATTAGGATGGGATTAGAGGGATGAAGCGGTGCGAGGCGCAAAAGATGGAGAAGTCAGTGGGAGCAGTGGGTGGTGGTGGCCACTGAGACCTCCCTGGGAGGGTGATCAGCACCAGCCACCCTGGAGTCACCCTGGCCAGCAGGACCTGTCTCCCCCTCAGTTCTTTCCCCCAGCTTGGCTGGAAGGACAAAGACCTCCTGAGATACACAGGCTGAGCACAATCTCTGCCCTTGACTCTTGCTGCGGTTCCCGGGGGTGTTAGGCTGAGATGGAGCCTGCAGGAAAAGGTCGCAGACTTTGGGTGTTAAATACAGTGAATGCTGGAAGAGCTGGTGCCAGCCGGTGATGGCAGAGCAACATCAGCAGCATAGGGCACGGAGCAGCACATCTTGCCAACACTGCAGCCAGAGGCTGGAGGTGGCCTTGAAAAGCCTCATGGAGCTATCCCCTCATATGTGTTAGGAAGGGGCCAGGGAGCCTCCAGCCCTTCCAGTCTCCTGCCTTCACTCTGCTCTGATGGATCCCTTTGCCCTCTTCTCCTCCAATTCCCAGGCACCATCTCCTGCAGCTGGTGAGCTTCTCACCACCTCCACCCTGAGGGTTGCACTTGGATAAGTCCCATCCCATGTCCAGGCCACAAATGAAACCCCCAGGGATCATCTCACCCATGAAGGACCCGCTCCACAACCCCTTAGCCCTGACAGTGACCCGCTTTGCCATACCCTAAGCTCCAGGTTTCTCTGAGACCCCAGCTTTACCAACAAACACCTCATTGCTCCTTCACTCGCTCTCGTGCAAAGCCACGTCTGAAGCCCTGCCTAGCATCAAGGCATCAAGGCAAAGCACAGGCAGCAGAATAAGACTCAAACCAAGAACCATGGCAGGGATTTTCTGGTTGATGCTCCTCAGGGGGAAGAGCAGGCAGTGAGAACTTAGCCATGTGAGAGGGTCAACCCCATAGACAGAGGCTTTGGTGTATTTATTCTCATTGGAGTCTCTCTCTGAGTGTTTTGGATGCAGATCCTAACAAAAGAGTATCTGTGAGGGCTAAACGAATGCCCTGTAAAACCTGATTTAGGAGCAACAAAATGTTTTCCTGGATTAAACTCTCATCTCTCTCACTTGCCATAAATAATTCTGGTTTCAATTCTCTATCAGAAGGGGCACGGATTTTTGGGGACAGGTGAACAAAAGAATAATGGCATTTCTAGAATGGAAGCTAAAGGCAGAAACAAGGGGAAGGGGACAGAATCCGAGTGGCTCCTCTGCATCCAGAGCAAAGGCTGCTGAAGAGGAGTTGGAGCAATGGACACAAGCACAGGGGAGGGCTGTTTTCTAAGGTGCTTGTATTAAACCACCCTGCACCCTGTCCATGTGACACATTCACAGGTACCTTCATTCTGGCCTTGGAGATTTGTTTCTTGCCTCCCAAGACCCCTCCTTTACCCATCACCTTTTTAGGGCCATGTCCTGGGCTAAACACCCACTTGTTTAATTCACCTTTCCCTCAGTTGATCTGCATTCACAGATAGGGAAAGCTTGGCTACACCAAAGCTCCATCTGCCAATGCCTTTCTAGGGTGAATAGTACACGATTTGGGGGTGGAAGGGGGACTGTAGCACCCTTTGCCTCTGCCATGTGAATGGAGGTGCTTGCTCTGGGTGGGTGAATCACAGCAGGACACTGCAGAGAGGGAGGGTCTCTTCTGTGAGCTCAAAATACTGCTAGGGGAAGAGGAAAAACAACAGATGGGGCTCTGGGCATGTTACACCATCTTCAGAAAGAGCCACCCGCTCATGAGTGACAGCTCTCAAGTGTTGGACAAGGGCTCCTGGGCTCTGTTTGTTGAAGGAGCCCTATGCTAATGATTTGTGCTTCCCTTTGGGTCCAAATACTGCTCACCAGGATAAACCCAGAGACACAGCCCCTGCGAACACTGCAGGCTCAGAGCTGAGCTCGAGCTCGCTGCTCACGACAAAGTTATGGTGAGCAGAGCTGTGTTTGAGGGCAGGGTTGAGCTGGCTGTGCAGGCGACTCTTGTCGTATCTCTGTGTATTCATCCTATGGTGATGGAGCAGCTATTCTGGGAACAGGCTGTGCCATTTCCATTCACTCCTTCATTGGAGATGTGAAACCACGGGGATGATTTCATACACACTGAACCAACTCCAGCTTTTAAGGAAAGTGAGGAGTGGAAGAGATCCCCAGGGTCAGCTGCTACTGCAGCTCTACATCTTATACAAGGTTTTGAGCAGTGGAGGGGTAGTGGGCTGGTTTGGGGGCTTAATGCTGCTGAAGCTGATAAGGAAAAGAGAAAACTACCCCACCCCCAGCATCAAACTCTGCTTTCTACATAAAATGCTTTTGCAATCACTTTTTAGCAGCCCCAGAAATGTCACCAGTTCCTGTCAAAGCTGCAGGTGAACTGTTTCCTTCCTAAGCATTTCTTTACTTTCTTTAAATGACTTGCAGGGTGCCAGAGAGCATTTTGCAGCAAGTTGGATTCCCTGCATCCTGGTCTGCCTGCCTGACCCCTCGAGATGCCTACCCCACAAGGCAAGATGGATAAGTCAGTGCTAAACGGGAGCCGCTGGCCAGATACACGGGGAATACCTTAGCTATGCCAGCCCAGGGCTGAGCTCTCCCTTGGAGCTGCAGGGATGCACACTGGATGCTGCTGTGGGTACCCCTAGCTGCAGGGATATGCTCACTTAAGGCTGGAGTTTCATGGTCCTGAGGAAAGGGTTGGGATTGTGCTGGAAAAGGGTCTGAATTTGGAATGCAGGTATTGCTAAGAAAAAGAAATTATTTTTATATATATTTATAAGAATATATATATTTATATATGAAATTTATCATTTATATTTTTATCTATATTTATAAGGAAAGAAACCTGATAATTAGGCTGCAAAAGGGTGCTTTGTAGATTGGGTTTCTTTCTGCAGATGGTTGGGAGAGACTTCTCTTTGCTTGAGCTGCTTTTGAGACCCCTTCCTGGTCCCAGCTCCAGTGAAGGAGTGGTTTTGCTCTGGAAGCCCCATCTTCACAAGAACACTGTCCTTGGGGAACACCTGGGGATGGTAAGGAGACCCCAAGCCTGAGGATGGAAGCTGTGTCCCAGCATCTTTGGGCTTTGAAGAGCACAGTATGCTCACATAAATAGCTACTGGGAGCTGTCATGCTCGCGTGACTGCCCCAGTTTCAGACCTTGCCCCTGTTGCACTGGGTCTGTGGCTTTGCCAGCAGTGTCCCACATATTGGCCAAGGAGGATCTGGGCTGGGGGGATCTTGCCCTGTCTCATCTTTGTTTCTTACACTGGAACCAAGAAACAACTCGAACCTGGAGTTGTAACTGCGCAAGAGCTCCTGCACACCCCTAATCCTGTTTTGTAGGAGCTGCTCGGAAGAGGAGCTTTTACAAGCAGCACCAACTTGGCAAGGAGGTCTCCTGGTGCACATCAGCTCCTCTCATTGCTTAGGTGAGAACTTCCCTATCCCAAACGTGCAGCAAATCCTCCTGCTTGCTCTTCCCACCATGATGCAGTGAGAAACCAGCCCGCGGGGTACAAACCCCAACGGAGGCTACGGGAAGGGCTGACCCTTTGCCGTTCTAACTCTGCAGTCACAACTGGGCCACTGAGACAGCATTTTGCAGGGAGCCAGGGAGATTTCTTTCTTTGACACAGCAGTTTAACCAAAAACCTGATCATTTTGCTGGTTTGTTCAAATAACATCCCAGATTCCACTTTAAACCTTTTTATCTCCTCGTTTCCCCAGGGTTTAGGACTGGAACATGCTTTGGGCCGGGAGCATTTCCTTTCTTGATGAGCCCTCCGGGAGGAGGAATATTGCTTCTGACAAAGCATTTGCATTTTGTGCAGAGCTGCAGAATTAGCGGTGGCTTCAGTTCCTCCGTATAGAGAGGAAAGTCTGCTGCTTTGAGGGTGGGGAGTGAAAGGAGAGGTGGCTTTAGGAAAGCAATTAAGGGGGTTACAATTAGGCACTGCTTTGTGTTGTCCTGATCCATCGCTCCCCAGCAGCCTGAGGGGAGCCGGTTTCATTGGGAGGTGCGCTCGGGAGGATCTGGCTCCGAGCATCCCCGGTGGTTTAGGGGCATTGTCAGCTCTTGCCAAGCCCCTGGACTGGAGGAATTCCCCCCAGGGCCCTTTGTGTGCCGGGCTCTCCTTTTACTTTTCCCTCCCTTCCAAGAAACGGAAAAGTCACTGCGGAGGAAGGGAGCGGTGCGGGGAGCAGCGGGGCGATGGGAGGGAGGCAGAAGGTTCCCTGCTGGAAGATAAGGACTTAAAAGCATCTTACCTGCAGGAGGAGGAGGAGGGCAGGACGCAGGCTGGGCACCATCCTTAGCTCCCTCTGCGCCCAGCTCCCAGGGGCATGGCTGGCAGCGGTCCCGCTCCCGCTCGGCTCCTTCGGCCGTCGGGGATAAAATCCTCGGGGCTCCGCGCAAAGGAGCGTGTCCGGGTCCCAGCGGAGCTGCTCGGGGGCGGGCGGGCACCTTTGGCATCAACCACCAGCTCCTGCCTTTTATAACCTCCCTCGGAGCCGGTGCTTTGGCTTCCCACCCTGCGGCTCGCCTGGCGATGGGCTGCATCCCTCCCCGCTACATCCCACTCCCCCCTCTCTCCCTCCTCCTCTTCCTCCTCCCCTTTTCCTTCCTCCTCCTCCCTAGTGCCTTCCAACTCAAGTTATTTCATTCTTTCCCCTTTCTCCGTTCCTCCTCCCTCAGCGCCTTTTGCAGCAGAATCTTCCCACCGGCCCAGGGACCCCCCTGGACCCGGCTCTGCTCTCTCTGCCCCCCTCACTCCCATGCGAAGAGCAGCAGCTTGCAGGAGGGTTTGTGTATTCGGGGGTTTGGCTCCAGGGCTCTGGCAGAGGGATGGGGTGGAAGGCAAGGCCACCCTTTGCAAAGTGGCTGGTGAAGGAGAAGGGAGGTGAGAGCCCCTTTCCCCTTACTATAGGGATGGAGTGGAAGGGGCTTCAGAGCTTCCTTGTGAGGGAGATACTCCTAAGGCAAAGATGGGATGTGGAGCAAGTGGATGTCGGTCCTTCCATGCAGTGAGACTATGCTGGGGGCACTTGGCCATAACAGGGGGAAACTGAGTCACGGAGGAGGTGGGGGTCCTGCTGGGAAGGTGGTGGAAGGGGCAGAGGTGATGGAGCAGAGCAGGGGGGTTTGAACTGAGAGAGGAAGGGAGCACTGTTTTGGGGGATGTGTGTCCTGGAGAGGGTGGGATACAGCAATAGGTGGTGTGGTGGAGCCTGGATGATGCTCCTGGGTTAGTGACATCCCCCCCAGCCTAACCCTTAGACCTCTCATGTCTCTCTCATCACATCTCTTGCCACCCTCTGGCACCCTCCACCCTGGGTGTCTCTTACATCCCCTGTCTCTTGGGGGACCTCATGGCCAGGCTTGGGTCCATCTCTGAGCTCAGTGACTCAGGAAGGGGATGGCAGAAGACATTGCCATTGAGGTCACCAGCCTGGGGGGACCAAAGATGCTTCCACACTCCCAGTCACAGCCTCTGCCTCTGCAGACCATGGTGTGTTGCAGACAGATAAATGGGAGGGCAGTGTCCCTTGATGGATTCACGGCCGAAGCCTCCATCCATCTTTACTGAGCTGCTTTCTGTCTCTCAAGCATGGGAGAGGGCAGGAGGGGATTCAAGGTCCTTCTTGCATCTGCAGGACCAGGGCACAAGCAGGGCTGCACCCAGCAACCCATGCCCCATCTCAGACCCCCAAAGGATAAATGCTCCTGGCTCAGTAATTAAAGTGAATAAACAATGCAGACATTAATCTTCCAGCATGAGCTGGATTTATGCCGTTGTGTTACTGATTTGGCAAAGAATTTTGAAAATACGTAAAGCTCTGCTAAATTCAGGTAACTTTTTGTTGCTGAACATCCCTACCCCTGACAAGTGACAGGATGAGACGTGCTCCAGAACCACTCTTGTGTTACCATTCACGTCAGTAAGCCCATTGAAAATGCAAGATTGTCTTCAAAGGGCTTGAGAAAGCTCCCTCACCCTTGGGCAGCCTGGATCCGGCCCCTTCACTGAGGGCATCGTGGGTCTAGGGCACAGCTCCACACTCAGGTTTTAGGGGGCTGCTCAGGGCCTTGTGCACCCCAAAGGAGTGGGGACCACCGGAGACCCTGTTTCCACACTGAGGCCTGGGTGATTGTCCTTTGCCATCTCTGCCTGCCCATGGCCACCATGTCCAATAGCCACGCTCTTCCAAGGTGCCCAAAGTGTGAGGTGATGGCAGAAGAGCAAAAGTGAACATCGACTATTTTTAGTCAAGGAATTGGTTGCCAGGGACATGAAGATAATTCCTTCCCCATATATCAAGGCAATAGCTGCGGTGCTGTTTGAGAGGCCTAATTGAGGGGATTTATAGTAAAATGCAACTTGTCAAATGTGGCAAAGGCAAAATAAAACAGTCCCTGAGACGAGGAAATCAGTCCATTCGTCATGGTTAATCTGAAGCTCCTCGGTGCGGCACAGAGACAAATGTGGGAGATGGGTATTAGGGATGGGGAGACTGAAGAGACAGATTGGCTCTATAGGAAGAAGGGAGAGGGGCGGTTTAGCCTGACTTCATCTGCCTTTGGTTTATTATTCTTATTTATGTCGCTGCACATGGTTTGATGCTCCTGTTTCTGAGCAGCTCCATGACAGGGGCTGTTTCTGTGACTTACACCACTGCAGTGCTCCTACATTGTCCCCTGCACTCATCCCCCTCCTTGGTGGGAAAACCACACAGCTCCATGTGTCCAGGCTGCACAATGGGGGTGAGATTGGAGCCAGTCGCTGCACCAGGGGCAATGGAGCACGTGTGTCCCCGCTTCCCACATGCAGCATCAGTAGCACTGTGGGCCATGTTTTGCTTCCAAATGGGACATCTGTAGGGATAAGATACTCCTTGGTGTCATGGACATATAGATCAGGTTGATGGAAGAATGGAGTTTGAAAACACAGCTGAGATCACAGCGTGCCTCAGTTTCCCTATCAGTGTCTTGAGACTGTTTCTTTCCTGCTTAAAGCGAGTGAAGCTGAGGATGCTTTTCAGTGTGGTGCTTGGTGGAGGAAGGACTCAGGCCATGAAGCTGCATTAGTAACTGCAGGCTGAGAAGGAACCCACCCCGACACAGCAGGTTTCTCCCATGGGACTTGCTTTCCCCCCTGGTTTTAAAATCCAGGCTTGGACTTTTGCGCCTGACCCTTTTCCCTCCTCTTAGACCTGCAGAGAGGGGAAGAACACGCTCTCAGACCCTCCCTGACAAAAGAAAGTGGTAGCTGGGACCATGGTGCCCTCATTCCAGGTCACCACATCATATAATCATGCCCCAAATTTAGGTAGCCCTGTTGTATTTGACCATTTTATAGTCTGTCTCATCCTTGCAAGCCTTATGGCTGCTCTGAAAGGGACAAGAGGAAAACTTAAACCACAGACCCGTTGAGTATGTTGAAGAGAAGGAAGCCAAAGGTTTGTTACTCAATCAACAACTTCCTTTAACGGTTATTACCTTTGAGCTGTGCTGGCAAAAACTTTTCTTAGGTGGCTTCTGGACACTTCAGATTCCTCCTCATCCCATCAACCTCTGCTGCAGCTCATAGCATCCCAGACTGGTTTGGGTTGGAAAGGCGCTTACGATCTAGTTCCCACTGCCATGGGCAGGGACACCTTCCACCAGAATGGGTGATGGATGGAGATGCAGAAGATGTCCATGTGGTGATGTAAGGACAGACACCAGTGGACATGCATTAGGCTGGGTTTTGCTCTGACTCACTGCTCAGTGCATCTAACGACTGATTCCTTCAGTATATGGATAACTCCCTCCTGCCTTTTCTTCTCCCTTCCCCCAGGCTGTGTGCATCAACAGGAGATACCATGTTCACAAAAGCACCCAAACAGCCAAACAAACCAAGCAAACTGAAGGAACCCATAAAAATCTGGGATCTAAATGAACACCTCATTTGATTTCTGAAGGGCTTAAAATAGCTTGTCGTATTTTTCAGATTTCTTTTGAGAGGAAGTGTCAATTTTGAGTAGAACAGAAACACAAAAGCTTTTGTTTTACAGCTAATGGAACCTCAAGGCAGAACGCTAAACTAATCACAGTAATAGTCATAATTACTGTTTTTCTCAATCAAAGTGCTTTAGCAAAGTCAACCACTATTTGCCCATCAACTGATTGGCATTTGCATCAAACAGAACTCCATGGTTTTACTCTGCAGACTGATTCCATCAATCCACCAGCAAAAAGTGATCTGCTTTCATGGACCGTATAACAGAGACATGCATGACCCAGTCAGCATCAAGCCATCCTGTTGGTGACTGTGCCTGCGTTAGGAACGTGGGGACCCATCCTGCCTTGCAAGGTGCTGTTGTGTTTTGCATGATGCTGTTGCATGGACGTACAAGAGTTGCATGCGTGTACATGGCACTTGCATGGATGTACAGGAGTTTCATGGGAATACATGAGGATGTTGTATGGATGTACAAGAGTTGCATGGGAGTAAATGATGCTGTTGCATGGATGTACAAGAGTTGCATGGGTGTAGATGATGATGTTGCATGGATGTCCAAGAGTTGCATGGGAGTACATGATGCTGTTGCATGGACATCCAAGAGTTGCATGGGAGTACATGATGCTGTTGCATGGACATCCAAGAGTTGCATGGGAGTACATGATGATGTTGCATGGACATCCAAGAGTTGCATGGGTGTACACAATGCTGTTGCATGGGTGGTAGCCAGTGCAGCTCTGCTGACACAGGAACTTGCCTGTGACTCTGGGGATCTGCCAGTGGTATGGCCACATCCACAGGGTTGTACATATTGCCGCTGATGCACCCTTCCTTTGGGCATGACCACACAACATCAAATACAAAAATACCCCTCCCACTCACCAGGTCTGCAAATGCCAGTCAAAGCAGAAGAGATTCTGGATGTCTTTAAAACCTGGTTATTTATTCCCTGTACATTTGATGAAATATTAATCTCCTCATCTGCAAAAGGCAATCAAATAAAGCGCAGAAGGGATGACGCACGCGGCCTCGGAGGAGGGAGCAAAAAGCAGCAAAATAAAAGTACCAATCCAAATGTAATGTAAAATTCTATAAGAAGCATCACTGTGGTGGCAGGAATGGCAGAGACAGAGACCTGGTGCCCTCAGGGCAGATGGGCTCAGGAGGCTGAGTAAGACCATGCTGGGAAGAGGACTCAGAGCAGGCAATTGCTTGGGCAGATCTTAAGCTTTCCTGTAAGGGCTGTTGGTGGGATTTCTTTGAAGGTTTCCCCTTCCTTCTCTTCTGCTTTAATTAGAGGGTGGGTTTGTGCCAAGACGCCAGCCAGCTTGGGCCATTGTGCTGGAGATGGGAGGAAGCCAGACGGTGGATGTGTTGGAGGTGGTGCCGTCTGTTACTCGTAGCTGTTTGGCATGGTGGTGACTGGCAGTCTTGTGGGGAAAGAACTTTGGTACGGGAACGTCTCCCTTCGAAGCTCAAGGCTGAAGCAAGGCCCTGTCTCCATCTGATTTCAGGGTAATGCAACCTGGAAATGGACTTAGCTGTTGTTTGGGGTGTTTTACATGCCTACAGCCTCCAAAGCCCCCCTCCTCTGTCTTTCTACACCCAAGAACATAGAATCACTTGTGATGGAAAGACCTTCAAGATCAAGTCCAACCATAAATCATCTTGTAAACATGGCTCTTGGAACGCATTCATGGCTACTGTGGATGGTGCTGGTCCAAAATGGTTTGCAGTAGTCAAGTCTGGCAAAGGGTTGCTCAGTTTTGTATCTTCTCAGCCCATTTTCTTGCTATCTTTGGGGATGTTGGCACATCTTTACAGGAATCTCACAGACAATCTGGTATCTGGTGAATCCAAACACTTCCCACCTTCTCTGTTCCTCCAGCTGTGGGCTGTGTAGAGATGAGGTGGTTCTTGTGGGGAGGGATGCAGAAGGCGGCTGGCCTACCAGTTGCGGTGATAGAATAATTTGGCCACATAAGTAAAACCAAGGCTTCATTCCATAGAGTTTAAGGTCCTTGGCAGTTTGCTGACTGTGTTTCTCATGTGTGCCTTACTCCAGCCAGGACTTTTTCTTCATGAGGAATAATAATTAACTCCTGAGTAAGGGTCAACCAAAGGACTGCAGTTTCCTACAGGGATAAAGAGGAAGAGAAGGGAAAGGAAGGGAAGGGAGGGGAAGAGAAGGGAAAGGAAGGGAAGGGAAGTCCACTTCCCTCATGCATGTCCTTGGCTATACGGGATGGAGCCAGGTATGAAGAGCCCTCTTTCACATACAGGCTTCTGCATGGATTTTTGACCTCAGGGAATGCCCCCTGGCAGGAATGGTGCTCGGTGGTGCAAAGGCAGCCTCGGTCAGGCTCCATCGATGCTGATGCTGGGCTACCGGAAAGCCTCATCTCCCAGTTCACCGTGCTCAGCCCCAGACTGTGCAAGGTCACCAGTCTGTGTCCTGGATGAGGTGTGTGCTAGGGAGCTGCACTCCTCCCTTGCCATATCCCAGCTGCTTGGCACTGGGTGTGTGAACCTCTCAGCACTGCAGTCCGGCAGCAGAGCCCTCATGGATGCACGGATGGGTGTCTGCTATAGCTTATTCCTGTCTCCTCATCCGTCTTCCCTGCTTTTTCCTGCCTGCTGCCCAGATGACATTCTCCAGGGTGCTGGGACCCTGCAGCTGGGCTGGGACGTGCATCAGCAGCCTCAGCATCTAATTCAATTCTATATCAATCTTGCTACTTGTGTGTTGCCAGTTATCCAGAAACCAGCCACACAGACAGCTGCACGTTCACATTTTCAGCACAGGGAGGAAATAGGCAGAGCTGGAGCTGCCTCTTTATGTGGCAGCCCAAGGTGCGTTGGCAGCACTCTTACCTGTGAGCAGGTGAAAGTCACACTGAACTCTGCAAGGCACCGTCCATCATCCCAGCTCCTGGGCCTTCCAGAGAGGCAGTAACATCCTCTCCAGTGCAGGGATGTGGTCTCATGGGGCTTTTACTACTTGGGGTTTTGTTGCTACACAGGATGAATCAACATAGCTAAAGCCTCCACATTCCCATTAACTTGAGCTGCTCCAAGCTACTTCCAGTTTCTAAGGTGTGCTCAGCAAGATGCACAATGCCAAATTTACCTGGTTTAAGCTGAGTGAGCTCCTGCCTCTGCACTTAGAATCGTAGAATCAACCTGGAAAAGACCTTAAAAATCTTCATATCAAGCCATTCCCCAGCACTGCCAAGGCCACCACTAATCCATGGCACTGAGGGCATCATATACATGGTTTGTGAGCTCCATGCGGTTTGACTCCAGCACTGCCCTGGGCAGCCTGTTCCAATGCCTGAGCACCCTTTGGGGAAGGAATTGTTCCTCATCTCCATCTAAACCTCCCCTTTGATAGCCTTGCTGCTGCTAAGAAAGTCATCATCGTGTCCATGCATTTCTCCCCCATGGGAAGGGACTGGCTCTGTTTTCTGTGTGGGGAGGTGTCTGTACTGCTCAGGTTTACTGTGAGTCCCAAAATCCTGGTCTGTGTGCAGGCTCCAGCTACTTGAACCTGCAGGAAAGATCAGCTTCTATTCCAGCAGGAAAATGACAAAACCAGGCTGGAAAACGTGACTCAAAAAGGAGGGTGAGAACCCCAAAGTGGAATTTAGGCTTTTTAATAGCTGGGGCCTTCCAGTCAGTGGAGGTGATTCTCAGCATCAGCTCCCTTGAAGCTGAAGGTACCAGAACAGGTCAAGTGAGGCACAAAAATGCCCTTCAAAGAGTTCTGGTCCAGGACATATTTTCCTGAGCACTTCCAAGGGCAGATTGCAGGAGCTACAGCTGCTCCAATGGAAGTTGTCTCTTCTGCTGACCTCAAAACCTCATGCATATTTCCCTTTGGAAAGCCATAGGGAAGAGACTTGGTTCTTACCAAGTGGCTGGAGTGTACTGGAGTCTTGGCAACCAGTAAAAAGCTTTTAACCTAAAATTAGCTGTGGAGCAGTGGGGGCTGCTCTGGCTGCTCACCTGGGTCTCCAGTAACATCATTTGTGGTTCTCCTCTGTTCCTGGGCTTTCTAGTGCTGGTTAATCTTTCTGACAGCTTATCCCAGGTCTCTTAGCATCACCTGCCCTGTCTCCTCAAGGTTAGCTTGTGCAGGTTCAGTAATGGTACGTAGTGGGTTTGTCAAGAGGTCTCTTCCTCCACACAGATCCATTTGCTCCTATGCGCTGAGCCATAATGCAGGGACCAGCATAAAAGCCTCTATGGGATGATGGGGAAGCACACTGAGCATTCACAACTGAGGCTCTACAAGAGGATGGGAGCCTGGTCCAGCCTCAGAGGGATGATCTGAGTCTTGGTGCCCTTAGATGCTTAGTAATAAGGATCCAAGAAATGCCTTAGCAAGGCATTTGGAAGAGGAGGGATGTGTCCTTGTCCTTGGCTAAGGGTTGGGCTGAATCCCCAGCTCCTATGTGCCATGAGGTCAGAACAAAATGAGTCTCCAATCTGTCACTGCCTCCAAGCAGAGACCGAACATTCATTATCCCGTGTGGTGCACCTGCAAGGATCGTGTGCCCTGCTCTTGCAGCAGCACAGGTATGAACAAGGAGCAGTGATTTATGTCACATTCCAATGTGCTGAGCCAGTGCTGGAGCCTGCTGCACCTCGTCCCTTCCCAGGACGCTGAACTGCCTCCCAAGCAAATCCACACGTGTGCTCTATAAGCAGCACATTGGAGACAACATCCTGCTGAGAAGTGAAGCGATGTAGGTCAGATTGGTGCTTCTCTGAGGCACCTGCATCCCTTTGACCTTCTCTAGGGGCGGAGAAGACAAATTCCGGCATTGCTTCCAGGTTTCTTCACTCTGTTTAATCCATCATGTTTGCTATTAGGGTTCTACACTTCCCTGGCATTTCCTCAGCATTTGCCTTCAAGAGATGGGATGTCCCAGCAGTTTCCCTTTCCCCTTCCCAGTTTAGGCAAGGGCAAACAGGGACAGCCACCAGCAGCCTGGATGGGAGTGTGCAAGGATCCCGGGATGTGCTGGCTCTGAGGAGGCACCTAAGGGATGTGGGGAGATGGAGGAGAAGGAGGAGGGCTGGGAAGGAGGGAAGCAGTGACAGCAGCAGACTGACAAGGCTGGAGGAGCAAACTGCAGGTAGATTGGAATCTGCTGAAAATGGGGCTAAACCAAACTGGAGCCCCAAAGGCCAAGCCCTTCATCATGAGAGCATCACTCACTGCCGCTTCCTATGCCTGCATCTGCTGGAGAGCAGCACCAGTTTGGGAAATCAGGCCCTGTTCTGGTGTTTTTCAGCTCCATGAGCAATCTGCTTTGGCAAACCCAAGCTCCTCTGTGCTATCTTTTCCCATATTGTAAACTAAACTTAAAGCCCAGCTTGTAAAGGACGTTACAGAGGGAAAGCAGAGTGGATCAATGATTATAACAGGATAAGTTTGAAGGGTAAAAGTGAGAAAGCTTGTGGGTTGAGTGAAAGACTGTTTAATAGGTAAAGCAAAGGCTCCGTATGCAAGCAAAGCCAGCAAGGAGTTCCTTCACCACTTTGCATCCCCAGGATAGCAGGGCTCCATCATGCATAGCAGTGACTTGGGAGGACAAACATCACTCCAAATGTCCCCTGATTCCTTCTTCCCCTGTGGTCTGGAATATCCCTTGGATGAGTCCCAGCCAAAACCAGCACACAGCTTCAAGCCACAAGAGCTGGGCTGAGGTTAGGAAAATGGGTATCCCCAGGGAAGTGCTGTTTGTGCCCAGCAGAGGGGTTTCGGGGCAGGATGCTGGTGCTGGGCAGCGTGGGGATGGTCACTGCACAGGCTGTAGATGCCACCTAGGGGACACACGCAAGACTCCAGCACCTTCTCCTTTGCAAAATAAATCCCAGAAGGACCAAATTCAGGGGCTCAGAATCAACCACCAACAAGAGCACGAGCTGGTCCATGAGTCTCCTGATGGGCTTTCTGTGTTCCAGGCTGTACCTGCCTGTAGGCAGGTTTTATCTGGGCTTCGTTTCCTGGATGGAATGGCACAGGCTGCTGTGATGGGGACATCCTGCCATGTTCAGAGGGTGAAGAAGTACAGAGGGACAGATAAGTAAGTAGCTTTCCTCTGCTTTTCATGGCTCTGATCTCTGCACACATCATGTTTTAGCAAAGGGAAGAAGAACAATAAGAAGGAACTGATAAGCTCAGCCTGTTCATGCTGCAATGAGATGGCACTGTTAGTACGATCTTGTCTAACCTGAGGCATCCAGGACCTCTGCCAGGCCCCTGGGTGTCCAGAAGAAATGTGACTATTGTCAGACTCTACCTAGAACAGAGCTATCTTGACAAGTTGTGGTTTTATTTCAGCCTTCAGCATGTTCTTTTCCCTATTACCACTCTGTTATCATCATTTATCATGCCTTGTTAGCCAGGGACCACAAGCACTTGGCTTAGATTGGTGGGAAGAAGGAGGCTGTGCATCTTGGTTGAGATCAGCCCTTCTCTGTGATCCCATCAGATCCTGGGGATGCTCTGGTCCCTTTAAGACGCATTTATTTCATGTGGATCTCTAAAAGCTTAGGCTGTATTTTAACATGAGCTTTACAGGGCTGCAGCTCCCATTAGGGGTCAGGATGGTGGCTGATGCAGACCAGGGGATGCTGGGACTATGGCAGCAGCTGGACCATATTCCCATCCCTAAACCAGTGTCTGGAAGCTGAAATCATCCCATCTTTCCTAATAGCAGGATGAGTCCTGATAGCAGGATGAACCAAGAGCCTGGATCTCCTCCATGCTATGGGGCCCAGTGGCTTTTCTACTGTGTTTATAGTACTGTGATGAAGGTGCACTGGGAGTTTGAGCTGCAAAAGTAATAGTCATGAAATGAGTTGGTGTGATTAACCTCGTTATTCCAGGCAGAGGACCTGGATCAGCCCCAGTCAGTTTAATGGCTGCTCTGTGGATATTACCCAGCCGATACATCTTCCATGTAATCACCGTGCTGTAAGGATGAGACAGAGTGATCTGTGGATGTTTGCCTGCCATTTAACCAGCCCTGTGGTGGAGGCTGGGATTATTTAACACACAGTGATTCAGAGGCTGGGAAATGCCAGTCAGTGGGAATTGGCGATCCCACCGGATCCGAGAGGGAAAAGAGCTAAGGGCATCTCCGTGTGGAGCTTAGGAGGCACTGAAGTATTTTGTGAAGCAGGATCCCATCTTTCACCTTTCTTCTTTCAGTTCAGTTTGGTTTCACTTCTGTACTGCTTGGTGGGGAAGGTTGTTACCTGTTACCATAAGCTCCCTTCTTCCTATCTATCTGCCTTAGGGCACATGAATCAAGCCCTCAGCAGGACAAAGCTAGAAGAAGGAAGAAAGTCATTGGATATAAGGGAAAAAATCAGCTCGAGGAATGCATCAAAATGGGGCTTGGAGCACCTTGCTCTAGTGAAATGTGTCCCTGTCCATGACAGGGGGTTGGAAGTGAATGAACTTTAAGGTCCACTCCAACCCAAACCAGTCTGGGATACTATGAAAAGCATTGAGTGAAGGCTGTGTGCCAGCTCTGCAAAGCAAGTCAGAGCTATTTGCTAAGCCTTGTGTAACACATACAAAGATTTCCTAACATCTTCCTGGAAAATGAGATCTTGTTGAGCTGATTGAAGGGAATTATCCAGAGATACCCTGCTAATATGTTGTGACAAGCTCCCTGCTGCAATGCATTAGGGCTCCACTTAAATGCAGCAGCAGAGAGAGCGTGTGAACAAGCCAGAGCTAAATAGAGGTTCCCTATGTTCAGCCGTGACACCCAGATACATCAGAGAGAGGGAATGAAGACAGCCAGAGGCAGTGACAGTGACCCAGGGCAGGATGTAGCCTGTCTGTCTCAGTGAATACTTTGAATCATCATTTGCTCTGAAACTGGGGGGTTTTGGGTAGGGAGGGTGGCTTTCCAGTTGTGATGCTTCGTTAATATTAAGGGTGAAGGAAACCAGTCAGGCAGGATCAAGCCCCTGGTCTGGGTGATGCTGGTGAGCTACAGCACATAGCTGGGCTCTTCAGTATAACCTGGAAGCCAATCTTAGATCCTACCAGCAAAAGAGCTGGTCCTTAAAAAGTAATTAAATGTCTTTCTGCCTGTATGTACCTCAGTATGTATGAACTTATTTTCCCAGCTCCACTCTTTCAATAACAGCTTTTCCCTGGGGATGTAAAAGTTGGTACCAGCAGGAGAAAAAAGGCTCTCACACTGCACAGCGTGAGATGTGAACTGGAAAAAAGCAGGCTTTCATTCCACTGTGCTTTGCAGAGATTTGCTGTTTGTGTTGGGGAGGGTTTACAGGACCACGGTGTGTTCACACGGAAGATGCTTTGCAAGCAGGAGGTCATTGGAGCCAACAGAACAAGGAGGGGATATCTTTCATCCTTCTGGACTGGCTGAATCACATGAAATGAAGACATGAGGAGTGACCCAGAGGGCCCGAGGAATGGCCAAATGCAGCTTCACTCATGACAAGGCAGAGTCCAGCCCAACTGTTGAAAGCAGAGATGGGCAAAGCTGAGTTTGTCCCCTTCTACACTCCCAGCAGTGTTTCTGGCGGAGCAGGACAGGATGGGATAAGTGCCCAGTGCTGCATCTAAAGCCACAGCTGGCACATCTGGACCCCACATTTCCCTTGCATGCAGTGGGAGTTGCTTGCTCTGAGTGGGAACCAGCGCATGCCACTGGATGCCAAACCTTCCCCTGGTGGTGATGGGGTCAGCTTCACTGCGCAGGGCTGTCCCCCAGGAGGGACTGGGATGGAGGGACTTCTCCCAGGCAGCTCCAGTGTGGAGACCCGTTTGTGTGAGCCAGGCTGAGAGCACAGCAGCGGCTGCAGAGGGAATTGCCGGAGGCAAGGAGCGCATCCAAAGGATCAGACGGAAAACGCTGAGCGGTGCCAGATGCAGGCAGAGCGCCCGGGTCCAGCGGCAGCGCTTGCAGAGCAGAGCCCTGGCTCTTGAGACCAGCTGCGATAACTGCTCTGCTCCACAGGGAGCTGCCTGAGGGCACCTTTGCTGGATCAGAAAGCGGAGTGTTTCTGCACCTAGCTGACTTGACAAGAGCATGCCATGCCGGAGGACAGGAGGCAGTGCCAGGAGCGGGCTAAGCAAGTACTATCGCTCCTGCCCTGGCCGCTGAGGCTGCCCCAGACCTTGCTGTGAGCAGCCAAGTGATTTGTGACGGTCATATATGCATGAGCAGTCAGTTCCCACATCCTGTCTTCGCAATGCTCTCCTTTAGCTTCTCGAAAAGAAGCTCCAGAGCCTTGGACAACATGGTTTAATGTGAGGTCCCTGCCTATTGCAGCAGGGTTGGACCTCTCCTTTTCTCTTCTCTCCTTTCTTCATTATAGCCCATCTTCATTATCTTCAGCCCTCTCTTTCTCATAGCAGCCAGGTCATTTGCTATTCACACTTGGCAAAGATTTAATCACATTTTCTCCTGACAACATCATTGTCACTTACAGGTACCAAGCACATTTCAGCTTGAGACCCATTCCTGAAACTGGTGGTAGATGGCCTGACTTTGCTGCACTTTGAAGAGTGTTTGCATATGAAATAAAGATGGTTCATTACAGGGAGAAGTGCCAAAGGGCAGCAGCCACTTAGGGTCACATCCTAAAAACTGGAAGCATGTGTGTTGGGAGGGGGGAAGAAGGGAAAAGGTGTGTTGGGCAGGGGGAATAGGGAGAAAATGAACAATTAAGGGTGCAGTGGGGAAGGGCCGTGGCTATTCTTGATGGTGGTCTGCCTGTGCAATCTCTTGGGTTCAGGTAGCCCAAAGCACAGAGCCCTGAGCGATCTGAGCTTGCCTCTGGCCCTGGAGAGTCAGATTTTACCGTTTCCCTTGCACTGACTGCAAACTTGGGGCTTCCTATTTACTATTCTTTTAAGTAGCATCTTCCAAACCAGAATCTATTGCAATAAATTGAAAAGAAATGGCAATTCTGATAACCCTGGTCGTGCCATTCCTTGGGAGCTGCCTGAGCCTCTTCGCTCCCTGGAAGCCACCAGGCATAATTTGCTGTTTGGAGGGAGGCTCTGATCTCCCTTGGTTTAATGACTGCATGCAGGTCTGATTGGCTTCTTGCTGCTTTTATCCGCTCCACATTTCATGTTCTTTTACAAAGCAAACTTGGTTTTTAGAGCATCTGCAAAATAGAAGGGGAAAATTATACCCCAAAACAACCAAACTGCACATTCTGGAAGCAAAGCCCTACTGGGGTAAATATTGGAGTTCATTCTAAACCTCACACCTATGTGTGTACATGTGTGAGGCCTAGGATAGACCAGAAGGGGAGCAGAGTGAGATCCATCATCTGGATCTGGAAGTTTGACCATTAAAAGTAGGCTTTGAGCTGTGCATCTTGTTGCCATTGGCCATGGGCTCACCCCCTTTGGTCTTTTCCAGGCTATCTCAAATGTCCCCAGTTTTGAGGGTATCTCCCATGCTGGGTTGTCCTGCTCAGTTCTCCACCCTTCACCCACCCTTGCTAACTTCCCTCCTGCTTACAGCTCCCTGCTTTTCCACCTCCCCACCACCATGGAGCTGAGCAGAAGCCTAAGCCTCTTTCCCTGACTCCCAGCTCCTGTTGAGCATATGAAGGTTTGCAGATGTCATTTGGAGAATAGATAAATACCCATAATATGTTCTAGCCAGAGCCTTTGGAATGATGCAGCCTCAGTGAAATCAGTGCAACTTTCTACACCTTTCCAAGCTGAGTGGCAGGCAAATAAAGGCATGTTCTTCCTTCTGATTCCTCCAAAGTGACAGACTGAAGTTAGAACTGTGTCTCCTTCCCACAGGAATCTATTAACTCCTAATGTTATGAGCAATGTTCAGTTAATAACGTTCCTTCTTTCTCAATATGCCATCTATGCATGGAGGGGAGATAATGCCAAGCACAAAGCCTTTGTTAATGCCACAGGAATATATTGGATCCTGTCTTTTGTAAAAGTGCTCTATGCTGTGTGTGTGAGAGCAGGAGCGCATGAGGATGCTCAAAGGGGGATGAGGAGAGAAGCCATAAGCTTTATCAGAGAGGCTGTAATTGAAATTAAATTGCATTTGATGTACCATGATTAGCAATTCCAGTGTGAATGTGAGACAGGCAAAGCGATAGTCCTCATGTGAAATGCTTTGTTCAATCACTTTACATTATTAAAGTCATTTGGAAGCATCAGTCCTTGCCATTGGCACAGGCTTGCCTGACCCAGGAAATGTGTGCTCTGAAGAACATCATTGACGGGCCAAAAAGCTAAGTGATGTGAAGCATCTTGCTCTTTTCTATGCAGTTAACCACTAGCTGTGGATATGCTCTGAATCAAAAGCCTCTGTTTGTCTGCTGCCGGGTCAAGACCTACTAAAAGAGGCACAAAAAGGAATAGGAGAGGATTTTGGGACAGATTTTGCAAGATTGGGCTAACAGGGAGTTTACCCATAAGTAAAGGTACAACTTAAGCTGTAACTATAGCAGTTTTGTTCCACATGGATGGGTCTGCTGCAGCAGGCTGAAGAGCAGAGCCTTCTGTGACAGCTCTGCCAGGGAGAGGGAAGCATCCCCTGGGTGGGTTGTAAGGTACCAACAACACCGTCACCAAGTGCAGTTGGACTCCAGACCACCAAACCAGTCTTGCTGGGGGCTTCAGCCAGCCCTGAGAGTTGTCAGTGTCCTGCTGTGTCCAGCTACCACTTTCTGAATAGCTGAAATGCAACTGAAGGTGCAGAAGAGCCCAATATAGGAGTCCATTGGGGCAGCTTGGCAGAGGGTCTCCCATTTAACTGTGCAGCTCTATCCTGCAAGTTCCCCAAGCTGTCTTTAGTGACCCATTTGGCCATGATACCATGGTTATCTTTCATGATGGCAGTGCTTAATTAAGTAGCTCCTGCCTCCTCCTCACCCCATTCCTCACTCCCCATCCCATGTGAAGCTGTTGGTTGTGCTGGATGTGCAGTTTCTGGCTCTGCTTAGGCAAGTGGATGGGGAAACCAGCTGAAGCTTTGAGTTGCCCCTTCTCCCATTTTCTTTCATACAGAAAAGAAGGTGTCTCTCTGCCTTATCATTTTCCAGGACCAGTGCAGGTTTCAGTGAAGGAAGTTGTCTGAATGCAGAGCAACAGCATCTCTTTGTTGGATTATTCTACAGACAAAGGTCTGTGGAGGCCCAAAGGTTTTCAGCACACTGAAGTTGCAGTAATGTGACACTAAAACAATCCCTTTGGATCCTGAGAGTATGAACTCCTAAATAATTCAGTCAGGGAGGAAAATGATCCCAAGATGTTTATGAGATGGATGAAGGGATTTTAATTACTCGGCAAGATTTCATTTAAGCTGCACAGCGCTCCAGAAGGGGGGAATATTAGCTCCTTTGTGAGGTTTTATGCTGTTTATAGCATGTAGCCGATGAACTTGCTTTCACTGCAGGAGTGGTATACATCTTTTTTAACCATGTTAAGAGCCCTCAGGCTCTCAGGTGGTCCCTGGTGTGCAATGGGCAATGCTGGGAAAGTGATGCATGGAAAAGACCACTGTTTCGCTTTGAAATAGCAGGAGCCTGGTGCTGTCTGTACCAATCCGGATAGAGGCTGAAGGAATTTCTTACTCATCACAGATGCTACTTTCAAAAAAGTGGTGGGAAATACCTTTGGAAGCAGCTAAACAGAGAGCTGCAACAGCCAGAATGAGCTAAATCAGTTTCTGAGTCAGCCCTGCCCAAGGGAGGCTTCAATTCCCAGGTATTTAAAACCTGGCCCAATTTTACTTTTCATTAAGGGATGAGGAAGGTGAAGTGTCTGTGTGATAGCAGCCACCAGTGCCAGGGATGGCGTAGTCCCTTCAGACCCGCAGACATCCCCGTCCCTGCACTGTGAGTCATCCCCCCAGTGCCATTTACTCAGCACATTCTCCCACTCAGCCTGAGTCACCCTCAGCTGCGGTGGATTCCCCACTAGGATGGCACTCGCAGGAGCTCACCTGACGTGTGTATTCTTTGAGTATAGATCTGGGAATAACCCCATGTTTCCAAAAGCTAAAGGTGGGAGCTGGTCTCCTGCTCTCTGCAGAGCTTTTTGGACACATCTGCATCTACTTCCTTGGCCCACTGAACCTAACGTGTTGTAAAAACCCACAATCTTTCTGTATTTCATTTTGTTTTCTTCCCATTTTCTGCAGAAAGCCTAAATTTGGATAAAAAGCAAGTACTGAAGACCCTGCCTTTCTGCTGGACAAACTCCAGCTCTGGGCTTCTCCCATTCTCATAGCTCAGCCCATGACTCCCAGCCCCGTTGGAGCCTGTTCCATGTAGATGAAACTGCAAAGTCACTGTTCAGCTTTCACATCACTAAGCTCTTGGGCCTGCTGGACACTTCTTTTGGACACAGCCTGTTTGCTGCAAAGGCATCCAGCTTTGCTCTGGAAACAACAGAAGCGTGGCTGGTGCCTTGTTGGATGGATTAGTCACGCTGATTGTGGAAACAACCATGACGCCTCATTTCCAATGCAAAGCTGCCCTCGTTCAGACCCTCACTATTGACTCCTTCTTCTCCTCATTCATAAGCACTTCACTACCTTGTATTTTCTCTGTAGGGAGACAGTTATTCACTGTGCTCACATCACCTCTCAGTCTGTCTGCTTTTTAATCAGCTAACCAGACTGAGCTCTTTATATCTCCCAGGGTACAGCATCTTCCCTAGGTCTCCAATCACACTTAGTCCCTGATCTTGGTCCCTTCTGATTTTATACCTCCTCTTAAAGACCACAAATGCTGGCAGAACCTGAGCTCTCCATATAGATAGAGCCAGGGGAGCTCAGATTAATTAGTTGTGTATTTCTGGCTCTAAGGCAGACTCCTATTGCCTCCAGCCCATTCGACAAGGCTGGAGTTTGGTGCCAGCATGCCATGCTATGGGATGGAATACCCCTTTGGCTGGTTTGGGTAAGTTGTCCTCCTATCTCTGCTTCCTCCTGGCTTCTTGTGCCCCTCCCCACTGCAGAGCATGAGACTGATAAGTCCTTGATCAGGGTAAGCATTACTTAGCAACAACTGAACCCCTGGTTTGTTATCAGCACTGTTCTCAGACTACAGCCCAAACACAGCACTGCACCAGCTACTGAGAAGGAATAAAATGACTATTACAACTGAACCCAGGGCAGATGAAGACAAGGTATAAACAGAGGGATCAGAACAGGATTATGGTAGGGGAGACTTGTAATCACTGGTATCTCTTCTTTGCTAATCACTGATTTATCAAGCTTTGCATATGACTTTTGCATGTGATTTTCTATCTACAGAGAAAGAAGCATTTGATTGTGGTTCTGCATCACTCCACCAGAAACATCCCACCCAAAGGTGCTCTCCTCCTGGCAACTCTTATTCATCTGCTTCATTAGCACAGACAAGCCAGGCTTTGTCAGGAAAGGTAATAGCTTTCCTCAGTCCTGTTGGGCAGATAAAGTAGGTTTTGGGCCCAGTGCTTATCTTTTAACCAGTATTAAACCAGAGGCCTTTCAGAGCAGAGACAGTAGACAGTTGACCAGAGACAACCTCAGTCCATCGATGGCTAGTTATTCCCAGCCTTTAGTTCCCAAATAACTCAACCCCATGATGAACTTTCCAGTTATTTTGCCCTTGACTGGCTCTTGTGTTGTGGTGTGGGACATTCTGCTTGTCTTCTCTGGGCAATGTTCCCTCGACTTCTGCAGGTTCCCCTATAAGAAGGGTTTTTCACTCATTACCATTTAGTATCAGTGCGCTGGAGAACTCATTGAGCAGCTTTTTAAAGACTGCTGAATAAAAACGATCTCAGATTGTCAATCTGAAAAGATACAGTTTTGTTCCTACCAGGTTTTGCTTCACAACCTCTTTTCTCGCTAATGGATTGAAAAGTCTTTTATTTCTCTCATTTTTCTGCTCATCCACGAACATAAAAGATAAATATTATTGGAGATCTTTTCATGACTGCTGGTATATGTTCCTTGGAGATGTGCAGAGGAATGAAGCCTCATCAAAGGACTGAGTCTGGATATCACCCAGTTCATGTTCTTAGGGGGAAAATAATGACCAATGTCTTGTGAGAGAGGAAGCTGTTTCTTAAGATACTTTAAAAGAAGAAACAAAGGCAACCTCTGACTCTTGTTCTGGAAATAATACAATTACATAGAGCCCATTAAAGCCCCACATGATCATTTATAGCACACAATGTGAGAAACTAAAGCCTCCAGGAAAAGCCGAATGAAAAGGAAGAAGGCAACAGAAGTAAGTATCCCACTATTCACTCTTTTCTATTGGGGGACATCACACATCTCAGACACCTGCCAGCTGCCCTTCCTCCCAGCAAGCAGCTAAGGCGGTGGAAGAAGGGAGTGCTCCCTATGCCCAAGGCTGCCAAAGTAATTCCTGTGCCCTGGATAGTGAGATTTGCTTCATCTCTGAAACAGCTTTCAGTAGAAAAGCTGCTTGAAATATGAATCTGAGTTTCTGCAGACACCTCAGGGGTTTCCTTCCTGCCTCTGTTGCTGACTAGAGTCAGATTTAAGGGCTAGCAGTGTGAGTACAGCTACACTTCTGGTGTCTCTAGGTGGAAGTGCTTTGCTGAGGGTTGGCAGAGCAGTGCGAATGGGAGCTTGGACTCCTGTGCTGTAGTGGATATGCGGCTGATTTAGTGAGAAAAACTTCCTTATCTTTCTACTGACAGGGTCTTTGTGGTCAACAAAGCAGAAATGTGCAGGAGAAAGTACAAACACATCCACCCTACCTTGCCCTTCTACTGCCTTTCTATCCCGTCTGCCGCCTTGCTGATACCCATCCCCATGTCCTCCCCAGTGAAGGCTCACCCTCCTCACCCTTCCCACCACTCCATCCTGAGCCACCACTTCTGCAACAAGCACTTGCTTAGAAACTCAGTTCAAAGAAGAAGGGATGAAGGATTTGTGAAGCTGGCTGGGAGACAGCGCTGAGCAGGGGTCCTTGCATAGAGCATGGGTTCAGGTCATTGAGGCTGGGAGGCGAGTGCTGTCTGGGCTGTAAGGAAGGGAATAGGGAAGATGTTGTGCCTGTTACTAATAACAAATACACATATGGACATAGGAATAAACCAGCTCAAAACTGAACTTGAATTTTGCCCCCAAAAGTGTATTGTGACAGTCAGGGGCAAAATAGCGCAGGTGTCCCAGTCCAGCTCTGTAAGTTTAGGCTGATTTCCAGACTTGAGGAAAAAAACCACTTTCCTCTTCATGTCAACTACCTGCACATGTACAGGAAGCAAGCTGCTCTCTAGAAAGCCTGGGCGATGGGCATAGGTATGCCTTAGTCCTCCCAGCCTGCATTTGGGAGCCCCAAGCTTCAAGGCCCTCTCTGCTATCCCTGCCTTGTCAGACTGCAGCACTGAGAACTGACAATAACATGAAATCTGTGTTGCTTTCATTTGTGAATCTCAGTGGTCCCATCAAAAACCAGTTGGAGGTGGTGCTGGAAATCCAGTATGGTTTGAAGGAGGAGGGATTATCATTTGATCTTGCAGTATAATTTGAAATCTTTCTTTTTCCTGGTTTCTGAAATCAAGAAGCAACTTGAAAAGACACCCAGAATTGATTATAATTTCTTAAAATACTGTGACTTGAATCAGTCTCCTCAATTAGACAGAAAGGATGGAGTGGGGAAGGATAAATTCTGGTTTCCCAGTCTGATGGAGGAAGGGCCCTCCTGTGTTTAAGAAAGCCCAAACGTGACTAGGAGGAGGTTGCATCTTCATAAGGTGCCAATCTCTGTGTGAGCCTCACACATACATAATCCTTATTACACAGTCCACAGACAACTTGCACTCCGCTCCCAGACAGCCACCCACCAGCCATTGAGCATGATGATGCTCCTTGCATGACAACCACAAAGTTCAGCAGCTCAGAAGCTGTGGAGTGCAAACCATGAGGGCAACCATCCCATCTGCCATATCCCATGGTTATTGCTGTCTGAGGTGCTGCAAGCTGTCTGTGAAGTTCCTGGGGCTGGAAAATATGATGTAGAAGCAGTGGGAATGTTACACACGTCTGAAGAGACAGCCAAAGGTTGAGGAGTACCTTGCTTCATCTAACACAGAGCTAGACACCTCCATCTAGGCAACCACAACAAGCCCTTGTTGCTGCTGAGATGCCTCACTCCTCTTGTTCCATTGGCTTAGACACCAACCCCATACACTGACAAACATGCAGGCATCTCACACCAGCGACTGGTGCTCAACCTGGGAGGGATTCTTCATCACGGACTGTAGTGATAAGACAAAGAGTAATGGCTTAAACTTACATAGGGGAAGTTCAGAGTAGATATAAGGAAGTTCTTTCCTGGGAGGGTGGTGAGGTGCTGGCACAGGTTGCCCAGAGGAGCTGTGGCTGTTCCATCCCTGGAAGGTTAAGGGATGATCTTAAAGTCGTTTCCAACAGAAAACATTCTATGATTCTATAATGACCACACATTCTGACACAGAAAAAAATCATCAAGAATTTAGAGGAGAAACAAATGGACGTAATCCCTTGGCTTGTGTTTGGCAGCCAAGGTAAGGAGGATCACTCAGCCCTCCCTGCTTTCAAGTGCCTGAACTGGTGACATGAAGCAAATGCAGCGACACATGAACGGATGCAGGTCCTGTTCCTGAGTGCAATTCTTGTATTCATTCCAGTACATGGATGCAACTGAATGCTGCAGAGCTGCTGAAAACATGCCATGAACATGAGGGTGGGTTTTGCAGTGAAATAGGTACTACTTCAATAGCAGTTTCTCCTCAGGGCTGTCACGGGCCTTTGTCAGCCTAACTGGTATGGGGGGTGCTTTCCTTCACTGGTATATTGTTCGAGCTGTGGTGGTGGTCTGGCAGCACGTGTGAACATTAGCAAGGTGCAAATGCACCTGGAATTGAGGTCTGGAGCAAAGGGCTGAGGTACCCCCTGCTTGGAGACAGATAACGCTCTTCATCTATGACCTCCAAACACTTGACAGTCTAATCCCCACTGCAGGAAAATGCCCCTTGCCTCATCTGCACCCCTGAATCAGTCATCTGCAGTAAAAGGCATCCTGCTTAGCAAACTAAGACATCTTCTCATCAAACATACTTGTCCTTCTAACCCAAAGCCCTGCACTTCATAATGCAAGACTGCAGTCCAATACAGAAATACCTCTCTCACTCATCTACCTCTGCATGGGAAAGATTGTGTTGTAGCCGTGATGAGAGGTCAAAGCAGATATAAGAAGTAGAAAAGAGACCATATTCCGAATTAGATGAATTAGATGAAAGGTGGGGAGAGGTAACTGTTTGCCTGCCTCTCATAAGGAGAAGGGGATCAGCAAATGGAAGTTGTTTGATGCATTTGGCGAGTTATTATCTCATTATAGCTCTACATTTGTGAAACAACAGCCTTCACATTGGAGCAGATGTGCACAGCATCTCTGTGTCACCCTTTGGAGCAGACCCTCAGGCTGGACATTTCAGGCTGGACCAGCATTTGTGTTTCTCTCATTCTATATCTCTGGCTTGGAATCTCAGCAAACTCTGTGACAAAACCCAATCCCAATTACACTTTTCCCTTGATTCTAATGCTGGTATTTTTCACCAGTGCTTGTGGTGACTTTGAGCTCTGATCTAAGCCTGGGCAAAAAGATCAGAGAGTGTATGTCAGCTCTTGTTTATTGAGATCTGAGCAAGAGCTCTTTGTGTCTTGGAGTGGACAGAAGAAGTGAAACAAGGGCAATAAACATTTGCTCTTTACCTGCAAAGGAATTTCCCTGTAAGCCTCACCAGCCTCCAAAAATATCTTGGCATGTTATTTTCTCCTTTCTCTTATTGATCCTGGAAGCTGTCACTGTGACAGACAGTGGAAAGGGCTCTGCAAACACCCCTCTCATCACGGAAAGCTTTCAGGTGCCTTTTAATTTTGCATATAATTTTTATTTTCATACCTTCCCAGTGTTTTCAGCACCAGTTCTTGAATCCAGGAGAGGGCTCATTTATTTCAAGCCTAAATCAGTGACTGTCTGATTTGCTCCTGATTGTGTTTCATAATTCCTCCCTCCTATTACACTGGAAGCAGTTTTCGATCTGAGGATTAGGTGCTGAAAGCAAATAATGGGCTGGTTCAAAATTACTTGGAAGAAAAATAAATAGATGAATAAAGATCAGGATCCATGCTACTGGACCCACAGAAATTCCTAGTGCCTGTCTGGAAGCTGCTGGGTGAGATAGGTGGGTTTGTGAGCTCTTCAAGTGGTCTGTAGAGATAATACATCAGAAGGATTTGCTCCGTACCTCTGTCTTTGCACAAAAAGTAGTGTTTCCTGTACATTGGTTAGTCATCTGAAACTGGTTGAACATATTCATGAAGCTACTTCAGATGCCTGAATTTCCATTCAGGCGTCACTGATGGATTGATTCTTGGTTTTCATCTTTGGGCACTGAAAAGCTGCTTGATGCCTCCATGTTCTGATCACAGATACTACAAAGAGCTTCAAAGACGGGTCAGATCTGGGATGTTCCACTTCATCCCCAGGAGAAATCTCTCCAGGGTGACAGACTTTGGTCTTAAGACATGAGGAGCAGGGCAAGGAGGGATGAGGCTGGGTGGTGGGGCTTGGCAACAGCATGGTGCAGGATTGCTTCATGCATAGGCGACTGTAGCAGCCTAATGGAGCTGGATAAATTCATGTGAACAGAGTGAATGCTTTGGTTAGCAGCTTGCTGTGGACTTGATCCAATGTCTGCTACAAAATGATCTGGTTTTCACTTTAGCATTAGTCAGAGCCTCAGTTTATCTAATTAGCAGCTTTTGTCCTTTTAGTCAAGGCAAAACAATCAACCGTTTGCCCCTTCTTAATCATCCCAGGTACGTAACACAGTAGGTCCATTTAACCCATCTTCATGGATGCATGTGATCAGGCTTTACTGCTCAGCTGATAGCTGGTAACATCCTCGTTCAGCCTTGGCTAATGACTATTCCCTGCCTCACTCCGAGCCCCTCTCTTTCCAGAGAAGGAACTAAAAGGCATGAGGAGAGGCGATGGTCTGTATTTTTCTTTTCTATGCCCCCAAATAGTGCTCTTTTGGCTGCTGTGTTCCAGGGACTGAAGGTGTGTCAAGATGGATATGGCAGGATCAGAAAAGCAATCTGTTAGTGAGGTCTTTCCTGGTTATAAGCTGCCCATGGGCATTCCTATGGGATCCAAACCTTAAACTGCATTTTTCTCTTCTCTGTCCTGTGTGGTCAAACTGGATATGCCTTGTTTCTATAGGCACAATAAAGGGAAATCTTAAGGGACTGGGAAAATGAGTCATTTTGGAAATGTCACAATATTTTAACAGTTTTGGATTGACGTGAAAGATATCAGCATTGTCAGAATGAAAGTCTCTTTTGTGCTCACTGCAAGACCATGAAATGTTGTTCCACCTCTGATCAAGTGACTAAGAAGTATGAGATGGCAGTTACAGAAAAGGTACTAAGAAAGAGAAATGCCTTACTCCATGTGGTTTGGAAAGCCCATGGAATATATGGGGAAATACAATGAGTGTTGTGTAATTGTAGGAGACCCTTTGGTCTTCCTTTTTTTGGAAGTTGCCCTCTGTGTTGCCATGCCTGTCTCTAAGAGCAGCTTTCAATGTAATAACTATCACACTGCAGCACATTGTCTTGGGCAATGTGGATACGATGCCCTGGCTCCAGCCCTGGTCTCAGCCCAAATAAGACCCTTGGGAGGGATAGAGAGAGGAACCAGAGCCAGCAGAAGATGCTTATTGCTTGCAAATACAACCGGGCAGATGGCCTGCTGAATTCCAGTCCTTGATTAAAAGTGCTTTATTCTCTAAGCTAATTATAGACTAATTCCTGCTGTGGGAGGGGCTCCTTTGGCATGGAGAGTGTGGTAATGAACATCTCAGTTCGCCTCCTCATCAGCAGGCCCAGCCCTTCTTTCTGTTGCTTTAGGGATGAGGATAGCCTCGGGCATCAGTTCCAAATTGGACCCTGTAAAGGGAAATGAAAGAAAGGTACAAGAGGTGTCAGTCAGCCCCAGCAATGTGGAATAGGATCCCAGTTCTGTGTCTGTCACAGCATGGATAATCCAGGGAGCTCCCACACCAAGACAGACCCCAAACTAAGTTGTGACTATTAGTGAAAGCACTGCTAAAGCAGATACATATCTTCCAAGTGACAAAAGTCTGGTTTTGGATAACTTTTGACATGATTAGAAGAGGCTTAAGCAAGCCCTGAGATTCTTTTCTTCAGGATTTGCACTCTAAACTAGCTTCAGCCTCCGCTTGTCACATGAACCTGGAAGTGCAACCTCACTGCATGTCCCTGTGCTCCTTCCATGACAGCCTATCTGCATGCTGCTCAAAACACAGATGGTAAACGACATGAAAAAGGACCATCTGCAGAAGATGCAAAAGTTTAACAGCTTGAGCAACACCAAGCCCTTGCAGGCAATGGGATCCTGTGGTGGCTTTGCTGTCCCAGCAGCTCTCACCTCAATAAATAGCTGGTGCAAAGTGTCACCTATCTCTCAAATTCATCATCCATCACTTTGATGGCTCTGCTAAGTGGCAAAAGATGCTGCCTTCCTTCCTCACCTCTTTTCCATGACCCTTCCTATATTGAGAGAGATTCACCTTGTCCTTCTCCCATTCTTTGCTTAACACTAATTCTCCCGGACAGCCATCATGATTGCCCCAGCTCCTCAGGGTTATTATCCCATCTCCAGCCTCACCTTGCAATTAGAGAAGGAGAATGAACCGATGTTTACAGAGCTGTGCTTGGCTCCTTATGAGAGGCTTGGGCTGGCCTTGCCTTATCAGGGCAGAAGTCGGTTTTATTGGTGAGCATCGGCAGCGCTGTCTTTCCGACAGGGCTCAGGGAACAGAGATGCTGCTGATCTCTATCTGCGTGGCATTTCTCTTTCTCTTTCTCCATCACAATCAATGTGAAGGATCTTTCTTATCCCCTCTCCAGGTTAAAGGAGGTGGGGGTAGAGGGTAAAAGGATGGAAAAATACTCAGCAGATGAGAAACTCTTCTTGCCATTTTTCCTGCCTGCAGCTTCTATATATAGGTTTAATTAGAACATTAAAGACACCTCAGGATTATGCTGCGAGATTTGTTTCTTCAGCCCTGTAACTAATACCCCGTCGTTTCAATAACGCTGCCTTCACTTCGTTAGCCTCCAAGCAGAGATCTACCTATGGAAATTGCAGAGTACTGCATGAGCTCAGCCAAGTCAGAGGCTCTGATTTAAATGCTCTTTAATTATCTCTAGCCAAGGTTAAGGAGGAAGTGGTTTGGCACCTGTGAATTGAGTTCTTGGGAGAGATCCCCTTGAAATGAGCTTCTTTGCCTGATACTGGAAAGTTTTGACTCTTGGTCCCCACACCCCTTTGTGGTGGAGGCAGATTAACCCTTTCTTGCCTACCTGGAAAAAGACACCTCTGATGGGGATGTTGGATTAGCTAGCTTCATTCTGACTGCCAGGGTAGCTTGATCTGCCCCTTTGAATTATACTGGAAAAGGGCTGTGAGCATGCAGCTCATGACTGCAACTTGGAAGAAAGCTATTCCTGCCTGTCCAGGTGGGTTTCTGGCTTGCAGGATGTGGCCCATAGGGCACTTGCTGGGGGTCCTGGAAACATGAATGTGGATTCTGCTTTGCAGAATGGCCAAATACTCAAATATTTTATGGGCTCTGAATGTCAGTGATGCTTCCCGTCTTCATAGAATCAGAATGGGTTGGAAGGCACCTTAAATCTCATTCAGTTCCAGAAATTCTGCCTTATATCTAATATAATTCTATGCCACATACAGTGATTCTGCATTGTTAGGCTGAGGCAAAATACCATGGTGCCTGCAGGAGGGCCTCGGCACAGCCCTGGGGCTGAGCCCCTTGCACAGACCACACAGCCCATGCCAGTCACTGTGGTGGCAGCTTTGGTTCTGCCTTGGGAATACTTAGGATCTGCTCCAGCATCGTGGCTGTACCAGTATATTAGACCTAAAACTAGGACAGGGCTTATGAACCACAGCCATGTGAGTATATGGGAACCTTGAGAAAGACAAACACAGTTCTCAGTGTCCAGGAAAGCTTTCAGAAAACATAGGTGTTTGAAGTTACAACTGAATTATGCTTCTTTCCCCCTTTTTTGTTTTCCAACTGTAAGTGCATTGAAATCCCAAGCCCTTTCTGCAGTGTGCTTTTATAAGACACAGCCTGGTGTTGCACATATTTGCCAAGGAATCTTAAGAGCCTTAAGGACTGCTTTCTACCTGAAACCTTTCACAATTACTGTAATCAAAACATAGAGCAGTACAGGAGAAAGGCAGAAGGTGCATCTAGGGCTGCTCCCTCCATCACAGAGATGCAATTAGAAGAGCTTTTTGTGGAGCAGATGAGCTCACAGCCACATTCCTTTTACTTCCCACCATTTCCTATATACACATGTTAAATGACAAAAGTGCTGCTGCAGCTTTTCCTCCTCTCTCCTACAATTATTATCTTTTTTATTGTCATTATTATTAAGGGCACAACAAGATTTCCTTTCGGTAAAACAAGCCATGCTATTGTCAAGACAGACCTAAAGGGCTGGATTAGGAAGGGGCATTACAATACATTTTGTATGAAAATGAAATATCATGAGCCATTTCTTGGCAGACCTCACATCTTTCAGGGCTGGTCTTTGGGAATAGCAAATCCAGGCAGGGACTTTGGAAAAAGCAGAGTGCGTTGGTATAATGAGCGGTTGTATCAGAATGGATATGCATGAGCTCGACTGATTAATATTTAATGAAGAGTGAAGTCTGATATCACTAATCATTGGATGCCTGGGATTTGCCAAGTGGCCAATTTTAACGTATTTCATGTGGAATTATTCACGCATTTGAGAGTGCATGACTCTCTTGCAGTCTAAGTCACCGAAATATAATTTAACTCAATGAAATTTAGTCATCACAATGTTGGGCGTCAGGTCCAGCTGAGACCACGGCACGGGGACAGGGGTATTCTCTTACTAAAGGACCCAACAGAGCTGGAAAAGACAGGCTTCAGGCACACAGGATTCCTGCAGGGAAGGGATGGCTTCATCCCAATGGGTTTTCTTGGGAACCTGTAGCGGAATGGATCTTTTGTTGAGCTTTTCAAGGCAAGGAAGAGCCAGCAGTGGGTAGAAGGGCCAGCAAGAGCTGCAGGGCAGGAGAATCACTTAGACAGATGAAACCATATGTCCTGGGTTCAGCAGTAGCAGTCATTTTTCTCGGTATCACAGTATCACAGTATGTTAGAGATTGGAAGGGACCTCAAAAGATCATCTAGTCCAATCCCCCTGCCGGAGCAGGAGCACCTAGATAAGGTTACACAGGAACGTGTCCAGGCGGGTTTTGAATGTCTCCAAAGAAGGAGATTCCACAACCTCCCTGGGCAGCCTGTTCCAGTGTTCCGTCACCCTCACTGAGAAGAAGTTTCTTCTCAGGTTTAAGTGGAACCTCTTGTGCTCCAATTTGTACCCATTACCCCTTGTCCTTTCATTGTTTGCCACTGAGAAGAGCCTGGCTCCATCCTCGTGACACTCCCCCTTTATATATTTATATACACTAATAAGGTCACCCCTCAATCTCCTCTTCTCCAAACTATAGAGACCCAGCTCCCTCAGTCTTTCCTCATAAGGGAGATGCTCCACTCCCTTAATCATCTTAGTTGCCCTGCGCTGGACTCTCTCCAGCAGGTCCCTGTCCTTCTTAAACTGAGGGGCCCAGAACTGGGGGTAGCTGGTGCAGTGCTGTGGTTTGACTTTTGGTCTGGGAACAGAGCTGAAAACAATGATGTTTTGGTTTGACTTTGTGAGCCTCATGCTCTGCCAGGGAGGAGGGGAGCCGGGAGGAAGCAGAGACAGGACACCTGACCCAAACTGACCAAAGAGGTATTCCATACCACAGCATGTCATGCCCAGGATGTAACTGAGAGTGAGCCGGAAGGGCAGAGGGACTGCAGGGTGGGAGGAGGTATGGGCTGGTGCTTGGTTGGGCTGTGGGGGGGTGAGTTATCGGTAGGCTGGTGATGAGGTTTTGTATTCTCTTCCCTTGTTATTTCCTTTATCATTACTATTATTGGTGGTAGCAGTAGTGATTTGTGTTATACCTTAGTTACTAAACTGTTCTTGTCTCAACCCGTGGGAGTTGCATTCTTTCTGATTCTCTTCTCCGTCCTTCCAGGAGTAGGGGGAGGGCAAGAAGAGGGGGGGGAGTGGGTGAACAAGCTGTCCGGCTGGGGTTAAACCACGACAGTTCTTTTTGGCGCCCAACATGGGGCACGAGGGGTTGAGATAACGACAGATCTGACGGGATTAATAGTCACTCGTCACAATGCTGATTTATTGTCTCTCAGAGTTGTTCCTCTTGATCTCACAGCTTCAGAATGTTGTAACTTACTTAGAGCCGGTATTTGCTGTGTTAGTGTTTCTCAAGTGTGGGGCTTGGGCTAAGGTTCCTGTCTCACTGTACTTCATGGCAATGACTTGTAATATGGGTGGGCTCCAGCAGCAGGGCGGGACGGACAAGCTGTCTGGTTGGGGTTAAACCACAACACCATAGCACAAGGCTCCTGGTACAGGGCTTTTATAGGGCTGGGTCAAACCCAGTGGCCTCATTTGTGTGACAGCTGTGCCACCACCAATTTGGCTTGTATTCTGCCTAGAATGATTACTTAAAACATAATTGTTGATCGGGAGCTTAATGAGACTTTACTTTGGCTTGAGCAAGTATTTTTTGGATCTCAGCTGAGACAATTCTTCTGGCGCTTCTTCTAGTCTTTTCCTTACTGGTTTCTTATAAAAGAATGTTCCAAAGAAAATGGCACTTTCGCTTGGAAAATGCTTTTTTAATTGAAAGGTAGGGAAAGATTTTGCTCCCTGGCACCTTTAAATGATTTCAACTCTCTCCCTGCTGTTGAAGTTAATGCACCTTCTTGAAAGTCAGTGTTTGACCCAAGCATGTGGGAGGCAGAAGAGAATGATTTTTCCTTGCCAGTCTATAAATGCAATAATCAAATAAGCATAGATATAAGAAACCAAACAAAAAGTGCTTCCAGCTGTTTAAATGCTACTAATTATGCCAAAGGGCATTGCAGGAGAGGAAAGGAAAATGAAGTAATAGGCGTATGGGAAAGGCAGACAAGGAACAGGCAAAACAGGTTAAAGATTCATTTCTTTTCTCGTGTTTTAAAGATTCATTTTTTCTTGTGTTCCTCATATAAAGGATCTGTGTTATCAGCACAAGCAATAATGATGATACGGGCTCATTAGGAAGATATGGTTGGGTAAATGCTACAGTCAGGAATGAGATAGTCATACCTACAGTCTCAGCTGTGACCCTTGCTGTCAAATGACTTCTGTTAATAAAGAGGGAGGAAAATGATGTGCGTGTGCACATGTATCTTCTGCATCTCTCTGTATTTGCTTGGAAGCAGTTGGAGCATTTTAGTTTGCTATTTTTGGAACTAGCTCAGAAATCAATTCCTCTTTTTTCTGGATGAATTAAAAGCAAAGGTGAGCCTGAAAAATGAGGAGCAAATGTTTCACATCACCACGAAAAAATACTTTCATCAACCCAAAGTAAAGTGTTTGGGGGTCCTGATGGTGTGTTCTTATTTTGTTATTCTTGTAGACTGGGCAAGGATTTGGCACTGGACCTACCCAAAATTTATTTATTCTTTCCTCATCTTTTTTATTGGGTCCCTCAAAAGGAAGATCCATTCTTTTCCCAGCAATTATTCTAAGTACAGCTAGAGAAAGCCACATTAAGTCCCAATTTGAATATTAAACATAATTAAAAGACTTTTTGACATTGTGAATTGTTCTCTTATCTGCCTGCCCATAAACGTCAATGTATTAATGGTCACGATTTGCTCAGATGTAGGAAAGAGCCTTTTCATCTCATTGCCTTTTTTAAGCAGTGGGGAAACAAGCACAGCAGGTCAAACCCATGCGACCACGCAAAGAAGTTCCTGATCCACTTTTGCTTCAGCTTCAGTGGAAAACCCAGTCCCTAATTGCCTGCTGATTCCTTCTGCTCTTGAATATACTCTTTAAACCAAGAAATGTTATCTAGAAGCAGGAACATGTAGGAGTATATTTTAAGAGCCTTTATTAAACTACAGCCAGAAGGAAATTGGACAAATTAATAACTCAGAGGGTGATTAATATGAAGCCTTTTTTTAAATAGCTGGAGAGACAAGGAAGTAGAAACTCAATGCTTTGTAATAACATGAAGAAAAGGTCCATGTGAATGCTTGTTTCACATTCTCACGTCCTTGTGTTTGACCCAAGCTTTTGAAAACAACAGTTTTCCACCTCCAAGAACTCTTGCTCCATGTGATTAACTTCCACGGACTGTGTGCATCATTACCAGGCTAATAGCCTTCGTTACTTACTACTTTGATTTGATTTAAAGCCTGTCTCTGGGAGACCGCATTGCTATTAGCAGATCCACAGAGGGATGGAACCACCATATGCACATTGAACTGTTGCAACTTGAATTCCTTGGGAAAGCTGTCTCAAGAAGCTGAATTCATGTGTGAACATTGGAAATATAAGTATTAAAGACCTCAAGTTATGGACCAAAAAATGAAAAAATTAAAAATATTAATAAAAATATTACTAAAAATAAAATAAAATAAAAATATTAATAAAACCAGTCAAGAAAATCTGAAACCTGCCCATTTTTGTTGTGTGCAATTTCAGACATTTCTGAACTCACCGTGTGGACAAAAGGCAGCTTTCCTCTGCTTTTCAAAGGAGTTTCTTCTAATTGACACCACTGGCTGCAAGTCCTCAACAGGGTCAGTTTTTCAACTGAAAATAAGGATTGAAAGAAACAAGAATAAGTCCTTGAATGAACTGGTTTTGTCAAGAAAATGATTGAAGTGGGAATTGAAGCCTTTCCTTCTGCTTTGCTGCAATTCAGGTGGAGAAACAAGCAGCTGCCACTGGTACAGACCCAGATGAGCACATCAAAGTGAAGCATTTCAAGGTCTGTCAATACCTGTCACACTGTTCAGAGGCTTTGTTTAGTGGGCAGTTTCATCTTGTCCTCAGTGCTAGAAGATTACAAGATGTGTTACTGGATGTGTGAACTGAAGACCATCAGTGGCCAGACTTTGGGAAAGAAGAGCTTTGGTTGATGGACCTGGGGGCCACGTGCCCACACCTGAAGGTCCATCCCAGTACGATGCTGCCTACAGTTTTCTAGTCCCCACTTTCTTCTGCATCCATAGTGCTTTCTCTCTTATCTCTGTATCCATGTACTCATGGCCCAGGACTCATTACTGTTAGAAAATAGTGGAAACCCCATTTACGGATCTGCTGGGAACTTGGCTGAGCACAATCCTATGAAACCACCCTGGGTGAAAATGAGTCCAAGGGGTGGACTGATGTTCAGAGCCCTTTGCTCGTTTACCTCCTTCATCAGTGCTGCCTACATTGGTCCATCTGCTGCTCTAGGGAAAGGCAGGAGGGAGGCATAGCGTTTGCATGGTGGTCCAGCACAGGACTGATGGAAATCAAGGGAGATTGGACTTGCTGTTTGAAGTGGGCATAGTGAGACTGTGCCTACAGCAAGGCAGAAACTCCACCTCTGGCATCTCCATGTAGCTGGCACAGCCCAGCTCCCCTCCTTTCCACCTTCCAGAGCTTCTCCCCAGGAAGCCATTTGGTTCTGCAGTGTCTCAGTGCTGCTGTTAGCCTGGCAGCAACAACAAAAGGACCAGGTTAATTAAACACACAAGAGCATAATTGCAATTAAACCCAAACAAAGTGCTGAATCAGAATAGCAAATTGCCCAGAGGCTGAGGGGAAAGGCTGGTTTGCTTCTTCTGTTTTTATCGTAAGGGCTCATGAGGCACAGAGTGGCCAAGCAAATGCTGCAACAGGAGACGTGCCACTGGCAAGAACGTTTATCCTGCTGAATAAAAGATAAAGGTGAAGATAAAGCTGGGACTTGAACAGCCCGGCTACTCAAGCCAATATAAGTTGCTTTTACTGCAGGAAAATCCCAGGAGCCTGCAAACTTTGCTCCTCAGCTGGGGCCAGACTCATCAATCCATCCCACTCCTCACTCCCTATTCCAGACCCATGGGGGAGTGGTGTGATGGCCAAAGCACCCCCTCAGCCCTCACCAAAATCCACTCCAAGGATGCCTTTCCACTGGATCTGCGAGAAAGAGGATTTGCTCTGCAGCATACCTGATCTTCAAGGAGAAACTCAAGAGCACATCATGTTTGTGAGGTGAGATGACGCCAACCTTATGAAGTTTAACCATGCCAAGTGCAAGGGCCTACACCTGGGTGGGAGCAATCCCAGACACAGCTACAGGCTGGGCAGAGAAGAGATTCAGAGCAGCCCAAGGAGAAGGACTTGGGGGTGCTGGTCGATGAGAAAATGAACATGAGCCGGCTTCAGTGTGCGCTTGCAGCCCAGAAAGCAACCGTATCCTGGGCTGCATCCAAAGGAGCATGACCAGCAGGTTGATGGAGGTGATCCTGCCCCTCTGCTCTGCCCTTATGAGACCCCACTTGGAGTATTATCTGCAGGTCTGGTGTCCTCAACATCAAAAGGAAATGGAGCTGTTGGAACGAGTCCAGAGGAGGCCACGAGGATGCTCAGGGGCTGGAGCAGCTCCTGTATGGAGCCAGGCTGAGAAAGTTGGGGCTGTTCAGCCTGGAGAAGAGAAGCTGCAGGGAGACCTCATAGCAGCCTTCCAGTATCTGAAGGGGGCCTATAGGGATGCTAGGGATGGACTCTTCATTAGGGACTACAGTGACAGGACAAGGGGTAATGGGTTAAAACTGAAACAGGGGAAGTTTAGATTGGATATAAGGGAGAAGTTATTTCCTGTGAGGGTGGTGAGGCACTGAAATAGGTTGCCCAGGGAGGTTGTGAATGCTCCATCCCTGTCAGTGTTCAAGGCCAGGTTGGATGAAGCCTTGGGTTTAGTGTGAGGTGTCCCTGCCCATGGCAAGAGGGTTGGAACTGGATGATGCTAAGGTCCTTTCCAACCCTATTCTATGATTCTATGAACTACCTGAAAATGAACCTGTGGGGTATTGCTGTCCTGTGCCCCACCAGTGATACTCATTGGGTATATGTAGGAAGTCTTCACACTTTCTCACCTCCACTACACAAGTTCTGCAATACTGGTTTGCAGCAAACCCATTTATTATGCTCACTTTGGGGTTGGTTTCTGTCAAGCTGCTTCAGTGCACCCCATGAAAGGCATAGAGCTGAGAGAAGCCAGTGAATTATAAAGTCTCCTGTAGTAGGACTCGGTGAGCGGCTGCTGTTAATATTTCCTTTGCTACTCAGTTTTTGTTCTGCTTGTAATAAATCCCCGTGCCCTTTGCTGTTGAATCTGCAGCCTTGCTACTGCAAAAAGAGAGAAAGGAAAGCTGGAGATTGCCTTCTGCAGAAATAGCATAAGAGATTCATGTCTTGGCCTGACCACTGCTGCTGCTTATTGAGGTCTTAGTGTGATCACCTGCAATCCAGTATAATGCTACCGTAACTCATGCTGGACAACAATGGCTTGGAAAAGCTGTTGGATTAATGCAGGAAGTAGGGCACATGGCACTGTGTGACTTCTTATAGCAGGGCTGAATGGGTTTCATTGGAGGCAGGATGTGATGTTGCTTCCAAATCTGGAGCAACAGCTGGCTGGGAGCCTTTTTCCCAAATGCCGTCTCTGTGGTTTTACTGCTACGTGTGCGAAAAGGTCATAATTATAATAAAAGATGGGGAAAAAGAGAAGCTCAGGCACTATCTACCGTTTGCTTTGTTATGATCAAAATAGTTTCTATTTTGGTTTCAATCTGGGAATGTCCATAAAGCAGAAGTTAAGAATATGAATAGGTAATGGTGAGAGAACACAGCACTTGACAGCACCCAAACTTCTGCACTTTTACGCAGGTTCTTCGTTTGTGAAACATTGGTGACTTTCGACTATTCACCTCAGAGACAAAGATCTCTTGAGGGCTTTGCAAATGTCTGCTGCATAGAAGAGAAGCAGCAGATCTGATGGTGGGAAACGCTGCATCTTAGTGACAGCTCAAACCATCCCATCACCCCTCCCCGTTCCTTGGTCCCTCTGCTCACAAGCTTCATTTCCTGTGGCTCAACAAATCCCTAATCCCAGAGTTGATTTCATGGTCAGGGGTTTACTTAATGTCCAGCCCTGATTTCTGTTGACAACAAGATGGCTTTATACTACTTGTCAGGTTAGGGAGCATTGCAGAGGGTGCAGATTTCTATTAGCTTCCAGGCAGGAGCTGTGTAAGATTCCCTTTATGCCACTGAGAATTGCATCTCTGCAAAGCAGTCACTGGGGCAGCGCTTGTCCCTGATGCTACAGAATATAAAGTCTTTCATGGTGAGACCATAAATGTTGTCACAAAGGTGGTGCATGCTCAGAGAAGTAATAACTTTCATTAGAAAATGGGACAGTTTTCGGCACAACCCCTCTTCTTCAGGTCTGTAAATGTTATATGGCTTTTTACAGCCATACAAGCTCCTGGCTGTGAGGCTGTAAAGGTTGCTCCCTGCAGGAATTAAGGTGAAAGGAGAAAAATGAATGCCAAGCCACCCCTATCCAACTACACATGTAACAAGGCTTTAATCCTCTTGGTGAAGGAATGGAACTGCATTGCCCATATTTGAAGGACTTAAGGCATCAACAGCACAGCCCACACAAGGGAAATTGTCTCTTGCTCTCCCCATCAGAGTCAGCAATGGGATATGAGATGCCTGGGTCTGGTGGCACTGAGTGGCTGGACATGCTGATAAACTCTTGGATGTCAAACGGGCAAGGGGAAATGAAGCAGAATTGATCCCAGGCTCTGTAACTCAGGGTCTTGGTTTGTTAGAGCAGCACATGAATCATTTCTCCCTGGATCTTGAAGATTTCCATCAGAACTAGTGGAAAAGGAGGGTTTCAACAGCATGCTTCCTTTCACTATTGTGGGAAACACCAAGACCAACGTGCTTCGTCACCCCATATAGTCCCCCGAGGGAACATCAGAGCATGTTCTCTGAGGACAGTTCTAGTTTTTTGATAACTCTGGTCCAAAAATGCTACGGATTATTCTGGAAAACATCGTGATTTGAAAGAAATCGAGCAGGTTCTTTTTTACACAGTAAAAACTCACCAACTTTTTTTTGGAGTGAAAATTGCTTTTTTTTTGAGCAATTCTGTTTCACTTCGAGCAGATGAGAAGTCACAATGAACTAGCCTTGAGTAGGAGTCAAATAGGAAAAGCAGACTCTTGCAAAGGAAGAAAAGGCATGAACTTACTGGCTCAATCATATAAAGCCGAGCAAGAGACCAATGTCATTTCTGAAGTGACAGTTGTTTTGTTGTTCCAACTGTGCTATCTAGCCTAATAAAAGATACAACTTTGCTCCCATCCTTTGTCCAGATGATTACCTAAACAAATGCCAAATTCTGTATCATATCCTCAGGAGATGCAAAATTAACTGGAGTTGCCCCTATTTGCAAGTGCATCTGTTGGAACTGTTTTATAGTAACACACTGGCTTGGATAACATAGCACAGGGGAAAAAATTGTGTAGGCTTACTCCCACAGACTGAAAATCCTTGCCCTCCTTGTTCCATTTACATTTTTACACTGTTAAATTGAGGCTGGTATTTTTGGTACATTTCCTAGCATGTACTGAAGTGCTTTTTAATATACTCAGATATTTAAGAGCACGGAACGATTTGCTGCTTTTTTTTTTTTGACTCTTTTCTTTACTCAAACCTTTAGACATGATTAAAACAAAAGAGTGTGATATTTCTGAAGCAAATGCCAGGAATTTCAACATTCCACAAATGTAATTTCAATTGAAGGTGAAAAGCCAGAGCAGAGATTTGCACTTTCACACCAGCTCCGATTGTGACCATGGGAATTGCTTGTAACTTGCTATAAGGGTGTTTCTGGTAGATCTATCTGCTGGCCTGCTCAGAAGCAAACCTGAGCACTTCCTTCTATGCTCAGAAGCAAACCTGAGCACTTCCTTCTATTTCTTCCAAATGCTTCCAAATTGCTGCATCCCAGCTATTGCTTTTGGGTCATTTGTGTAAAGAGAAGGGAAATGTGCTGGTGAAACATCAGCTGATTTCTTTATGAGATCCTGAGACCCTGAGGCCTGTAAATACCCATTTATTGCTCATGAAAAATCCTGCCCAATACAAATGCTGGTCTTTTCCAGGTCTTCCCAGATTGGTTTTGGGGAACAGAATGATGTTGTCTATTCAGGTCCATTGCTGGGGGCCAAGAACAAGAGGTGTGAACCCCCATTGCATCACCAACTTCTACCCCATCTCTGTGGGGCAGCACACCAAGGCACAGTAGCTCAGGGGTACATGATGGGTACGTTTGGTTATCTATCCTTTCATTCCTGCCCTCAATAGAGCCCCAGGGCTGCAGCTGATGACACCAAGTGAAATTCTCCTTTTTAACCAAGGGGAAACATGTGGCAAAGCTGACAGTAAAATATTGTTCTCCAACTGAATTATTCATGTTGACATAGGAGGGGATCTTCCTTGGGAACAGGGTATACTGAAACAGCTCGTTTCTTCCCCTAACCCATCGCACAGCTCCACAGGGTGGGTTTAGGCTACAAGGCAGCAGGGTTTGCTGTTGGACAATGACTCCGGAGCAAACAAGCTCCCAGTTTACAGAAGGATGTCTCCTTTCATATTAATCATCTCCAAAACCTCAGCCTGTGCTGCTGGAGCCCAGCCGCTCTCTTTGTGAATCACAGGCAGTGACACAAGGTATAGGGCTCATGCTGGCCCGTGTGACAGCATCAATACCTCCACGTCTTCACCCTCTAACTAAAGCCAACCCGATTTTTCCATCTGCAGCTTTGTCATCATCCTGACTCTCTTGGGTCATCATTTCATTACTAGGAAGGTAATTTGGGGAAAGATACACACCCCCCTGCCTATAGCTTTCTTCTTCATTCAGACAAAGCTCACGGTGCTGTGCTATGATGTTCAGCAGTAAACCTCCGAGGTTTGCTGCTGAAACGGTTTCTTGGCTGTTCTTCACTTTGCAGGGTGAAGAGCTTTATTTAGAAGGCTTCTTTTTCCTTTTCCTTATATGCACAGTGCTGTTTGCTTTCTGAATCATGCTGGCAGATGTGTCTAGAGCAGTACAGGACCACAAAGGGCTGAATTCTGACCCCTTGAACACTGGGGGAATGTGCTTCTCTTCCATACATCACCGTAAACTTGGGGACCTCACCCTAAGTGTGGGGCGCTGACCTGGAGGTGCTCAGCATCCCGCAGAGGACCACTCTGGGCTTGTTTCTTTGCAGGCACCACCATCTAGTGCAGAGCATTGGAACTTCATGCTTGCCCCTTGGATTTTATTCTGCAATTGCAATTGACTGTTGGAGCTGGTGGAATAATTGATGCTTAATGAATCAGTCACTGCATGGAGCTGTTTATTCTTCTTAACCACTGCAGACAGTTCTCACTGTGGGCATGGTTGGTGCAGGAGGCCTCTCCTGTTGAGTCCTCCTGTTTCCAGAGCCCCATTGAAGGATCACCTGCAGCAAATGAAACTAGAAGGTGTAAATGGAGAGATTCCTTAGAGCCAGGCTGGCTTTTCCTCTCCTGAGAAGTGCCTCAGTGTTTGGGTGGGTCATGATTTTAACTAAGGACTTTCAGGTCTAATACCTGCAAAGGCTACAGGCTAAGCTGGAGGACCTGCTTTTCTTCCCAGGGTGCTGGAACTTCCCCCAGGATTAGGTAAAGAGGGAGCAGTGTGACTGTTACTCTGTTATAGATTATGTAGGTTTATATTTTGTTTGCCTTGAGATACTTCTGCATCACTAGTTTCAAATGGAAGCTGGTTTTCCTGAATAAGAAGACAGAAAAGCCCCCAGCTTGTAAGTTTGGGGAGAATTGCTTGGTAAAGCATAATCTAAACCTGTGGCAGGTGCCCTGTTTCCCCCCATCCCAAGGCAGCCTGCTCATGGTCACGACTAGAACATGAGGTGGTGATGGCCTGACATGATTTGGTGGTGGGGACTGTGGGGCAGAACACTCCAAGCCTGTTTATAGCAGTGGTCCTTCGCCATGCAGGGCAGCCCTCCATCCCTGCATCTGCTCACAGACAAGCACAGGTTTCAAGTAGTGGAAACAAAATGACATTATTCCAGGCAGAGCTGATTTCATGAAAAATGCATTGTCTTTCCACAGCTTCAGTGACAAACTATTAGTTTCTGCCAGATTTAATTAGAAGCCATCTATTCCTAAACCTTGGGAAGAACTGCCACGAGAGGGGAGTGAACCTGAAAGGTTTGAGAGACTTCTTGCAGGGACTGAATTAACAGACTTTAACCCTTTGCCTGCAAAGGAAACTGGAGCAATGTTTCTTCTCCAGAACATGCACTAGAAAATGGTTATATGAAACAACTAAAGTATTCACTTCTTTATGATCTAGGCACAGGAATTCCTGCTTTGCTTTGCTTTGTTCTGTGTTGCTTTGCTTTGCTCTGATTTGCTTTGCTTTGCTTTGCTCTGCTCTGCTCTGATTTGCTTTGCTCACCCTGATTTCCTTTGCTTTGCTTTGCTTTGGCTTGCAATGCATCATTTTGTCTTAAAAGGTGAAATAAATCCAAATACAAGTAACAATATCACCCACCTTAAAAATAGGAGTCAGGGTGAGTGGAACAGAAAGGTGCATTCAACAACAAAAAGAAACATCTCTATTTCCTTTAAAAGGCCCTCAAATTCTATTTGTATCTGCTTTTCCCAATATTGCACTGTGGCAGTCTCGGAGATGAAAGCCCTGCTATGAGAAATGAAGACATTTCATTTTGTAAGCATCAAGACAAAGGCACTTTACTTTTCCAAAGTCTTTCTACCTATTTTCTTTTGAGCTGAACTCAGCAAGTCTGCAAAACCTTATGAGGCTCTCAGAAAGGGCTTGAGTTCTCTTATTAAACCTCCTATTCAGCGGATGACTGCTTAAAAGGTGCTGTGTTGATCAGAGACCAAATAGCATTTTGCTGGCATTGACTTTGCTACTGAGAATGAATGGTCTTGGAATAACTTGGTTTGGGTGCTCTTGAATTGCAGTCTTATTCTGGCATAACCTCTGAAACCAGATCAGCCTTCTGCAGAGCAGGGCATTTATATTCTGCAGTAAATGTACTCACACACAGAGTTATTGTGCAATTACCACGCACTTTAGGTTTGGTCTCGCTGTAACATGAACAAGCGCATAGAGACAGGGTGTGCTGACTGATGAACAGCAAGAGCATCCTCTGCTGCCTGGCAGAGACATACACTGGACTGATCTCACTGATTTCTGCGTTTGGTATTTGGCAACTAAAAAGTAATTCTTAAATGAATGAGTGACAGAAAGACGTGATCACCTCAAGGTTTTGTGCCTTGGGAATCCCAGTGAAATCCCTATCAGGTGTTTTTACCCCTGGTCTGTGCAGGACAATGGTTTAACAGAGGGGATGGGAGTCATCACCAGAGGGCTTTGCAAGGATTCTGACTTGGGTTTCAAGTGGTTTTGTGTCGATTCCTGTTAAACTGGGTTGAAACAAGGCAAACAGCAATGTGCTATTTGGGTAGATTCATCTGGAAAGCAGATGACACTGTTCCAACCAGACCGGTTTGATAAAACTGATTTCTATGGAACATAGAAATGCTTCAACTTCCTAAATGCCTGAGTTACATCACCCTCCTGTGGGAAGCCAGCCAAAATCAGGACATGCTGAAGGTGACTTCCCACACCACTTGGGGCCATCCCCATACAGGAATCCCTGTGAAAGATGAGTGTGTAATGATGAGTAGATGTAAATGATTGACAAAAGCTCTGGAAGAGAGTGGGCTGCATTGCTGTGTCCTCTCTTGATTAATGGGTGTCAGCCCTGCAGTTATCAGCAGTTTCCTCAAGAGGAGGAAACAAAGCAGGTTTTGGCAAGCTTCACTCAACTGAATCACTGTTTTCTACTGAAGGGCTTTTGCTGCTTGCAAACTTGTCTGTCTTGGATTTACAGCTCCTCAGCCAGCTCTTGGGATGGGGATTCCCTGTTGATGCCACAGCAGAAATAATAACTGCAAGAGTTGGTCTCTGAAGGGCTGGACTGATGCCATCATGGGAGATGTGCTGGGTAAGCAAAGGTTTTCCTGGCCACTTTGTTGGAGAGAAGAGTCTTGAAATGCTCTTCCATTCTTAGAAGCATGAGGCGCTGCTCTGGTGATAACTGCTACCACATCTGGCTTCCGAGTGAGGATGAGGGATGGCCAATTTTTGGCTGGTTGAGGATTTGCTTCTGAAGTTTCCCATCTGCCCTGGAGAGCTGCCTATGGGATCTGAATCCCAGCTCATTTTAGACTAGCAGCAAACCTCTCATCACATCCCACCTGGCTACAATCACAGCCAGCCACAGTCATGGCAGTGAAATGAGTAGCATTTGTTTTGTTCTTCTGCTAAAAGTTGACTTGATGCTGTATTAAAACGTGAATAACTGAAGAGGAGAAGATGGGACTCTTCCTTCTAAACCAGGTTGCCTACAGACCTATCTTTGCTGCCTTCACAAACAATAGCTGGGAATTGGCCTCTCTTGCCCTGAGGTTGGATGGAAGCACTCAGCAATGCCAATGAAGCACCTGGATTATCCTGAACCTGCCAGTGTGCAGTTTGCAGTATCACAAGCCACCACGACAGGATCATGTAGGAAAAAGACTCAGAGACCCTGCTCTGCAAGGGCAGCTCTCCTATAATCCAGACCAGCAGGGAACTGGGCTGTTCCCTTGCCTTGCTGTGCTGCCCACATCTCCTTAAAGTGTAACTCAAGGGATGGACTTCTCAGGTGGGATGTTTGTACTGCAGAAACCCACGTTCAGGTGGGGTTTTCTCTGTCCATAAAACCCTAACCCAGAAATGTTGCTCTTGCTGAGACGTGGCTGCAGGGACCACAGGGAAGGAGGTGGGCTGTTCTGGTTTAAACACAGCCAGCAACTGAGCTCCCCAGCCATTAACTTCACTCCCCTGGTGGGATGGGGGAGAGAATCAGAAGGGTAAAAGTGAGAAAACACATAGGTTGAGACAAAGTAAAGGAAAAGACACACAAGCAAAGGAGAGCAAGAAATTCCTTCACCACTTCCCATCACAGGCTCAGCCATCCCCAGGACAGCAGGGCTCCATCAAGCATAGCAGTGACTTGGGAAGACAAAACCCATCACTCCAAACACCCCAAATTCCTTCTCCTTCCCACAGTTTACATGCTGAGTACAACATCCTGGAATATCCCTTGGGCCAGTTGGGGTCAGATATCCTGGCTGTGTCCCCTTCCACCTCCTTGTGCACCTCCAGCATCCTTCTTGGTGGGGTGGATGAGGAGCTGAAAAGGCCTTAGCTCTGTGTTAAACATTAATTAGGAATAAGGAAGACATCTCTGCATTACCAGCACTATTTGCAGCACAAATCCAAATCACAGCACTATATTAACTCTTGTGAAGAAAATGAATGCCCCAGTCAAAACCAGCACATGAGAGAAAGGGGTTATCAATCTTCTTCTATTATGTTTAGACTGATTTAACTTTAACTCCTTTTCAAAACATATAAAGCCCCCCAAAGTTTGGGGTTTTTTGGAGTTTTTGTTGCCATTACACAAGGTTTCCATGTTTTCATCCTTGTGGCAGTTTTTGGTTTTGCCCAGGTATCACTCACCAGCTTCACCAGGAATAGCTCTGCCTGACCTGAGAATGCTTTTCCACTGAGCAGATAATTCATCTTAAATGTATTAGCTGCCAAGTGAGAGCAGTGACTCACTCATGTCTCTACAAACCTGGTAGCAGCCTCTTCACCTGCCAGCCCAGCAAAGCTCACACCTACAGACAGAGAATGCTCCATCTAATGCAGGTTAGACCAAGGCAAACAGATCCCTTCTTCATCTTCTGGAATGAACTTTATGTCCTCCTGTAAACAGCAAAACCACCAGGGTAGAGAAGTGGTGATGGATTTACAGATGGGAATGAGCAAGGATGTGCTTGCAGGGAATGTCTTCATGCATGCGTGCATCTATGGCTCTGCCTTTCCTTTAGCAGTAAGGTGGGGAGAGGAGGACAGGAGCTTTGGGTGCTGGCAGGAGGTCAGCTTCTTCAGCTCTGCTTTCCCCTGGGCCTGACAGGGGGCTGTGGAAGCAGAAGGAGGGTCCCGTCTGGATGAGCATATGAGGATGATCATCGCAGCACATAGTCAATATGTAATGTCAGCGATGAGCTCATCACAGTGCTGTCTGGTCAGGCACAAGTAAACTCACAAAACCTTTTATTGCTGGGTCACGAAGCCCAGGTTGCACAAGTGGAGTTACTAAAGAGATGCCAGAGTTGTTCATCACTTCTTCGGGAAGTCTGAATATCAACTGCAGATAGAACATCTCATTTCTGTTGAACATCAGAGCATTTCAGTTGAAGTCTTGGGTCCTTCTTTGGGTTTTAAGTTGTAAAGACTGTAAATTGGGACACAATAGTTGACAAGGCAGAGATGAGCTTGGAGAAAAGGTGTCCTGAGCCCACTCTGCGTTTTTTCCCCATTGAAAGCAGGAAGAAATCTCTTTTAGCTTTTCTGGGCCTTGATTCTTACCCAAAATCTCAGATACCATCTCGGGGAACCTGTGACGTGTCACTGCAGGAACAGAGCTACACATGAAAGGTAGGACCCTCTTTTGTCACACCTTAGACAGTCTGAAGGGATCTGTTTTGTGTAGGCAGCTCCGTAGGGCAGCAATGCATGTGCTGCAGAGGAAAAGCTGTGCAGTTATTACTGTGCTGCTTTGCTTTGCCTTAAATTATATCCACAAGGAATATAGAAATTTCATGTATTCTTTCCCCTCAGGAAGGACAAGGATCCAAAAAGAGCTTTGTTCTATCAATGAAGGAACAGCTCCCCTCTGAACTGAATATAATCTTAGTGAAGAGTGAATACCATAACCTGGTTGGGGTCCTATCGCTGCTGCTTCTCAGACAATTAAATAAATATTAAGTAACCCATCCAGTGCCCCTGAGGAGGGGAAAGGATCAGGTCCATTCAGCACACTGGCAAGCACAAAGTAAATGACCAATTTCCAGCCACCAGCAAACTTCAGCCCTTCCTTATCCACAGCTCTAGCTCTATAACGAGAGGTCTAATGGTGCCACGGGTCACAGCGTTGTCCCCACAAAATACAGTGTTTTAGGAGGCTTTATAATGCTTTTTAAAGTCAAGTCACTTCTTATCAGCTGCACTTCACCAAACCCCACTGAGGAGATCTCTGCTGATCTATGGAAATAGAAGTGAACAATTTAAGTCAAATGTAGTTGAAACTGGTTTAAAACAAGCTCTCCAGGGCTGGAATGGTCCCAGCTTCACAGTTGTCCTCTGTTGCATCACCAGCTGACTTAACCCAAGCACCAGAGACATCTGGAGGGGCAGACTCAACCCATGCAGTAATGCTGGTTGAGCTCCTGGTTGTGCATCAGGGACTGAGCATCACTGCATCACTGGCATTGCCACTGTCCCAGGTAAGTGGATGGGTGTGCAGCCCCTGTGATGACAGCCTTGGGCAGCTTTGTTATTGCACTCTAATTCAAGCTGGGATTTGCTCCTGATACAAATGCAAATAGAAGGTTTCTACCTGGTGGCTCTGCAGTCTATGAGGGCTGGGAAATCCTGCTGTGTCCTTGTGGCACTTCATGGGCTTAGAGTTGGATTTGAAAGCTGCTTTGGACTGTTAAAGCTGAGTCCCAGGCTGAGCTTCAGGGGCAGAGCTGAGTCCTCTCTGCATAAAATATCCCCCTTTGAGGCTGGAAATCTCCAAAGGATAAGCTTTTTCATGAGAGCAGCAACATCTTCACTTTTCTGGCAGGAGCATGTCAGTGGGTTAAATCCCCCTTTGCCTGACCTGCTCATTGTGCCAGAGAGGTTTTGAGTTTCCTATCAATAGCATTCCCCTAAGGAAATGCTTCATCAGGATGGGGCATGCCCTGATTGGAGGTATCCTCATCAGGACACCCAAAATAAGACAATGTCCTTGAGTGATGGGTGTCTCTGCTCCCTTCTCAATCACTGGGGATTAGCGAGCCCAAATCAACTCATAGAATCATAGAACAGTTAGGGTTGGAAAGGGCTTTAAGATCATCCAGTTCCAACCCCCCTGCCATGGGCAGGAACATCTCACACTAAACCATGGCGCCCAAGGCTTTGTCCAACCTGGCCTTGAACACTGCCAGGGATGGAGCATTCACAACCTCCTTGGGCAACCCATTCCAGTGCCTCACCACCCTAACAGTAAAGAACTTCTTCCTTATATCCAGCCTTGTTTCAGTTTGAACCCATTACCCCTTGTCCTATCACCACACTCCCTAATGAAGAGTCTCTCCCCAGCATCCTTACAGGCACCCTTCATCCTGAAGCAGAACCTCTATGGCACAAGCCTCCAGGGTGACCAACTGTTCCATGCTGAGATCAGATAGGAATGACACAGAGACATCCCTCCTGGGGAGCACTGAGGACCGTCTGTCCCATCTCACCTCCCAGCTCTGCTCTTTTGGCAGCAGGATAGCAATTATCTCTCAGATTGTTTTTTTCCTTGTTTTCTCAGTTCAGCCACTTGAGGAAGGACCATCAGGGTTGCTATAGTGACGAGAGGATGACTTCTTAATTTGTAGGATTCTTTCTCTTAATTATTCTGAGAATTGTAATCCCATGAAATAAGAATTCCCATTAGGAGCTGCACTGGCACTGAAAGAGAAAATTCAAAGAAAGAAAAGCTGATGAAGACATTTTAGGGCAAAAGGATTAAAAAACAGGTATTTTGGTGAATTTTCCTGGCTTGTTTCACATGCCGACAAGAAGAAATGTGTGGCTTTATCCAGAAACAGAGGCCTGGAACAGGTCCTAAGCTTGAATTACCCATGAATAATTCAAAGTGCTTTCAGAGACTTCCTGAGGAATTAGATTATCCGGCAGAACTAACGCATCTAACTCAAAATTAAATTGTGTGAAGCTTGAGAGAGAACAAGTATGATTTCAAGGGCTATTGAAACAGGGAGGTGCCAAAGGAAAATGTCATTCTTCCACTGCAGTTTTCATCCCCAGATCTCTACACCCAGGACAGGGGCCCCGTACCTTGAGTTTTACATGGAATGAAAGCCCACTGTGTCCTGCTCATGGTTCTGCAGTGAAGTGATGGCACAGGAGGATGGAGCTGAGGCTCTGCAATCCCTGCAGCTCACTTTGTGCACCGAGCGGGTGCCATCTACACTAATGTGAACATCCCCAAACCCTGGTTGAACCCTGCAGGGAGGGCTGATAAATCCAAGTTATTGCAGAGAAGTTGGGAATGGCAGAGAGAGTGGCTCCTACTGCTGGAAAACATCACTGCAAACCCAATATTCCCTTTCTGTAATGAAATCTGTAGATATAACTCAGTTTGTGGGCTCTGGGCTGATTTGGGCTCTGAGTAATCTCTATGCATCAAGGGGAGCTTCTCCCCCCCATCACCAGCCAGATTTGGAGACTGGAGGCTCAGCTCTGCCACCACTGAGCTATTAATGTGCTATAGTGTTTCTGCAGGGAGAGGAGGAGGAGGAGGAAGGTATCCTGGAGCATCCTCTCTGCTACTGGGGGGTGCCAGGCATAGCTTCCCCTCAAAATAGTTCCTCCAATGGAAGACGCAGTTTTGCCTCTCTGTCAATATGATGTTTTTATCAGCAACTTTATTTGGGGGACGTGGGTATCATTTCATTCTCTTCCAACACTTTCCTTTAGAAAGTGCTTCCCCATGTGCAGCTATATGAATATTTTTGGTTTTCTTTCAAGGAGACTTCTTTCTTTTCTCTTTTTCATTGCCTGCATTTGATACCCCATTATAAATCCAAGCATAATATTAAACACATTGAAAACCAATCAAAATCTCAGTTTTATATATGCATTAAAAGCCATTTAACTGAGCCAAAACTACTTTGGAAGGGATTTAATTTCAGGGGAAACATCAGCGTTCAGCATTATCTTCCCATTTGGAAAGGCAGAGTTATTTAAGTAGCCGAGTTCTCTCTGCTAAGTGGAGCTCTGGGTCCCCAAGAGATTGCAGATACTGGCAATAAAGCAGGTAGGTGACACGAGAGTCCAAAAAGGTAAGGGAAAGGCTGAGAAATGGAGGGAGATTCATGGGACCATGAACATCTGAAACAAAGTCTTCCCTGGTGTCATTGTTGTTGTCCCATTGCTCCCTGACTTCCCCTTCTGTTGTCCTTGTTTTTTGCAAGGTCCAAGGGGATGCAGCAGGAGCAGCATCCTGTGAAACTGATGGGAATGTTCTTCTGGTGCTCGTTGCAATGACAGTAATGGTTTAAAGCTGGGCCAGGGGAGATGAACCGCTCTCCTGGCCTGCAACCATCCTTGCTTTCCCTTTTCTTCTCTTTCCCTAATCAAGCCCAGAGGGAAACATAAAAACCAGTAAGTTGGTAGAAAATGCATCAATTTCCATTGCTAAGGAGAGGGCTCTGGTGCAGGGTGCAGGGGACCCTGTGCTGAACCATTCAGGGAGCCAAAGCGTCTCCTTTTGTTCTGAGAACAACCCATTGCTCTGTCTCTAAGGCCACTCCTGGCTTTCCCAGTGCAAACCCTCCCCTGGGACACGCTCCTGGGAAGGCTCAGGTGGCGATGTGGAAGCAGAGGGGGTCACACAGGTCTGTTCTCTCCCCAAATAAGCCCGTTTCCCACATGTTTCAGGCCTGAGGTCCCTCGTTCTGAGCAGTGCAGCCTTGGCTTAAGACACAAGAGGGCAGGCACAGGCTGTACTAACGGGAGAGAGCTTCGATTCTGCTCCCCGGGTGCCTCAATGCTGCCCCCTCCATCACTCCATCTCTGTAAGGGGTGGCGAAAGGGATTTTCCTCCTAAGGGAGGTATCTTCTGGCCGGCTCCTCTGCCCTTTCTGAACGAGATTTGAAGCAGAGAGGTCTGTGAGGAGTATTCAGGGACTGAGATTTGGCTACGAGCTCCCAAAGCAGCTCCTTCACCCCACCAAGCCCCCCAGGGATGCCCTGCCATTCCCTGGGTGACCCGAGGAAGGGGAATGCTCCCTTAGCTGGGCTATGCTATCTCAGGGTCTTCCATAGGACCAGCCATGCTGCTTTATCCTTACCGTGCGCATCTACTTGCAGAGAGGCTGCTTACATGGGTGCTGAGAGGGGCCCGCAGCTCCTCCCATCCCTTACACCCCATTTCACTATGGTGTTATCACACAGTGAACCCCTAGGGGCAACCAGAGCTGCTTGCCTTGGCTCCCAGGACACCGTGCCTCTTGGGCACAGCCTGAGCCACAGGCACTCACTGGAGAGCATTTATGTCCCTGGTTTGGCCCCAAGCCCCATAGGCAGTGGAGCAGAGCCTGGTGCCAGGCAGCACTGCTGGGTACAGCGCTTCTTCCTGCAGACTGCAGCCAAAGCTGTCTCCATAGTTAACTAATCAAAGGCAGCAGATGGTATATGGTATGAATTACAGACAACAGGATTGTAAAGACAGTGCATATGGTGAATAAATGAAAGCATCAACGTACCAGGCCAAATAATGCAGATGGGGAGAGAGGAGGGAGATTTGCAAATGGGTTGGCCATGGGTGGGAAAGGGAGCCCATTCCCATTTTGTTGGGGAGAATAGTCTTGTCCCTGGCTCTGGGGAGATGGTGAGCACAGGGGTAGACAGGCAGAGAAGTCCAGAGCTCAGGAACAAGGGTGCTGTGCCCACAGTCCTCAACTGCTTTAATTCTGGTCCGTGTGTTGCTAGAGTCTGCTCAATGCTGTCTTCTCCATCCCTCCTGGAAAGGGCATGCCAAGATGCAGGAGGTTTGTAAAGCCTCACCTTGGCTGAAGTTCTGCTTCATAAAGAAGGGCACAGCTCTGTTTAACCACAAATGGGCTTGCACTGCTCACAAGCCCTTTGTCCCCTCCTTGCCTCAGTTTATGTGGTATGAAACAGAGAAAGTAGCATTGTGCTGCCATACAGCAGTGTTGGGATGAGTAGCTTAGGCTGAGGAATACTGCCATAGGATAATCCATGCTGGGGGATGCTGCAGCTGAGCTTGCCTTTGGCTATCAGGACCAAATGTGGATTTGGAGGTAGCAAAAGCTGAAATGATCTTATCCCTGGGTGAAAATCACCAGGGAATGGCCAGGGGACAAAGAACTCAGGGGTTTACCAATGGATGTGAAGCACCTGAAGAGGTGATGGGGTCAAACGCTCTTTCAGGGTCTGCTCTCATGGTAACAGCATTGGGGGTATTAAATTCAATCACTGGGCTCATTTTGCCCCACATAACATTTGGGTTTGTCATTAAGGTAACCTCATGGGTGGCTGAGATTCCCCTGGCATTGCCCTGCAGACTGTGGCAAGCTCAGTCTGTGCTTTGACCCTTTGCTCCCACCTCATCCAAGCTGGAGAAGTTGCTACCATGGCCCCTGGCACCCTCCCCAGCTGTAGTGCTGGGTGCTGCACAGAGACTGAAACTGAGTTTTAATCCAGGATCTGAACAAAAGCAGGCTGAAATACTGCTGTGCACTGAGACAGGATGGAGGGGAGCTGCTCAGATGCCAGCACCTTTCATCTTTAGGCTGAATCCTGCTCATTCCCACCTCCTGCAGCATGCACTAAGGATGCTTTCATGCATGGAGGCATCGCTATGGGATTTTGCAGCATCTCTTGGGTAGAAAATCTTTCCCACTTTTCCTCCCCTACCTCCTCCTTCCAAACCTCCTGTCTGAACGCACATCTGGATCTTCCCCAAATCACTGCTGCCTTTCAGCACCAAACGGAACATCTGGAGCTCCTGCTGGCCAAAAGCCTTCTGAGCCCTCAGTGGGTTGAGCCCGGGGGCTGTAAGAGCTTTTTGGCTCAGCCCTTCTCCCCCAGGTCCCACTGAGGCACATCCACCTCCAGCCTCAGGCACCTCCTGCCTGGGGGTCTTGGATCGCATCCTCCTCTCCCTGCTCTCCCCTGGGCTCTCACCCTGCTGCAGGGCTCTGGATCGATGCAGGACTCACGGCTCTCAGCGCTTCTCTGATGTGAAGGGAAGCTCGGAGACTGACAGAGATGAGAGATGCTGCAGCCCCTCTCCTCCTGCTGCCTCTCCCCACTGAGGCTTGCCCTTCCTCATTTTCTTCTCTGAGCTGCTGTGTGGCAGAGAAGAGGCTTCACCTATTGCTCGAGTTGAGTGTATGTGTGTGCATGGAGCCAGGCAGCAATTTCCCCCCCCTTTTCCTTTTCTTTTAGCATTTCCTTTTCCCTCCCCCTTTTCCTCCCCTACTTCTCCTGCTGAATTAGCTGCCCACCTTCCCCTGAGAGAAACAACACCGGCAGCACAGGGTGAGTTTTGGGGTGGTATTTCTTGAAGCCCTGGCCAAAATGGAGGGGTGGGGAGGAGGAGAGATGCTGAAATCCAGCAGCTCGCATCCCAGGGGCACGGCGAGCATCACCCGATGGGTCTGAAAGCCCCAGTGCCCTGCAAGCAGCAGCATCCCTGGGCTTTCCGCACTAGTTAACAGGCTGCGAGCTGGCTTGTTTTAAGCTCGGTCTCTCACTTAATCTCATCTCCCTTCCGCGCGTGTGTGTGTCCATGTGTGTGTGTGTAGGGGGAGGACTCTATTTCCATTGGTTCAGCTTTTGCTGCCCACCCACATCTCTTCCACATCACCTTGGTGTCTCCCTAAATAAAACCAGCCCTTCTTATCGCACCGAGGAAATCAAGAGCGAGAGTTTGAATGGATTTGATGTAAATCTTTCCCCTTCCAAAGCTACTGCTGAGCTTGTGGGAGAAACTGGCAGCAGCCGGCCTGAGACTCTGCTGCTCTGAAGGGGCAAAATCACTTTTGAAAGGGGAGGGAAGAGATCCGGATCCCAGTTCCAGCTAAGGACTGACCCAAAAAGCAGTGTCAGGATTTATCCGACTATCCCTGATGGATCTGAAGGACAGCACCAGCGAGGGCAGCATGGGCAGCCTGCAGCCTTCCAGCATCCAGATTTTTGCCAACACCTCCACGCTCCATGGGATCCGTCACGTCTTTGTCTATGGGCCGGTGACCATCCGGCGCCTGCTCTGGACCTTGGCTTTTGTGGGCTCGTTGGGTCTCCTCCTGGTTGAGAGTTCCGACCGGGTGGCTTTCTACTTCTCCTACCAGCACGTGACCAAAATGGACGAGGTTGTGGCAAACAGCCTGGTCTTCCCTGCTGTCACCATCTGTAACCTCAATGAGTTCCGCTTTTCCCGGCTCACCACCAATGACCTGTACCACGCTGGGGAGCTCTTGGCTCTGCTTGACGTCAACCTGCAGATCCCTAACCCGCACCTGGCTGACCCGGCTGTCTTAGCCATCCTCCAGGAAAAGGCCAACTTTAAGCAGTATAAGCCCAAAGTTTTCAACATGCAGGAGTTCCTGGCCCGGGTTGGCCATGACCTGAAGGATATGATGCTGTACTGCAAGTTCAAAGGCCAAGAGTGCAGCCATGAGGACTTCAAAACTGTGAGTATGAGCAGACACTCTGCTTTCCTCTTCTCTGGGTGTGTGGATGGTGGTGGTGTTGCAGGACCGGGACAGCACTGGAAGTCATTGGCCAACACGTGGTGTGATGAGTGGATGGTCTTTGCTGGGCTCTGGTACAGCAGAGGAGGAGGAGGCAGCCTGCTGAGTTGAAGTTTGTTTGCTAGAGGGATTATGTGGGGCCAGCCCTGCAAGGTGCTTGCAGCAAGTCCAGCCTTCATCCTGCACAAGGCTCATGCTGCTCGGTGTCAGACCAGGGCATCAGACGGGTCGCTGCTAAGCATCAGAAGGGGCTTGGGGGTCTCTTGCTGTGGCCAGTGAATACTACTCAGCTGAATGAAGTAGAGAGAGCTGGAAAGAGGCCAGCAACAAAGGGAACTGTTGGGGGTGGTCTGAGTGATGTCCATTAGCCAGTTGTATTTCCCTAAGTGTCTGTAGCACTGCTGAAATCATGGAAGGAGGAATTATTCTGCTTGCCGCTGGTGGTCATGGCTCATAAATCCTAGTGTGAATGGTGTGGGCAGCAGCCGGTGCCTTCCTGGTGCTGTGTCAGATAGAAGGAAGGGGTGGGGGGGAAAGAAAGGGAAAAGAAATCAGGCTCAGCTCTGATCCCTGTCTGCTCTTAGGCTGGTGGGGAGGTGGAGTGAGCTGGGTAGCTGGAGGATCCTGAAGGAAGCAGATGCTGCTGGATGGCACGGTGGTGGCAGTGCAGGCTGGCCTGGGCAGTTTGGCTGCCAGGAAGTATCAGCTTCAAGTCACAAACAGCAAGCAGGTTGCCTGGAAGGAGTGATGCTCGCCATGTGCTGCTGGGGCAGGGCAGGGGCTGGCCATGGGGCTGCAGAGGGAGCTGGTGATTTGAGTCATATCCCAGTGGAGAAGCAGGCTGGGGGCTGGATTTAGCTGTACTTTGCTCTCAGACCATCCTGGCCAGTCTCTTTACACCAAATGAGCTGGCTGGAGGGGTCAGTAATCCCTAGAGGCAGTAATGGTACAGCTTTCAGATGGTTGTTTCTCTGGGAGTGATGCTGCTTGTGCTGCTCACTGCTGTATGTCTTGCAGATAGGCAGGTGCCATAACAGTTCTGTGATGGTCTGGTTGTCAGCAGGGTCTTTGTCTGGTTTTAGGAGAAGGGAATGTTTTCTACCTGTGCTGCTTTTGGATCTCCCAGCAAATGAGTCCAACTGCCTCCTAGTACAAAGTCACTGCCATCACCCACACTGTGCCCTCTTTAAAGCAGGAACATAGAATTTCATGCCTCAGTTATTGCACTGATGCCTTCCCATTTCAAACTGGATAACCAGGCAAATTCCTCCTTTGCTTCTGCTCCGAGCAGACCTGAGCAGAGGCTGGGTCATGAGAGTTGTAGGAAGGTGGCAAGAAAGTCACTAGGAGAAGAGCTTGCTAAAGAAAAGCCATGTGTGACTGAGCCCAGAGAATGGGATAGAAAAGGAGAAACAAGCCAAAGTTCAGGGGACGGATGAGTTGGGGAGCAAGGACAGATCCCAACGGGATGGACAGACCTCCCCTAACTATAGCAAGTGTGTGGGGAGAAGGAGTTATTCTGGGCTTCCCAGTAATGGAATAAACACCAACCAAAACCAAAAAGCCTCAAAGCCAGCAAGCAAACAGTGCATCTGTGGGACTCAAAAAGCAGGTCCTGTTCTCAGATAAGACAGGAACAAAGAACAGGACCTGGCAGCCTCCCTGGACACGATGGGGTGTCATCTCCTTGATCATGTAGGTTTTCAAGGTAGCTGTTTGTGAAATCATGATGTATTGTTTGTCCATGGGGGATACTGTAGTTTCCAGAAAGACAAAACATTCCCTAATGCTAAATAAATCCTTGCTCTGCTAAAAGAGGTTAGGGCCAACTAGGAACAGATTGGATATTACGGACTGACAGTGCTTGTCATTGTCAAAGTCCTGTGCAGATGCAGAAACAGTGCAGTGAAATACTCCAGCCCATTCTGCCAAGCAGATCCTAGATAATCCAGAAGACAACATCTTCCCTGCATTGTTTTCTATGCCTTTCTAACAGAGGAAGGTGCTTCTGTTTCACTGAGTCCAGGTGATGGAGACACAGGGAGCAGCACTCAAAAGGGACACAGCAACCCTGTTTCCCTTCCAGACTTTACCACTCAGTGAGTAAAAGTCAGCAAAAAGTGTCTGCTTGAAGGATGAGTTGGTCTTTCTACAGTGAGAGTGCTGTAAAGGTCTTTGAACTGCCTCCAGGCTGAATGAGAACCTCATGTCCCGGATGAATTTTGCATTTAATCACCAACAACCTGTTTGAAGTGCACAGCGGCTCTGTGACAGCCCATCCATTCTGCTGCATCACCGGCTGGGAAAAGAAGCATCCTCACCGGAGCCTGCTTTCTTTCCTGTCAGGAAACAGAGGCTGTAAATCCCAGAGCAGTTTTGTAAGACATCTTCATGGCAAAGAGCTCCTGCTCTCATTCTGTACTCCCCAAATCCACACAGCTGGGAGCAAAGAGGCAGGAGTTTTGCTGCATCCAAGCAGATAACTGCTCTAAGGCACTGCTAAAGAACTCAGTGCAGTATTGCCAGTTGTTAGTGCATCAGCAGTGCCTTTTGATGCACAGGGCGTGTGTTGTGTGCACTGTGCCCCCTGAATAAAGTACACGTTGCTTTTGCTGCATGGGAAAGTAGAAGCTGTAATGACAGTGCTTTGGCACTCTGAAAACGTGACTTCACCCTCCTTCCTCCTCCACTTGGTTGTTTCAATTCTCTGCCACTGCTTTAATAACAGGATTTGAGCTGTGCTTTCTTTACATTCGCTGTTCCTTCTCCCCAGGAAAAGGTCTAATGTCTCTCAGACAACATTTCCCCATGCTACGATCCGCTCAGAGGACTGAGTCCCCTAAGCTTTTCTGCAGAGATACATCCAAAGGGAACAGCAAGGACGTAGCGGAGTATGTGCTGATCCCTGAGCTGGCATTGCAATGCACTGAGCAGCAGATAAGATTATGCGGGCCTCTGCTGTAGGCAAAGCAATGAAGAATAGCAAATTGGCAGAACATGCTTTAACAAATCCATTCCCTTGGAGTATTTGGAGGAGGGAAGCCTGATAACAGCAGCAGTCAAGGAAAACCCCTCCTTTTCCCCTGCATCCCTCCTCTCAGGAGGTCTCGGTTGAAAATGACCTCACAGATGGCATTTTTCTGGAGGAGCTGTGCTCATGCTGCTCTACACGACATTAAGGTCTTCCCATCCTACTACTGCTGATCATGGGAAAGCAGCGGCCCGTCAGCCCTAGACGCACTGCTGTGATTTTCTGGGTATCCCAGTGGGTGTTCCTGGGCCTCTTGGTGTGGCTCACCCGTGGTTCTTTGATGTTCCAAAATGGAATGACCTGGGTCATGGCAGGGGAGCCTTGCAGGAGATTTTTACATGGGGCAACAGGGGAGAAAAGTCTGTGCGACTGTGTCCATGGGGCAAACACAGAATGACTGATGGGATGACATGGGAGTAGAGACCAAGAACATGAGTAGCAGGGAATGGGTTATCTCAGTCCCACCGTGCTGAGAAAATGAGCCCCAGTGGCCAAGCCCTGCCAGATCTATTCAGACAGTGGCAGTGGGGCTGTGCGTGGTTCTGGTGTGTGAGCATGTTTTCCAGTTGGGTCATTCACTAAATGGGATGTTTAGTGTCTGCTTCCTCTTACACCCTATTCATTTCAGAGGTAGCTCAGTAACTTGTGTCTGCTATGCCTTCAATGCCAGATGTCTATTTTCAGTGGTCATGACAATAGAAGGGTATAACTCATTTATTTTCAATACACATCCTTACTGACAGACAGTGCCCGCACAATGGAGAGTATCTCATGTGAATAGTTCTATTCTGAGGCACAAGTTTCTGTCAGTCTTTCTCCATGCATATGTTTTCTCCCATTCTTTCTAGTGCACCCATGAGGCCAGTATTTAGTAAATAGCTTTTGCTTTTTAGCCTCACTAGCACATTCTCATTTCCTGTTATACAACATCCACTTTCCTACAGAAAAGCAATCAGGATGGTGGCTGCTTCATTCAGAAGAAACATTCCTTCTTCCTGTTTGATACTTTTTTACCTGGAAAATCATTACTTTTTCCAAAGTTTGCTCTGGAGCCTGAGATGCCAGAATGAGGTCTGCACTTCTGTGCTTCCTTTTACACAAGCTGATAGTTCTTTCATTAGGACACACAATCTTTGTGCAGCCTTCCTAGTCTGCATTACACCATCTTGAGTTTGCAAGTGCTGTTGAGTGTCAGTGCATGGGCGCAGGCACAGCAGGGAGGGCAGGGTTATCGTGTTGCTGTTGGTGGTGTCTCGTTGGGTGTCTAAAATGAGGTGGATTGTTCTTGGGTCACATCTCTTGCTGACATGCAAACCATGTCCTTGAGACATGCAGATTCTCATTCTACCCAACGTTTGTCTGGACTGCATTTCTCTGTTCCTTGAGCATTTAGGTGTAAAATGAGCTGTAAAATGAGTGTTTTGTTCTGGTTGGAGCTGTTTCTTGGCCAGGCACACTCCTCTCTAGGAGTTTGAGATGGGAGACACTCTTAAAGATCAGAGGTAGCTCAGAAAGAAGCATAGCCCAAGTACAGCTGGAGATTGGGGTTTGAGTGCAAAGGGAGATGAAGCAATGGGGAGGGCCCTGGAGAAGGAAAGACAAAGCACTTCTGTACATAAAACCCACCTGTGGGCTCAGCCTTCCCTTGCCCATGGCCTTGGCTGTGCATCTCACCTCTTCATTTGAAGGAGAGCAAGGACCACCCTTGTCTTCTAAGTGATTCCCATTTATTACAGCCACTCATCGTGAGGCCAGATGAGAGCTCTTCGTCTGTGCCATCTGTATCAAACAACATCTGGAGGTGAAGCAAAATGCAGAAATAGACAGAAATCAAAACCAGTGGTCATGAAATGAAACAGAAGCTCTCACCTGATTAAAGGAGAAAACAAGCCTGACTTCTGTGGTGGCCTGGGTGGCCTCTTGAGGTCCTTTCCAACCTGAATTATTTTATGAATCCATAATAAAATGGAAGTGTATCCCTCTTTGCTGCTATAGGAGTCTCATTTTTTCCTAGAATCATAGAATCCCAGACTAGTTTGGGTTGGAAGGGATCATAAGACCACACAGTTCTATTCCATTGCCATGGGCAGGGACACCTCCTACTAGACCAGGTTGTTCCAAGCCCCGTCCAGCCTGACCTTGAACACTGTCAGGGATGTGGGAATCACAGCCTCTTTGAGCTCAATTCACTGTCAGTCTTCAATGTATGAAACACAAGACCCAGTTTTGGGGGATGGTTACCTTCCCCTCTGTGAGTTCACACTACTGACCTATGGAAAAAGATTAGCCTAAAATGCACAGTTGTTGACAGCCCTGCATGCATGGAGTGTCCATGGCAATCACAGCTCTGATTCCATAATAAACCCATCACTATTTCTCTGAGCAAGCCCCTGTCCTTTTCCGTCTCCTGAAACTATCCTCATTCGCTTTAGAAGGAGACAGCAGAGAAAAAAACCTCAAATTCATCATTCAGCTCCTCTTGACTGAGAAAATGTGCCTGGCAGCCCCTGAGGAGCACAACCGGCTTCACAGCAGAAGGGACAGAGAGGTCATCTGAGGCATCTCCATCTCCTCTGGCAGGGCCTGGCGCCTGCAAGACCCTCCTACGCCTTCACAAAAGCATTCATTACAGTCATTTCTACCTGGAGTAGACTCAGCGTGGTTGGTGCAGCAGAATTACACAGTAATTGGCTGTCAGGGGGACTTGGGGTCAGGCTGTGAGCAATAAAAGGCAGATATTCAGCCTGGACAAGAGAAGCTGCGTGGAGACGTCAGAGCAGCTTCCAGTGTCTGAAGGGGGCTATAAGGATGCTGGGGAGGGACTCTCCATTAGGGACTGTAGTGATAGCACAAGGGGTGATGGGTGCAAACTGAGAGGAGAGGTTTGGTTAGATACAAGGAAGAAGTTCTTCCCTGTGAGGGTGCTGAGGTGCTGGCACAGTGTGCCTAAAGAAGTGGTAAACGCTCCATCCCTGGCAGCATTCAAAGCCAGGTTGGACAGAGCCTTGGGTGACATGATCTAATGTGAGGTGTCCCTGCCCATGGCAAAAGAGTTGAAACTAGATGATCCTTAGGTCCTTTTACAACCCAAACCATTCCATGATTCTATGATATTGTTCAGATACCACGGTAAGGTGGGCCTGAGCAGGGTGCCTGATGCATGTGTCACTGCCACAGCTATATCAGGTGTATTTAATACACAAAAGGTATAGAAAGTATTTTGCCTACTGTGATACGACCTTTCATGCGGCTTTCCATAGGACGAGCTCTTTGCAAGAAACAAATCCATGAAAAGCTTTCTTCTCTACAAGATGAGCCCAGCTATGAGAGAGGCAGGGGTAGGGGGAACACAGATCTTCCAGAGGGAAGAAATCATGGACTGTATCTATATTTGCAGGTTCTAAAAGTCAGTGGTTATTTTGCCACTTGCACCTGCTGAAGGGTTAAGAAAAAAAGCCTTCAATGTCTTCACTATATTGAGGGATGAGCAGAACCTGAATGGTCTTCTAGAAGCTCATCGGGGTTTCCAGACCTGTGAATAGCTGTGAGGAAACCTCTTAGGGGCCACAAGCTCAACAAGCTAAGATGGAAAATGAGCTAGATGAGGTGGATGTGTCTGACACCATCTGCTATGGATTAATCTATGAGACCAGCACCATCACAACAAAATTGCCCCTTGGAGGTAAAAAGAGACTTTGAGTCATTTAAACAGATTGACACCAGTATGCCCAGGGCCCATCAAGAAACAATTTCCATCCAGCCATGAATATTTACAACTGACGCACATTCCGTTATTTGAAGAAAAGCAGAATTGTTTTGCTCATTTGTTGTTGCTGTTGCCGTTGAAGAAAGGATTTAGCCTGTGTGTTAATTCAGGGAGCATGAAGTGAAGAAGTGGACAGGAATGGAAAACGCACATATTTTGCTCAGAGTGGGGTAGATGAAAGGAGGCTTCATCTCTGCTTGGTTGTATTTCCAGAGAGGAGCCCATTGCAGAGAAACCTGGGCCATCAGGGCCTTTTCACGTGCGGTAGAAGTTGCTCAGTTGCCTGTCCATCACATGAGCCAGCTCTGTGCTGTGATTTCCTCAGTGACTTGAATTTGAGAGGAAAACCAGGAGTCTGTGACTGCTGTTTCATTCGTGTTCTTTCCAAGCAATCCCACACTCATGTAGGGGAGGACAGTCTTGAAGGTCTCCGCTTTGTGGGGCTGAATCCCAAAACAGTGATTCAAAGTGTTTGTTCAACTGAAGGCTCAAGAGAAATTAGTCTTAGGCTGGGAGAAAAGAATAAATAAACCCAAGCAAATGCTCTCTGGTGACTTCACTGCATGTACCGTGAGTAGGAAAATTGAAGGACTCAAATCTCTGCCACTGTGACAGGTAACTTACTTCCAGCAGCTCAAGTAGAAAATGATGAGCTGAAGCCATGGTACAGCAGAGAGGAGAGTGTAATTGCCATGAGGGATCATTCAATGGCAGGCAAAACCCCATCATTGCAGTATGCCATAGGTGGGATGATAAAGGACTAAATTAATTGCAGTGGAAAGTTAAAGACCAATAAGGGAAATTAATGTATGCTTAACCCTTAATTAGCTAAATTTTCAACACCACACTCCACTGCTCCCTGGCACTAAAATGGATGGTATATGTAGACAGATCCATTAGAGACTCTGTATTTCTTCCACCACCACCTGCTACGCTTTGCAAGAGCAGCATGTGTGATCCATCTTTGCCTACCATGCATGAAACAGCAGCATCAGTAGAGCTGTTAACTCAGCAACTGTTTTCCAGTGATGAAGAAACCTGTGAGACCTGAACCAGGGTATCAGAGAGGTTTCAGTTTGATCTCAAATGGTTGATAGCATTGTTTTGGGAGATGGGGGGACTCTAAACCATTTGGAAAGTGATGATTTACTGGGGGGAACGGATGGGATGGACCTTGGATTAGAACAGGATTTTTTTGTTTTCTTCTCTGAAAACATGGACCAGAAATGTTACTGTGAAGTCTGCTTGGAACTGCAATTTCTGTTCAACATAACGGGCACACCGGTTGGATTATATCACCCAAACCTGACATGTTGTCTCCTCCTTTGCTAGGGAGGTGGTGACTGATTACAGCAGCCACAGAGATCTGGTGTATTAATCTTTTTTTTTGAAGCATTTAATGTTTGGGGATTCTTCTATATTTTTTAAGTTACAAGAAACATGTTTTTTCCCAAAAGCTTTCATGAAAGATGCTGCTGTTGTAGCTTCTCCAACAATATTCCCCATCTTTATGTAAAACACTGAAACAGTTCTCATGAGTAGTGTGGCGAGACAGGGTGTGTGTGTCATGCCCTCGTTACAAGAAGGAGTTGCTGTGCCAGATGTTAAGCTTCACACTTGTTCATTGAATAGCACTTGTTGTACTCTACTGTGGCGATGAATCCCACAGCCACCATCCCTTCTCCAGATGCTCCAAGAACACTCTAAGTAGCCATTAACTAATGCTAAATTATGATGGAGCTTCTCCTGAAATACACGACATCCACATGCATAACAAGCGAAATTGTTTCTGTCAAGACAATGACAAGGGATTGCAACAGAATTAACATGAGTGCTGTTTGCTGCTCTACACCAACCGCGATGAGCTCCTTCTAGGGTTCACGTAATTACAGGGACACAAATGACAGCAGAGGGATGCTGTGAGTGAGAAGATGCAGTGCTATAGATGTTTGTTAAGGATGAGCTGTGGGAGAAAGCAAGTCCTGGGCTGAAAACCAATCCTATTTCTATTGAACCCCAGTGGAGTTTGCCTCCCGAAGACAGTTGAGAGTGAAACCATGCTGTTTGCCTCCACAATTGCATCCATCCCTGGAAAAGTCATTCTCTTCTCATTATCACTTGGTAGTACAAAAAGACCCTTAGAGGTCAGTCCTGTGATGATGGCTCTGAACAACTACCTCTGCAGAGAAAAGTAGACCACTAAAGATTTTTCTATGGCGTTCATGCACAATACTCAAAAAAATGTGCAAGTCTCTTATAGTGCCCATAGGACTCTAAAGTTACTAAAACCAGTTTCTCTGCCAGGTACTTTGGTGTTCAGAAACTTGAATTACATCTCTGGTTTGGCAGGAGCAGGGAAGGTGAGACAGAAATGGGAGAAAACTGTGTTTATGGCATGGAGGAAGCAAAGTCCTGAGGCTGGCTCAAAGAAAACCAAATTCAGATCAGAAGCAAGTATGGGTTTTGAAACAGACCCATGAGCTCATGTCCTGGTTTCAGAATCAGTCTGAACGTTTCCATTGGGATTTTTCCATCAGATGCAACCCAGGAGATTTTACATGTGTTTTGAGGCAAACCTGGTATCATTTGTTGTTAAGGTTAACACTGAGTTATATACTCGTATCTGTCTTTCAGTGAATAGGGAGATTTCATACACTAGTCCCCTTGTTCAAAGGGCATGTCTCAGAGCAAGATAGACCATCCTTTGAGCTTTCCGGTTCACTTTTAGCCTTAGTTCATGACTGTGGAATGTTTGAGCAATTTTGCCTCCATTTAAAAGAGAAAAGAGCAGAAGAAGTCTCCAAACCAGTTGGTTTCTACAAGTTTCATGAAAACTGGAAGCTGGAAGGGACCCAAGCTCAAGTCCACAAAGGAGAAGCAGGGTCAGTAAGAGTAGTATACATTTAGTCTGACAGCAACCAGCTGTCCAGCAACATGTGTGCCCCACTTTCTCCAGAAGCAGCCTGGCAACAAGAAGGCAGCTTACACTTTTCTGGCAGTACAGACAGCACAAGGAAGGAAAAACCAGTATGCATTGAGCTGTGCTACCCGTGGGGCATGGAGAAACAACCCAGGGCAGATCTGTGTGCGTGTGGAGGTGGGTACATGAGTATGGATGTTAGCTACTCTTGGTTTATTCTGCTTTGAGCTGGTGGGAGTCCTGAGGAACCTGAGACAAAGCAGGGAGAGGTTAGGAGACAAAATTCTTAGGAAAACAAGCATCATCAGTTCTGTTTCAAAGCAACTTTTTCTATCCCACCACATTGTCCAGAAAGTCCAAGATGCTTCTGCTGGTTGTTATTCAGGAATAGCTTTGCAATATAGTGCTGTATGTACAATAATGGCTACACAGACCACAAGGATCTGGGGTGCCTCATCGTGCTGGATGGTTTATGCAGTAAATGCCCGCAGCCCATCTCTTGGAAAGAAAGTGGGAACATGGAAGGGGGACTGGGAGAAAGGAGACATCCTTTCATTTTTAAGCTAAGGACCAGGCAATGATGTGAATCCCTTTCTTCCCTCCCAAGTTTGGGAAAAGGGGAAAAGTAGGAGTTTAAAGCATTCTAACACTTTCTCTTGCTGAGGTTTGCCATTCTGATTAACCCCTGACCATCCTGGTGTGACTTCTTTTGCACTTATGGCTCTTTCAGAGGTGGGAAAGGCAGAGAGCTTGGTTATGGAGCCCTCCAGCCTTGTTCCTGCTGTGCCCTCTGCTCCGCCCCACAAACAGGAGGCTGTGAGCAGAAATGCTTCCATTTCCCTTCAACACCCAGGTTACCTATTTGATTTGGGAGTTAACTGTTTGACTCCAGCCTGAAGTGTGCCAGCAGCTAATTTCTGTGGGTAGAAAACAGGGATGCTGGTAACTTACCCCGTGGCATGCACAGGACAAAAGGCATGGGTGGGAGCTCCCCTGCACCACTCTCCGTGATGTTCATCACAAAGGCAATGTATATGTGGCTACACTGAAGAAAGACTAGGATAAGACTCCAAAACCCATATGGGGGTGATGCTGCCTCGTCCCACCAGGATCCACTGCAAGCTTAACTCCATGTGCAACAGCTTTCCCCCTCCAACCAACTAGCTCTGTGTCTGCCTAATTCCCATCAGTGAGAGTGCTGCTGTGAACCTGAGCTGCAGGAATTGGGATGCACAAGCTGACTTTAACTTTGCATTGTGCTCCTCAGGGCATGGGGAGGAACAGGCGCCTGCCCAGCTCTGAGCCTCTGTAATACATGTCAGTGCAGCATCTACACTACTCCATTCAGATTGACAATAAAATTGCCAGCTCCTTGGGGCAAGAACTGTCTTCCTGGTTTATATTTATTATCACACATTTAGTTTTAAAATAGATTAAACATTAAATAAGGGAAGGGACTGCTTTTAGCACGGCCTCAGAGAATGACATAGGTTGTGATTTTGTGCAAGACAAGAATATCCATCATTCTTATTTGAAAGGAATTAAAACCAAACAGATTTTCTTCTACAAATGTCTTCACTCAAAATCCATTTTGATAGCCTTGTTTACTGCATTTGCAAGTCAGGTAGACAGTGTACCTGAGCATTCACAGCTATTCCCAGCTCTGCAAACCCCAGATAGTTGCTGCAAGCGCCTGCAGGCTAAACAGCATCCCTAAGTAAAAACATTTGCCTCCACTTTGGAATGCTGTTAAATTTGGAAGGGTCTTTCTAAGCCTAAGTTTGTTCCTCCATTTAGTGTGCTGTGGGTTGTTGGCTGGTACAATTAATTGCAGTGTATTTTCCTCCTATTTTTTGAACCAATCTGTAATGGTACCCCTTGCAGGGGTTAAATTAAAGCTCAGCTACCACAGGTAACATCAACATGTGGCACACTATTTCTAGAGCTCAAGCAAGGACAGTTTAGTCACCAGGGATAGGGAAATGTTTTGTGCATTGATTTTGTGGCAGATCAGGTAGGTACAATCCCCATTTGCAAAGTAATCCTGCGAGCTGCGGAAGAGGTGTGCGAGTTGTTAATTCTGTTGTTGTTAGACCTTTTAGCTTCTGTATTCTGGGTCTTTCACACTTCCTTCTAACAGGAGGAGAAATAAATGTATGAGTCAAGTATGTGCTTGTAATTGAACTTGTCTTTCAAAAAGGACACACACACTTCCATTAAACACAATGAGAACAGAAACCAACATGCTCGGAAAGCCTTCAGTCTGCCCCTCCTCTAAGCTGCATGTCCAAGCAGCTCCATCTCCCTGCAGTGTATCCTGGTCCTAATTAGAATAAGTTCTCTTCACTTTCTTTCCAGGCACATCCAGGCTTGAGATGTTTCCAGCTACTGGGAACTGAGAAGTTCCCCCTCAGGCTGCATCAATGTGATGTGTTTCAGTCAAGATGCTGGTTGCTGTCTCACTGAATAGTTAAGGATGGTAATGATTCAGTGATGCAGATGATGAGTTTTTATTACTTATTACAGCAGTGATGCACTAAACCCCAGTTTTATGCATATAATGCTTGCTAGTTTTGGGGAAACCCAAGTTCCTAAGATCTTCAGCTGGGCAGCCCTTCAGGGATGGTTCCTGTGCCTTTGGTTCCTGAGTTGAGAGACAGTTTCCAGTAACTCCACACTGGGTTTCCCCACCTATTCAGTGCTGGGAGAGGAAGGAAAGTCCAGGGGAAGGGGAGCCTGCTGTTCAGAGTAGTGCCCAGGCCAGTGGAGATCAGGGAGGTTGCTGGGCAGGTAGGCAAGTGGCTGCAGCAGAGGGTATTCCCTAGGGACCATGCTGGCACAGAAACACGGAGTCATGGAATGGTTTGTCTTGGAAGGGAACTTAAAGCTCCTCCAACTCCAACCCCTGCCACGGGCAGGGACCCCTTCCACTGGAGCAGCTTGCTCCAAGCCCCTGTGTCCAACCTGGCCTTGAGCACTGCCAGGGATGGGGCAGCCACAGCTTCTCTGGGCACCCTGTGCCAGCGCCTCAGCACCCTCACAGGGAAGAGCTTCTGCCTAAGAGCTCAGCTCAGTCTCCCCTCGGGCAGGTTCAAGCCATTCCCCTTGGCCTGTCCCTCCAGGCCCTTGTCCCAAGCCCCTCTCCAGGTTTCCTGCAGCCCCTTTAGGCACTGGAGCTGCTCTGAGGTCTCCCCTTAAGAAGCCTCCTCTTCTCCAGGCTGAACCTGCCCAGTGCTCTCAGCCTGTATCCATAAGCGATGTGCTCCAGCCCATGTTCAGCTCATTTCCTGCAGGCACCAGGGAGTTATCAGATGTGTCTTTGGTCCTTTAGACCAACTTGTACTGGGTGTGAAGGGCTCATTGGTGGCTGTGAGCTGGGCAGACTTTCTACTGGTGGAAGCAATATAAAGGTCTTCAGCCGAGTCCAAGGATGAAGAGGAATGTGTGTTTGTCTGCTCCTCACAGTAAAAACAAGACACAGCACAGGAAGATCAACATCAAGCTTTTGTTCAGCTTACCACATTTTGCAGGGATGACAGAATGGATCCCCAAGTGCAGCATCACATGAATCCCCCTTGGGGAACCCAAGCTCTGGTCTATCAATGCCAGTTCAGCTGGGGGTTCTCTGCAAAATGTGCCAGTTTGTGCAGCACAGATTGCCATGGGAAAGCACAAGCATGTCTAATGGTGCGAGGTGCTACTCTCCAAACCCTGACATCAACTGCCTGCTCTGCTGCATGTGTGATCTTAACTCCAAGAAAGGGTTAGAATTCAAGAGCATGAGGGACACTTGTATGAGCCTTCATTGCTGGTAATAATGCTTAGCTCTATTCTTTCCCTCTTTTTCATGCCAGACTGTCATAAAAAGACACTTCCATGCTGAATTCCACAGCTTTCCTCCTGCCTTTGCTAGTAACACAGAATTACCTGTTCCTTTAGAATTCTGAGGTTTAGGAAGTAGATAAAGTACACTTAAAAACCCAACCCCAACTGTGAAGCAAATACTGCTTTCGTCTCAGGAAACCATTCCTTTGACTTCTTATTTTGAGCTCCATCATGGATGCTTTGCAATGACAACTTTGTGGAAAAGGAGATTACCCTGGTTTGGGCTGGGATGGAGTTAATTTACTCCGTCAGCTCCTAGGAGCTGACACAGTGCTGTGGTTTGGATTTAGGATGCCAATAACATTGATAACACAGGGATGCTGTAGTTGTTGCTGAGCAGGGCTGACCCTAACTAAGGACTTTTGAGTGTCCCATGCTCTTCAGTGAGGGGTGGGCACAAGAATCTAGGAGGGAGCACAGCCAGGACAGTGACCTGAACTGGCCAAAAGGATATTCCAAACCAGAGGATGACAGGCTCAGGATAGAAGCTGGGATAGTGGTTGGCTGGGAAGGGTTTATCGCTGCTCAGGATGGGATTGGCGTCGGTCAGCGGGTGGTGAACAGCTGTATAGAGCATCACTTAGGTTTCATGAAGTTTATTCCCCTTTCTATTTTTACTACCTCCTTTTCACTAAAATTATTATGTCTATTACGATAATTATAATTATTAAATTTCGCTGTAGTTCAGTTATTAAACTGTTCTTAGCTCAGGGGCTTTCCCTTTTCCCAGTCCTCCTCCTATCTCCTGGGGCAAAGAGGAGTGAGTGTGCCTGGTGCTTATGTGCCAGCTGGATTAAACCTTGCCAGAGGTTAACTGCTAAGGTTAAAACAGGTTCAAGCATTATCCAGAGTACCCTTGGCAAAAGCAGAAGTGTTGTAGTGGGTCTCATTCATCATTGCCTGACTGCTTAAAGTGGTGGAGTTGCTCATTATTGTTTTTATATGCCTTTACAAGAGCTGCAAAAGAGCCAAAGAGTAAAGTACCATGGTTTTCCTCCCTTAACCCACACTCAACAGGGAGCAATAATATTTAAGACCTCAGAGTGCAATGTAAAAGGTTTCTTCTTCAGAAACCAAATTCCCCTGCATGAGCCACATGGAACAGCTCAGGCTCAGCTCCAGAGAGGAGGTTTCTGTTGCTTTGTTGAGTTGTCTACAAAAGCATTTTGGAGCTGGTAGCAGGGAGCTGTTATTGCCAGCTGTTGTTGCCAGACCTGCTTTCATGAAACCATTGTCTATCCCTAAGCCAACCGGCGGCTTTTCTCCTCATCAATCCTGCCAAAGCATTTTACTCCTTGTTCATTCCCCATGCTACATGCATTGGCATAGAGTCATTTAAGCTGGGTGCCCCACGAAGCCAACTTACTGGCTGGAGTGGCTGGAATTCCTTTGTGCTGCTCTTCAGGTGCTTTTGTACTCACCTATGATCCCTCTCAGTCTCTGGGCATCTCCTGCTGGCACTGACATCGAACTGGTAGGAGTGGGATAGATTGAGGTTCCCCTCCTCTGGAAACATCAGTTTCAAGCCCTCTTCAACAGCTTGGCAAGCTGGTGAAGATGCTCTTCCCTTTCTCTGACAGGTAGACCCCCTCAGCCCTCAACAGACCAAGTTTCTCAAATCCAGTCCCATGGTCTAAGTAGCTGAACCCCTCTGCTGAATCACCAGATTTGACTGGTCCTTTCAAACAGCTTCCCTTGGACCAGGAGAACTGATGAGAAAACTCCCTGTGTTCTGTAGTCTCTCACCATTCTCCCAGGGCTTTTAAATCCATCATGATAGCCCTCAGACTGCTCCTGGCTGTGTCCCTGGTGCCCATGTGAAACAACAGCAGTGGATAACAGTGAGTGGAGTGCATGAGGCTTGCTTGTTCTTGGTGACATCCCTCATAGTCCCCTGGTAGGCAGCGCACCTCTCTCAAGAACACATCAGCTTGGTACATCCACCCCTCTCAGAAGAGTACCTTGCCAAGGATCTTTACAAAGCTGTTTCTTATGGAGATGAGGATCTGTTGATGCCAGTGGAGAAAGCAGTGGGGAATGGCAGTGCAGAGTGAACAGTTAAGTCTCATGAGTTCAAAAGCAGCTGAACCCAAAGTGGAAAAGGTACAGAGAGACTACAAGGAAGATTAAGGAAAAAGTACCTATTGTAGAAGGGAGGATTATAAGAATTCAGCTTGTTTAAGCCCAGGCAATGGCTGTGTGAAGGGCTGTGGTTACTCTGTAGAAAATATGTCAAGGGGATAAGCTCTGAGAGGGAAACAGCTATTTCAGCTAAATGATGATGCTGGCTTTAGAGCAAAGGTGTAAGTTGGTCACATAACTTTATGATGGAAGTTAGGAAGGGTTTTTTTAATGATTGAAGGAATGAACTCCTGAAAGAGCTGCTCACTGGGAATAATGGGGATCATCTCTTGTGGATGGGATTATATCATGTTGTCAGTAACAGGAGGCTTCATTCAAGGACCTCTCCAATTTGATGCTACAGAAGGAACAGATTGGATGTACACCTAGGTTGTGGGAGTTGGGCACATCCAATGCAGGTTCATCAAGGAAAGGTGGGTGCCTGGGAAGCCTGGAAAAACTTAGTCATAGCCTGGAAAACCCTTTCTCCTGGTTCTTGGAGACACATGGTGTGAATTCTGTGGATTCCATCGGGGAAGAGTTCTACACAAGCTTGTTAGATCTGGAAAGTTGATTCACTTGGACCTTGCCTATGTCTGGGTGGAGATATTAATGTTTAGTCTATAAGGGTGCAAGTCCTTTGTGTGCTTAACTGTGTCCAGTGCTGTTTGAAGATCCCATGTAAAGGCTAAAGGAGCTTCCATGGTTGAGGGTTTTCATGTTGCTATGAGCACCTACAAAAATGTGAGTGCAAGACCAGTGCTGCAGACACTATCCAGTCTGACCAGGTCTCACACTTACATGTTAACTTCAAATTGAGTACATCATTGAGTGTTATTCAATGTTTTCACCTTCAAGTGGTGGTAAGAAGGTCCTGAGAGTTTTGCTAATGGACAGTCTGACTGAAATCAAGTCACTAGATGTGGTGGGACTTTATCATCTATATTGATATAGCATCTGTGAATGCTGTTGCATTAGACACTGCAAAAAGATGGATCAGAAACATGGTGTCTCCCCTCTACTGCTTAAAAATAGGATAATGTTCTCTCTGATTTAAGAGGTGTCTGAGAAGAGAGAAAAAGATGAGAAAGCATCCAAGAAATTGATTCTGACCAATAGCTTTCCAAAATACAACAGAGAGCCAAATGGAAACCTTATTTGAAAGTGCAATAATACACTCCCTCTAGAAATGAGTTACTTGGTCTTGCTTTTATCCACCTGGGAACTCTGATTGCTCATGAACCAGAGCACCTGGTCTATTATCCCATAATAAGTGAGAGCAAATGCACTGCTTTTCATTACAAAGCAAGGCTCCCCTGCAGGGCTGCTGCACACACTGGGATATACTGCAGAAGAGGAAAGACGTTTGGAAGTTTGCCCTCAGGTTTCCTAGAGAGAGAAGGCTGTGGTAGGAGGGAGAGAAATAGTCACTCTGCCCACCAGGGTTTCCCTCCCATGGCTAAAAAGTGATTGTTGTTGCTATTAATTAGAGCTGTATGGAAACATTCACAGGCAAACCTGGAGCCACATCAAACCTGCCTTGCAGGGACGTGTTACAGGCTTAAACTGCAAATCAGCTCCCTTGAAAGATGTACTGTAATGCCTGAAGGGGGGGAGTGAGTGAGTGAGCTGGAGGGCTGGAATCAAGTGATGTGGGAATGCATTTAGGACAAACCGAGGGCCAGATGTGGACTAATTAAGACTCACTTTCTGTTGTATTAGGGGATGTGATCTGGGACTGGCATCCCAGGTCTGTACTGAATGGGCAGATCAAGCTCCTGATTTTGCTTCGAGTCCATTTTGTCCCCTTTTGAATCCTAAATTTTGTGCTCAAAAGCTCCACTCTAAGTGAGGACAGCAGTGACTCTACTAACGCCACCCTGTGCTGCAGTCAGAGCTGGTACTACTGAAACCCTCTGCTAGATTCACTCTGCAACCCATCTCCAGAAGTATTACTCTGATGCAAATGAGAAGTACGATCAGATCTTGGAAGAGAAGGAAAATTAGGGATGCTCTGCTTAACCAATGCAAGGAGAGAGACTAAAAACTAAACCCATATTGGTTCCTTGATGCAAAGTAGAATAAAGCTATTTGAATGGATGAGGGTGGCTTTACCAGAGTTCCCTTGGACATTGAAATCACCTCTTGGTCAGCAGTGAAAGGTTCATGCTGATGTAAATGCAGCAGGACAGAAGCATGGAGGGTCTGCCCAAGCCAACAGTTCAACATCAACCCTGAGGTACGTGTCAGACTGGAATGTGAGAGAGTTTTCTATCTCTTGCTGGTGTGTTCCAGATCATTTGCTTTGACTGTGTGCATATGTTTTCGATCCACCAGCACCTTTAAGCAGTCACTTATAATTCACATTTGCTGGGTTTTAATGAATGTTTGTTCACTGGAGCATTTTCCAGGGAGTGTGCGTGGTGTGCAGAGCCAGCCCACATCCCAGCAGCCTCCAACACAAGCTAAGGCGAGGAATCAAGCTCAGAATCAAATCAAGAATGTATTATGTGACGTGCACCACCTGCAGTGTGAGACAGAGGGGGACTCTCTGGATGGGAGTCTTGCAGGAGAGTCCTAGCAGCCATGCAGATTGAGCACTTCCTGCCAAATGCAGTGGAAAATCCCAGGGATAATCAGGAACCCACTGAAATCCCCTTAAAATCCAAATATAGTCTCAGCCACTGCCATGCTGAAGCTCCTCAGTCTTCTGTTCCACCACAAGGTTTATTCTCTGGGTTGCTATTACCATCATCTAGATGGAGAAGGGAAGCAAAGCAGGGTCTATTGATTGCTTGTTGAGAAACATCCCAGGAGTCCCAGATGTTCAGGAGAGTACTGAGAGACAGAAAGGGTACAGACAGAGCCAGGACTGAATGTGATTCTTAAGAAGATCCAGGGCTCATGCAAAAGAGGGAATGCAAGGGCTCTGTGGGTACTTCAGAGAGTGTTGGGAGCCCAATCCGCTTTGTTGACAGAGCGAGCAATGCAAATTCGTAATTACTCTAGATAAACACGTTCAAGTTAATTACTTCTCCCATTTGACGGCTGTGCAAATGATGCAATGACTAATTGAGGCTGCTCTCCTTTCTTCCTTGCTGGGAAAGCCAAGGCTGCGGCATGTGCTTGGGAAGGATGTGTCAGGAAAGCCAAGGAGCAGATGGAAGAGTGGATGTCAACGTCAAGCAGCTCTCAGTCTTGCTGGGGGCATGAAGCTGTGACAAGGAAACTGGACTGGGATTTCAGAAGCTTTTCCTTCTGTCTCTTTGCCTTCAAATACAGCTGATACTCGGACAAAACCAGCCTGACTTTAAAGTAGGTCAGACTCTGGAGAAAAGTCATCTCAGGATGCTCTGTAGAAAGAGAAATACATGTCAGTGTGACACTTCTCTGTATGGTGGCTTTTAATAGAGTTGCTCTCCATTTACTGAGCCATGTGACTCAAACAGTGGCTGTAACACAGGAGAAATGCTGCATTCAGCTGGGACAACCCATGGGTCACAAATCCCACCTGAAGGGATGAAAGCATCATCTCAAAGAGAGATGGGGACAGAGCAAGAGAAGTATGGAAATGCAGGTTCAGATTCTCAAATTGCTTCCCAAAAAATGGACTTGGAAAAGCACCAGGGTCTTTGCCATCTTTTTAGTAGATTTGGGATCCCCAAAACCCAGTTTTGCACTCAGCCTCTAGTGTGTCTCATTAAGTAATCCCAGGTTGTTTTTTTTATAGTCTATCAGCTATTTAGTCTGGACTATTTTAATAGCATGAAAGCATCCTGGACACTGTTTCTTAGACACATAATTAGCAGTTCTGCGTTTTGAACAGCTTGTTAGCAGTTTGGGAATCGGCAACACCAGGATTTCAAGCACCTGCTCAGCAGCTGTGAGCTTCGGATCCTCCCTTTTAGCAGTCCATGGTTGTTTTAAACCTGTTTTTCAGGGAAGACTTTGCATTAGAATCATAGAATCCCAGACTGATTTGGGTTGAAGGGACCTTAAAGCTCATCCAGTTATAACCCCCCTCCACAGGCAAGGACATCTTCCACTAGAGCAGTTTGCTTCAAGCCCCTGTGTCCAACCTGGCCTTGAACACTGCAGGGATGGGGCAGCCACAGCTTCTCTGGGCACCCTGTGACAGCGCCTCAGCACCCTCATAGGGAAGAACTTCTTCCTTATATCCGACCTGAACTTCCCCTGTTTAAGTTTTAACCCCTTGTCCTGTCACTACAGTCCCTAATGAAGACTCCCTCCCCAGTATCCCTATAGGCCCCCTTCAGACACTGGAAGCTGCTCTGAGGTCTCCACGCAGCTTCTCTTCTCCAGGCTGAACAGCCCCAACTTTCTCAGCCTGTCTTCATACAGGAGGTGCTCCAGCCCCTGATCAACCTCGTGGGCTCCTCTGGTCTTGCTCCAACAGCTCCATGTCCTTTTCATACTGAGGACACCCGACCTGCACACAGTGCTGCAAGTGAGGTCTCACGAGAGCAGAGCAGGGGAGCAGGATCACCTCCTTCCACCTGCTGCTCATGTTTGGAGAGAAACTCACATTTTGTCTCCTGCCATTCCGCAGCAGCCAAATCCTTCTGCTTTGTTTTGCTGGGAGGCAGCAGTCCCAGGCACTGCGATGGCTGAGCTGCAGTTTGTCCTGTTTGCTTTGTGCTCTGGAATCTGCATTTAGCTTAACACAGTAAGCCAATCTGTTTCCCAAACCCAGCTGCAGCTACAACCCTTGGCAGCGCTGCTGGTCTGACACCACTCTCAGGCTCTTTGGGAAGGCAGTGAAGAGGAGCGGAGAGGAGGAAGAAGATGGAAAAGCAGATCAGCACAGCACTTGTGAGTGTCTTTCCTTCTCCCAGAACCACCCACCATTCAATAGAAACACAAAAGAGAAGAGAAAAACAATATTTGCTGACTCTCAGGGGAATGCGAGGCTGAAGCAAACGCCGTGTGAGGGATCTATGCATTATTTATGGCTCTGTGCAGTGTGTTATCCCCTGCTGGATGGGCAAGTTTTCTTGTTCAGAGAGATGCTCTTAACAGACACTTTAAACCCCAATCCCTCTTTTCTCCACTGAGCTGAGGCTGTAGGACATGAAGGCACAGCTGAGGTCCCTTCATCTCCCCAGGGAAAAGCAGCCAGATGGATTTGTCAGACCAATCGCACATGGGATGTGGACCCACCACCCTGGAGAGCACATCTTGCTGCTGCTCTCCATTAGAGCCAGCAGAGCTCTGCTGAGCCAGGCAGCAATTAGCTCTGTATTCTCCCTGTCTAGACAGGCCTTGGAAATGGTGCTTGAGTTGAGATCTTCCAGCTGGGATAGGTTTGGTTCCCAGCCTCGCTTCATGGCTTCCCTTGGAAATGCTGCTGCTTTGTGATGGGGCCCTGTACTGCTGGACCCCAGCCCAGGCAAACCTGCTTTTCAAACTAATGCAAGCTGGTTTGCTCCATAGTGCATGTAAAATAAATCAGAATAAAAAGCAGAGCAACGTGAAGGTAACACTGATGTGGGCTTGATTGCGTTTCACTTCTTTATTACCATAAAATATGAATCTACATTATAACACGATAGGGTTTTATACTGTGTTATACTAGGCTTCAAATATTACAAAGAGCTTGGATTAAATATGACAATAAATATTTTTGACATATGTATATTAAGTGGGTATTTAGTATAAATCAGGTGGTTTTGTTATCATAAAACACCATCAATATTTCAGTACAGCAACATGTTAAATGCGAAAGGGATTAAAGCGATGAATTGCAACTCTTTTACCTACCTACAATTAAAAACCTCAGCAATTTCGTATTACATGTAGGTAGAGAAGGGCTCTCTGTGAGTACAGATATCCCCAAAGCCCCTCCATCAGCTGGCAGCCACCTGAGCCTCCTGACACAGCCATCATGGGTGTGTATGCCATAAACCACCTAAACATACATGTAGACCCTGGGTTGTTACTAGTGCCTAATGCTTTCCTTGGTGGTAGGAACTGCTCACAGTGACAGCCTGGGACAGGAGGAGTTTATGTTGCTTGGTTTTGTCTTTGGGTGTTTGATTTCTGAAGAAGGCGATGGGTTTTGTTTGACTTCAGAGAGCCTGAGGAAATGGAGCAGAGAGAAACCTGGGGAGGCAGGCAGCTCTGTTGCCTTCCTGGTAAAACCTCCTTAAAGCTCCTCTGGCCTGATTCAGATGTAGCAAAACTCTCTGAAGCAGCTTTGGGTTGAGATGTGGTCACAAATGCCACAGGGATGAGGGCTGCATCTGCCAGCGGAAGGTGAGATCCATCTGGAAACCCCAGTGCAATCTGCTCTGCTGTCCGTCCCTGTGTCTGTAGGGCTGCTGCTGTCTCTATTTATTGGGCAAGGCACAGCCCCAGGGAAAGCCTAGGGAAAAAGCAGCAAAGCAAGCAGTGTGAAGTGCTGGGAGGCAGCAGGCACCTCTGGTGCTGCAGTGGAATGTTGTTTAAGGAGCCGTGAAGACTTTCCCAGCCAGATCCCGACAGATTTGGGCTCAGACAGCCCAGCAGATCTTCCCAATACATCCTTCAAGGGATGCAGTAAAGAAAAGGGCCCTGCAAACCTCTTTACTTTGCTCTTGGTGCACACCTTCAGGGTTAGACATAGAGCTGGGTTCATCAGAGAGGGATGTGGGCTGCAGCAAAGACTCATGGATCACTTCCCATGCATCCCTGCTGCCCCAAGCCTTGCCAGGGGAGCAGGTTGTGCCCGGGGCACATTTCTCCTCCAATATCCATGCTCTGGGCTCAGGGACTGGGAGAGCCCAACATTTCAGAACCTGTTCATGGGAGATGGCCAAAGCTATGGGGGGACAAAGCAGGGGTTCTGGGGTCTGAGTCTCACACTCATGCAGGCACATCTGTGCTGCAGAAGTTGATAGCATCAGTTCTTTCCATTCAGGAATAGCATTGCTGAAGCTGTTCTTTAAAGGCAGGTGAACAGATCCTACTCTTGGCTAGGGAGCCTTTTAGTGGCTGGGACCTCTCACACTTCCATTACTTGGGCAGCAGTTCTCTCTGCAATCGCATACACATATGGTGCAAGGAGGAACTGTGAATGCTCTTGAAGGTGCTCAGGCAGAAAGCCCAAGCAAGAAATCCCACAGTCAAGAGCAATCCCAAAAGCTTCCTTTTTCCTGTACACCAGGACTATTCATTCTGCACAGAGACCAAGTCTCATAGTTGGGTTCATCTGGTGGTTACGTGCGATGAGGTGTTACATCCATGCGGAATCCACTCTTGGCTCCATTAGTGACAGTGCTTCTGAAGCAATTTTGAGCCAGCAGCTCCAAGGAAGTGCTTGATTTCTGAGCTCCTCTCCTTAAAGTAGAGCTTCCCCAAGCAGAAGGGGAAACTCTGAATCTTTCTGTCATCATTAAAACAGGATTAATGTAAATGTGAGTTTTTAATCAGTGGACCATAAACCTGCCTCCTCCCTGAGGGCTGATTTCTCTGTTATTTTATCGGTTGGGAAGGTATGAAACAGAGAAGAGAATTCTTTTGGCTCTGTGAACCATCTGTGATAGAGCAAACTGTCCCCTGAATCCCAGCCCGATTGTTTAACCATTGCAAAAGCCCCTGGTTAAGAACTGCCATGGTGATGTACAACCAAAGAAATCACTGTGGCTTCCAATGCAAAGATAACCTCCTGAGCTGGATACACTGGCATATATGATGGGGTCAAGTGGGTGTTTAGAGCTTGGCCCCTCTCCTGAACTACTGGTGTCTTCTCAGCCGCTTTGGAGCCAAGGAGGAATTCGTTTTCCTGGAGGTATTTGTTAAAGGCTCCATAGCACTGCAATGAAAAGCACTACAGATTTGTCAGCGTGGCCCTGGCAAGACATCTCATAGGAAAACACCATTTTTCCTCCCTCTTCAAGGATCTCACACATTTTATTCCTCCCATACCCACACAAGGCAAGGGTCAGACTTATGATGAAGAAGAAACACCTTCCTCACCCCTTCCAAGAGGCTTTCATCACTGAAGATGCACTGCAAATAAACCTTGTTTCCTCTCACAGCTGCGGGTTTTATGTTCTGGGCTGAAGAGATAAACTAACTCCCTACTTGCAACAGAGAGCGTTTGTAGCATTTATTTCCAACCCTCTCCCCGCACACACCCACCCTGGCATGACAAATAAGAGCTTGTAATTCTCTGGGAGGCATGCTTTATGGGAAGCAATGCATTTTCCTGTCCAAGCAGCTAAATATTATGTAGCTCAGTGGCTGATACGAGGTTCGGGCAGTATATTCCCTGGCAGAGTTGCCACGATTTTCCAATTCACTGAGCTAATACGGGATGATTAAGAGAACTCTTCCTTACTGGCTTCTCCTGTAATTTTTCCCCCTGCACCATGTAATTGATTCCCAATTTACTTCTGCACAAATGGGTTTGTTTCTCCCTTCTCCCTATAGGTCTGTTTTCTTTCTTGCGCAGTTGTGGTGACCACGTCCCATGGAGAAGTTTCAGGGAGCACGTTTCTGTGTGTGTCTCAGTCCTGGTTAGGTTCACTGCTCTCAGCCCTGGGAAACCTGGAGAATATCATCTACTTCTGCTGTGACCTTAACTCTTTTAAGCTATTTTTGCACCAAAGCACACATTGTCCAGGAGAGGAGGGTATGATGCAGATGATCCTCAGTATCTGAGACATGATTCTTACTTGTATCCAGGTCAATGTTGAGGACTTTTATTGAGGTTAGTCTTGTACTGAGGACTTGGATTGAGGTTAGCCAGCTCCCAAGTGGTGATCTGCATTGACCACCTTGCACTGCTTTGTTTAATACACATCCGGGTCCATCAGCCCAAGGGCTCAGTAAATAACACTGTTTCAGTGGGATTTATCAGCATGTTTACTTCCTTCTATATCCTCATGCAATCTCTGTTGCTGATACTGGCTTTAACTAGCTAATATCATTGTCTTAATGTAATTTGGATGCTGTCCTTCAGTTAACAGGTTATAATACAGCTATTTTGCAGTGCAGATACTGTCCTGTCCTTCACCCTGGGAAATTAGGTACGCCAGCTCCTACATACATTGTGTAACAGCCCATCTCAAAATGTATTGATGTTTCTCTGCTCTTCATCACTGTCTTCATGCTCCCTTGGTGGTGGTACCAGTGTCACTGACCCAGCATGAGCTGGTTACGGTTTTGCTTCTAGTCTCAGCAGGGCATAAGGAGTGTAACAGAAGTACAAGCATGTCAAAGAATTAGGAGACTGTTAACAGGTTTTTTTTTGCTTCTGGGAGAGAAAGCATTAAATATAGAGACATTGTTCTGAGTTCCAGAAAAGGCAGAATTAATAAAGGTACTTTCTGTTTTTATTTGGGAGCACAGAAGAGATGTGTCATGCAGGGGAATCAGGTAGCTTGATTCTCCTGTGGCTTTTATTCACTCACTGAATTTACTAGAGGATGAGAGTGCAAGTGACTGAAGGGCAGGCTATGTATACACTGTAAATCGATGTGGTAGCACAGCATAGAAACAAATTCCCTTTTGTACTATAGGAGTGGGATAATATTCAACACCAGAGGTAATGGCAGCTACATAACAATTGAGATAGAGAACACCATAATATTACCAATGTAGTCTTGATGACTATCACTGAATTCCGAAGACACATTATCCTCTTCTTTGCATTTTATGACTGTGCTCATGTTTATGCTATTTCTACTATGTGATGAGAACACTGGTTAGAGAAGAGAGGAGGAAGAAACAGGGGTAATCACTGGCCTAGGGACAAGTATAGGACACCACTTGTAATAGAGCAAGGATAAAGACAAAGGCAGACCAAGGCAAAGCATTTCAAATAGGGATAGAAGAATATTAATGCACTTTTACATGGAGAAATTCTGGTCACATGAACAAAAAATCATAGAAGAAATATATTTCCCTTGGCATTCCTTAGGTTGCCTGTTCCCCTGTTCCACTGGCAACACCCAGAATACACTATCCTGGCAGTAGCAGTAAATCCTTTGCAATGGCAAACACAGAACCAGTGGGCAAAATCACCATTTTACTGGTAGGGGTTGAGTTTGCCTGTGAATGGATGATTCCTGACCAGCAGTTCTGCACACAAACTGGCCAAAGGCAAAGGTGGTGGTAAGGAAGCAGAATCTTACACTAGGGGAGCCCTTAAGCATATAAATTAGTGGTGTCGTAACTGTGTCCCAGCAAAGCTAGCAGGATGAAAGCTGGGATAGCTACTAAAACCCATGTTACACTGATGCTCCCGATGTTTACCACAGTTTGGAAGGAACCTGAAGTCCAAGACAAGAGTAATCCCAGCACAGGATTAACTTCAGCATAGGCAGAGAGGGACAATGGAGCAGCAGGAGCCTGCCTGGGGAGGTCTCAGTGATGCTTACAAGTAATTTCTGACTGGGGTTGCTCCATGCTGGGTAGGAGCTCAGCTGCATCTAATGCAAACTCAGAGGTGACAGCACTTAAGGGACCTTGAGCAGGACCCTGGCAGCCATCCCATGCAGTGAATGGCCATGACAGCCTATTACCCAGTGATTTTGCTTCAAGGCTTTAGCTAATATAAGAGCAATTTATCTGTGCTGTAGTCTGTCCTTGCACATAAGGCATCATTTGCCCCTGTTATAAACATGAGATTGGAAACAAGGTCTCTTACATAAAGGCCTGAAATCTAGATAGAAGCTGAAGTGAATCCTTGGTTGTCCCATGAGGGGCTCTGGCCTTTCAGTAGTAATTAATTTAGTTCTGCTTCGCTCTGGGGATGCAAATTACACCTCTTCATTGAATTTGTAGCTCTGCCTCCCTGCTGGCCCCCAGATACGGTCATCACTCATTAATTACTGCACAACATCCTTCTCCTCTCCAAAGGCATTTCACCAGATAGGCAGACAGTGGCTCTATAATCAAAGCAGTTTGTGATGGGAGATCAGGTTGGGTTGGAGCTTCAGGTACCATGGAGGAAAGCTTAATGTGTTTGTTCCACATGTACAGTTAACTTTCCCACAGCACAACGCCATAGGCCTTTAATTCCTGAATACAGTCAGGAATCTTTGGCTTTGCATCCCACAAAAGGGTTTGTGTGGAGCTTTTGCCCCATTTTGGGATTATAACTTGAAAGACGACACAGGTGGCACATGGTGAGACAATATACTGGAAGAAAGAAATGGGCTTTCTAATACAGTTTCCTCTAATACAGTTTCCTCTAGAATAAAGGGGATTGCTGCATTTTTGCCCTATCCTGACTGCACAGAGAAGCAGCTCATTTCTGTCAGCTAGAAGTCATGAGAAAGCAAAGGGAGGAAGACAAAAAGGGACAACAAACCACTACTGAAGGGGTTTTTAACAACAAGAGGGAGGAGAAAAGTATCTTCTGTCCTTGGTGTCGTGCCATGTTAGCAGCATCATAGCTCTAACAGGATTCGGGAAAGTAGAAGACAAAGATAGCAAAAGAAATGAATCTCAGTCAAGAAGGGCTATGATCATTAAGTGAATTTTAACCTAGCCTGAAGCTATGCACTGCAAACATCTTAAAACATAACCTCTCTGTGACCTTGAAAGAGATTTTTTTCCTATTTGAAAATAAAATTCAGAAGGGGAGAAAGGAGAAAATTGATAGAATAAGCATTCCAGACTTTAAACACAGACATTATTGAACACAGCCAACATTAATCTTTCTCAATCCCTCATGTATTTTCTCATGAGAAAACCTTATCAACTGTTCCATCGTATTTGCATTTGGGAGAGTGGTTGACAGGCAGCTACGGCACTAGATTAAGCATCAAGATTTGCAAGACTTGGTATAAGCAGAATGAAATGAAGGCCCAGGCTTAGGGGCTGTGCTCTTACCTGTTTGGAATGCAGATCCATGCACTGCATTGCTTGCCAACACCTCAAAGCTAAAAATAGGAACATTTCTTTCACAGCTGGAGTGCAGGAAGTATCTGAGTGGGGCCATTACAGAGTTTCATGGGTAAATGTCTCCTTTGGTTAGCTGTACACGACCAGCTGGCATCAATGACAGAAGTAATGAGCAGCATCAGATACATTGGAGAACCTGTAGAACAGAGTTGGCCCAGAGCCTACAGATATTGAATGTGAGATCAGAGAGGACAAATGGAACCTCAGAGGTGCTCCTGTTGGAAGCATAACATTAGGCAGGGAGCACATGGCCTCTGAGCACCATGGGGAAAGAAATACTTTGGCTACCACCTCTATCCTTTCTGATATGAATTTTGGTTTAGGGTAAGTTCCTGGCAAGCCTGCTCAAAGGTTGGCTGGGGAGAGCAAAGGTTATCATGGTTGCTAAAGGGAAGGGAAGGTGACGAACACACCACACTTAGGACAACTTTTATACCTTATTGCATGAACAATCCATTTTGTTGGATGAATTCATCCACTTCCACCTCTTTAGGTTGGGACCCATCTGACTTGCCTCCAATGTCATGTTTCCAGGTGAGGTGATGGATGGGCCATCAAGTTCTGGAGACAAGACTCTGCTCTCAGCAATGATAACTTTTTGACTGCCTTCCCACCTCCTCCATCTCATTGTCCACAGCCATATCTGGATTACTTGATCCCCAGCAGAGAAGGACGCCTAAGGGCTCTGCGCACATTTGGGAGTCTTCCACACTCTTCCTGACCTCTGCCACATAACGATGAACTGGATGATGGCTGCAGCCTGCCAGGAAGAAGAGGAAGACAACTTCACATGCTCTGAAGCTAATGAGCTGCAGAAAAACGATGACACCTTTTCAGCCTTGTTTCAATTGGCCACAAACATTGATCATGGCTGATGATCCAAGAGAGTCCATACTGCTCTCCTTCTCTCTGATCCCATAGTGGCCACAAGCACAGGCAGTGGGAACCTGGGAACCTTTCAAGGGATGTCACAACAGGTCTTTCTCAGCCTTGCTGAAGTAACTGCAACAGTGGAGGATATAACCCACTGCCTCAGAGATGGCTGGCAGGCTCTACTCTGAGCTTTATTGGTAGGACCTTCTCATTGAAGTAGCACTGGTTTGGATTGCTCTTGATATAGTACACATTGTTACAGCTTCACTACCTTGCTGTGTTCATTTGGGGCAAATAACTAGGAATAGGCCTTTTCCCTTTTGAATTTACATTAGGATAGTTCTTTCTGCATGTATGTTGGTGAGAAGTCACCTCTCCTCAATTACATTTGTAAGCAGCACAATCATGGTGAAATGCCTATTTACAGCCAGACTTACTCTTTTTTAACAGGTCCATGCAGAGCAGCTCTTGCTTCTGGCAGGAACAGCCAAACACCCCCTCAGCAAATGCTAGAGCCAGTAGGCATCCAACTTCTCCACTTCCTTCTGAAGGTTCAGCTATTCTGCAGCTTGAGGTCCATAAGTGAGGTCCTGACGCCCACTGAGGAGGTGAAAGGCAGAGTGCTTGCGGTAACGTATATCCTAGGAGGAGTTAAGTCTTGCTGTGTTTGAGATGCTCTGAATGATGCATCTCGGACGTGGTTGCAGTCTGTCCTTGATGTGCTGGAGCAGAACACTGTGGTAGTGTCAAAGCACTAAGACCAGCCTTAATGGTTTGTTGTTTGCTCTGGAGGGAAAGGGGGCGGTGAGGTAGAAGAGTTAGAAGGGAAGAGTGATAAAGCTCTTCATGCCAAAGGGAAAGGAGATCGACCCAAAAACTATGGATACACCTAAGCCAGGCAGAATGGGATGTTGGCATGGGAGGAGCAAGGATTATGTTAGTGTCATGTGTTTCCTTTCTCCACAGCTGCCACTGGATGGGAGTAACATGCATCACCAAACACCACAGCTATGTGGTGTGGCCATGCAGGGAGAAGGAGAAGCACTGAACTCCATACTTGACACCATTCCAAGCTTGGACCAGCCATCCCAAAGAGGGATGTCACTCTGGGTATCTCTACCATATGAGATGCCACCTACTCAGTCATTGCCCATAAGAAGAGGACAGTGGTTCAGGACTTACTGCATGAGGAGCAGAGCACCCACAACACTGAATACCTGACGGTCTTGTCAAGAGTCATTTAATAGTCTGTGTTTTAAGAGAAGAATCCAATTTGGGATCTCAGACAGCCTTTGGATGTCATCTTTCCCTATTCCCCAAAACATTTCTCACCTCTAGATTAAGGAATACCTAAATGTTGAAAACCAGACCTCTTCTACCAGCTTTCAGAAGACCCAGCTGCTGCATGACAGCCTTAGATTTTCATCTGAAAGCTTTTTCCAAACACAGCTCATCACCATCTTCATCATTGTTTTTTCTGGCCCACATGGCCTCTGAATTGCAGACACTGAAATACTCCTGAAAGCATCCCTCTGATCCTCATTCCAGTAGTTGTAGTAGGATCTCTCGCATTGCTATGGTACATTGGGTTGATGATAATATAGCGTGTGTGCTTCAGGTGCAGCATGCGTAGGAGAAACTGGTCTCCCATGAGACATCTCCTGTGTTGCTTCTAGGTGGTGATATTTGACTGATGGCCGCAAGATCTGACCCTTGGTTGTAGGCATATCTGGTTCTTGTTCAGTTCTCCAGTTCAGAACGTCCTCTTACTCTGTAGCACCATGTTCCTGTCTGGGTTGAGAATGTAGACTGCAGAATTTGCTGATAAAGGTGAATGAAACCCCTCTTTAGAGACATTAGCATGCAATCTGCTTTCATTTCTGCTTAGGCACCCGCGGTGTATGCTAAAAGGGAGCAATTTATTCTCCTCTGATTCAATACAGAATGAGCTGGAAACACAGAATATTTATCTGGGTGTTTTGCAAATGATACTTGCTGTGAATGTACACTGATGGTAACTGCAGAGGACATCACCAGAAATTATCTCTTCTGGATGATGCTTGATTTCTCCCCACCACACATAAGCTGCTTTCTCTCTGTGAGCAACAAATTGGTTCCCACAGCCTGTTGTCTTTTGCAGCATCACCTGGAAACAGGGAGCATGGTGGCTCTTCAGATCCAGAACTCTGCCCTTTATGAGTCTTCTGGAGCATCCCTCCAGCTGCCAGACATGGAACCGAAGGAGGACAAATCTTTAATACCAGGATGGGGAAAAACTGGGGATATTTGTCATTACCATCTAATATTTCAGGAAGCTGTGGAAATCAGGAGCATGTTTCTCTTGCCTCATAATCATCTGGAGGAATTCTGCTGCAGAGGAGAGGTATTTCCCAACCATGAAATTAGAATATAGGTATTTGAGGAGATGATGCAGGCTCTGAAGCTCAAGAGCCTGTTTTTCTTCTTGTGTTACTTCATACAGATCCAACCAGACAGGCCAGTCTGCATGGACCCAGGCCAAGGACTGCACTTGCTAGAAGGTGCTGCGGAGATTTCATGTTCCCAGAGAAATGAGGCATCATCCGAGAAATCTGTGCCTGGTTCTGAAAGAGAAAGATACTGCTTTGCTTTACATCCCAGTTACTTCAGTAACTGCACAGAAGTCATATCCAAACCAGTGTCCTGCCATGGCAGTGGTCTTTGCATTAGCTGGACTGGATCTGGGAAGTGATCTAAAAGGAGCTATGAGCTCTTGTTACCACATTCTGGCTCGCACAGTCAAGAGATGTGAACAACACAAATCGTTCTGCTTGGTGGGATGCTGAGCTGTCCCTCAGTCATTGAAATGCACTACCCTGACCCATTTCCTTGGCAAACTTCCCAGGGAAGCAGGTCGCTGGACAACAAAAGCCCGTTAATTGGGTTTGCAAGCTGCCCTGCTAAACTAGATTTGTTTGGGACTTGAAGCATTGCAAAGCCTTGTGTGAAACGATGGGAGACTTGGAGGGAGGCAGAGGGTCACGTTAGCAGATGGAGGCAAGTGTTAACATCCTACAGCACCAACAAACACATGCCTGGGGTAGCCTGGAAGAGACAACATGGGATGGACAGTCCCAGTAAGGCTCTGGGGAAGGGACATGGACAAGACTCTTGGACAAGACCATATTAATATTGCATAGCAGAAGCTGGTGGATTGGGAGATAATTGCATGCCCATAGAGAAATCCTTGGGAGCTATGTGGGCTCTGGAGCTGTTGTCCTGCACAGCTTCCATTGAGAAAGTTCCTCTGGTTCACAAGCAGAGCTGACTCAGCTCTGGTTATGTCTGTTTTACTGGGGTTTGGGGCTAAAAGGCAAGGTTTGAGAAAAGTCTTCTTCAATAAGAGAAGTTTAAGAGTAGGAATATTCTGTCTGCCATTGGTACAGCAAAATCTTGGTGGTTTCTGGTGAGCTTTTCCTTTCCTTTTTTAACCTCCCTTTTAAGAATCCCCTACTCAGAATAAAGCATCTCAATTCTCTCTTCCTCTCCCCTGTTTTAATTTGGGCTTGGTTTTGTTTATTCAAACTCAGCAAATAATAGCTGCAAAAAGCTGGGATTTGTCAGAGGGGGGTGATAAGGTTTTATAAGCCAAAATGCGGCAGCTTTCTGCAACCTCAGACCTGAGTCCAGCTCTTCACCTTTGCCAGGGATTGAAATTCCCTTTGAACCCACCTTGAGCTGAGTAAAGAAGCAGTTGGATGGTAGGCTGGTGATTCTAGAGGGAGAGGGGGGAAATAACTGGTGTTCAAGGTATGAAGACAGAAAAATAACTGGAAGAATACTTGAGAAACTAACTGAAAACCGCTCTCACAATTCCAGCATTTCTGGAGTGATTTGCCGTTAATACAAAGTGCAACTGAAAGCAGCTTTGAAATTAAACATCATTCCAAATGAAATAGAACCCAAGCTTGTTTTTTACTCCAAGTGCCAGATTGACACGAATATTAAACACTGAAATGTTTATAGCCTCCTTTCTTCCCAATTAACAGCTTGAGTTTACAACATGTGTTCGTATCAAACCCATTTATTTTTTAGCTGGAAAAGATCATTATATCTCCCTTTCTCCAGACTACCCGAGCTTCACCTCCTACTTGTTACAGTCTTCTGCTCCTGCCAAAATTCAAACAGAACACAAACTTAGTGGCAAAAAGAAATCAAAGGGAAGGAGCAAGCAATATATTCTGTTTGCTCTGATGAAGTGAGACAGTTGCTTTGCACATGAAAGGCAGCACTGTAAGTAAACTTGAAAATAGCATTTTTTTTCCCTAAGACATGCCTCAAAATTGATATTTCACCCAAGGATGACTCTGCCAGTAGCTGTGCAGTGCATGTGGCACTTGCTGCTACAGCACTGCTGTGCTGGCAACCCTTCAATAGACCCCTTTCTCCACCTTCATTAGCAGTGGGGCTACAGAAACATGCTTTGGAAAGCAGCACCCTGTATTCCCCCATCCTCTCCTATTTTAGTGATGGGGAAGCTAAAGATCACAGCATTAAAGCAGTGGGATTGATGGATGGCACAGGGAAGCTCTTTCAGACGAGTAGATACAACAGTGAACATCACACTACTACTTTTGACTTCTAACTTCTAGATATGTAAAATTAAGCAAGAAACCCAGATCCCGTGCTCCCATCTGTTTGCTAGAGATAATGGCAATGCTCTGTTTTCCAGGAATGTTGGAAAGATAAATACAGCCTTCAACTGTATGAGAGAGAACTGCAAAGAGGAAGGCAATACGAGTTCTCCTTGTCCATGGGGGATAACATGAGAAATAATGGGCTTAAGTTGTAGGAAGAAGGATTTAGGTTAGATGTTAAGAAAAGCTGCCTAATGGGAAGGAGAATAAAACCCTGAGATAGGTTTCCCTGCCTGGGAAGCAGAATCTCCATCACTTCAGGTTTTTAATGATATGTTAGACAAGTATCTGCAGTGGCTTTGGGGGGGACTGAGCTGCTGGGAGGTGAGATTGCCAAGGGGAATCCTATGGGCTCTGCTTTCCCATTTCCTATGAAAGACCAAGGGACTTGGTGACAGGCACCTGGTAAATGCCTTCAGCTGTGTCTTGCTTTGAAATAGCTGTGGTCAGTGTTTCATCCCACCCTTCCTATGCCTTTCCCTCTCTTTCACTGAAAACCACAAAGGCTTAGAAGTGGCGGTGAAGAGGAACTGGAGATGCTCCCTCATCCCTTCTCCAAAGGTGCTGTGTCAAAAGAAGGAAAGCGATAGAGAGGAACTGAGCAAGATTGGAGTCAGCACACATGGGACCTCAGCAAGATGCACACAGAATGTACTCACAGTCTGGGCACGCAGCAGCTTATACCTTGTGCAGCCATGCCCTATTGCTCCCAGTTCATGCTTGCCTGGAGATCGGTTTTCAAAGCTTTTGAAGTCTGAGATCCTCTGAATCCCTTGGAGTTTTATCATTCAATCCCTCCAGAAAGAGCAAGTGCCTATGAAACAGCATGGCCCAGAAGCTGGTGGCTCAGAGGTGCCCTCAGAGAGACCGAGGCACAGCACAGGAGGCGTGAAATGCTGAGGAGCATTCGCTAGCTGGACCCTGCACACCCTGCAGTGATGGGAGGGCAGTGAGGAGGCTTTGATCCCTGCACCTACATGGGGGAAAAAGCAGAGCAGTAGCCCAAGAGGCTGTTCACCTGAGGCTTGTTCACCCCCTTGCCAAGCAGCAGTGCCTGCCCTAGCATGTTAAGGCTGCTGATACTAGCAGCCTTACGTTACCTAAGGAGGGTTGGCAGAGCAAAGATGTTTTGCTCCTGAAGAGCAAGAGGGAGGGTTAACCCACTGCCTTGCAAAGGCTGCAGCATGTAGGTACATGCACTCAAAACATCCAGAAACCTTTTACATACAACTTGAGCCAGAGCAAGCAGCAAACAGACCACCAGTTCCTACATGAGCACCCAGCTGCTCCACACACCCACGGGCATTGCAAGAGGCCCATCTATATGATAACAGACTTCTCCATGTGAGCCCAGGGCTGGCTGTGCCAAATCTCAGCATCCAGCTGAAGATGCTCATCAGCTAGATGCAGCTTGTTTGCTCAGTTGATGATGGAGGCTTTTCCATCTCTGGAGGCTAGAAGGAGCTGCTCTGCCCTGCCAAGGGGTTTGTGTTATCACCCATTTGTGACCAGTATGTGCCGAGCTACTCAGGGTATAAGCAAGCAAAGTCTCTGATGGCTGCTGAGGAGTTAAATGCTTGATACTGAAATCCTGGACTGCTGTATTATTCCTGTTTCCTTCCAGTAGAAAGCTCATCTCTGGCACCATTTATTGGACACTGACAGAACATTTCTTTTCCTCCTTAAAAGATTTGGGAGGTAGGAATTAATCTCCCGTACAAGTCACAAGCTTGGCATGAGTCTATGTAGCTAACTTTGTGCTCAAAGTGCCTTTCTCAGCATTAGTCCTTGAGCTGGGAAGCAGCATGCAGCAGGAGAGCCAGTTCTGAGCAAACACACAGGAAATCTCTCTGGGCCTGATCTATCTTTCTCATTGCAGCAGGAACAGGCAGCACTCAACCCCCTGGGCTGGTGCCTTTGGATAGCTTGAAAGAGGAAGGAAAGGAAATGGAAAACCTGGTGTCTCAGAGTGACGGGATTCTGGGTTTTGACGAATTTCCTCAGTCATCTCGGTATGAGGGCTCAAGAAGCACTCAGAGAATATAACCTTCAAAACGCTTCCCAAAACCCAGCACAGGCAGGCCCCTGAAGGGGTGCAAGAAAGACAAATGGCTCCTGGCCCCATCCTCAAGCTCACCCCTGCACCTGCATGAGCCATCAGCCCACACCTGGACTGGAGCTGTTCGCAGCCTTTAATAGCTCTAATCCCATTAAGACCTCCTCCCCACAGCAGCAGAGTGCTGATGCCCCCTTTTACCGCTGGGGTAATCACATCCAGGAGAGCCTGGCTGAATTTATGAGCCCTCACTCCCACCCCAGGTCCTATCAGGCTTCATCAATCATTGCACCAGCAATGCAGCCACCCTTAGCTGAGCTACTGCAGCAGCATCCAACTGCAGGTATCAGTGCTGAGTTAAAAGCAGAGCAGACTCTCCTGTAAATGGAGAGCTGTGTCTTGGGGAGGGCAAGTTCTTAACTGGGAGGATGCTGAACTGATGGCACGTACCTGAAGGGGTATGAATTAACGGAGCTGTTGCATCAGTGACCCCTATGCCAATGTAGCATGGGGGTATCTGAGTGCAGGTGAAAGCATTTTGCTTTGGAGGGAGACAGAAGTCTTATTCCCCCCAAAACTGTTTTGAATCATTTCCTTCTGCACAGCCTGACCTTTAAAGGATGCAGGGAACACTCTAACACCCTGCTGGCTGCTGCCCCATAGAGTGGGAGCACACTCACTCTCCCAGGGTAAAATACCTGCTGTTTCCCTGGCAGCTTTTCCTGCTCTGTCTTGAGGAGGGTGGTTTGTGCTGGAAATCTGGGCTAATAACAGGACAGGACAAACATGGATGCCAGTGTCTAGGCAGGAGAAACAGCAGGGGACCTGCTAAATCCAGGAAGTAAGCAAAAAGAAAGGAGTTCCATCCCTTTTGAGTGACTTGATCTCAAAGGTCTTTTCCAGCCTAGTTGATTCTATAATCCTGCGAAAGGGGAGGAGGAATAGGGGGTGTTTTCTCCTTTCTGAAGACCATATTTCTCTAGCATGACACTGACGGTTCCCCCATTGATGGCAGGAATGGGGTGCAGCAGGGGAGCCCTTACACCTTGTCTCATGCTGTGGTACAATGGGAAAGGCTCAGCCAGGCTGGGCACTGTGACCAGAGAGTAACAACCCCATGTGTGTGGCACAGCCAGCTTGTCTGTGCTGGCATCCGAAGTGGGGATGCTGGAGGAACCTGCTCCACTCCTTCCCCTGACCCACCACAGCAAGCCCAGTTTATCAATTAAGAGCCTTGAACCTCCCCATTCCCAGTGTCCCTGAGCAGAAGGATGCCACCTCTTTGTGCAGAGCATCTACAGCCAGGACAGAGACCCCAAAGCCAAGACAAGCAAGGGAACACTCTCCTTCCAACCTCTCTTTCAGCCCTTGCCCAGGCTCAGCTTTGAGGGGTACTGCCCAAGACAGGTCCCAGCTTAGGCTCCTCTGCACAAAGGCAGTTTGCCTGTTACAGACACGTTCTCCCAGACCAGCCTGTTGCCTCAAGGGCTAGTCACAACAGAGCTGTGCAGAGACAGTCAGACCCTTTCATTCATTCCCAAGGGAAGCAAAGGAGAGACTTTAATTATCATCCTAGTCCAACAAAGTGAATACATCCAGGTTAATGAACATCCCCCTGGCACACACCTTATCAGAGCAGGTAGGTATTTCTGCTGTAATTGAAAAGAAAAGCTATTCACTAGGCAAGAGTTATTTTTTCAGTAATCCAAGGGACTTTCTTTATGCAATTAAACTGCTAATGAGACCTCTTAGTCTTTCCTGCTTTCCTTTCAGTGTCTTCCCACTGGGGCAAAGCACTGATGTTGTATTCGATACAAACAGGGCAAGTTTCATTCTTTTGAGGCAGCTGATGGAGGAGAGTGCTGTCAGGACCCTTCCCCTCTTTCCCTTCCCTTGGGGGAACTCAGGGTTTCTGCTGCAGGCTCTGATTTCTATGCTTTCTTACACCCAGGAATCCAGCTATAAATGCTTATACCTAAGCTCTTCCTTAGGGTTAACTTCATTGTTTTTAGTGCTAGCTATCTCTGTTTAAGACACTCATTGTATGTATCTGTAACTAGTCCTTCTAAGCTTCCTTCTCACCTAAACTGCTAGGCAGTGCCTCCTTCTGTTCGGTGGCTACAACAGTGGTAAAGGAGATGAATACTGAAGTAGGGACCTCTGCTGTCTAATCTCCTGAGCACGATGAAGCCACACAGCATTCTTGCTTTTCCTGAATAAAAGGGAAAAGAACAACCTAAACCCCCCATTTCTTTCAGCCTAAAAATCACTGCCAGGATTTACAGCAGAGCCGAGGGCATGAACTTCCTATTCCTCCTGCCGTAAGTCTTTTGTTTCTTCCAAAGGTCAGTCCTGAGCAATGGTTCTGGGGTTTGGTAGCAATGTTCCAGTGTAATTGCCTTGCTCTGAAAAGAGCTGAGGCTTGTGTGGATGTGACTGGGCTTGCAAGTGTTTAAGTTCTTTAGGGAAGCTGCATGTCATACGTGGTTGGTTTACAGCTGTAAACATCATAAAGACAAAAGTGTTGTAGCTCTGTACTCAGCTTGTACCTGCTCATACTAATATTCAAGAGCAGATGGACCGCAGAAGAAAGAAAAGCAGAATTCACTGTTTTGCCCTTCTTTCTCACCTCTGGCACTGAAATGCTTTGCTATCTACCATACCCAATGCTTTCAGCCCAATGCTAAGCACTGCAACAATAGTGATAAAAAAACAAACCAGCTTTTCTGAGCTACTATTAAGAATGATTATAGATGTAATTATAGATCCCCTGATATGTGCAGTAAAATGTTTGGAAGCCCTCCTGAAGGCCAGAACACAGCTTTACTAAATATGGATTGCTCTGTCTAATCACTTGATGCCATATTCTTTCCAGGGTCCCCAGCACATCAAGAGAGAGAATTTATTAGACTTAAAGACAGTTAAAAGAATGTTTGTTTTAGCTGTTAAGATACCTAATATTTATAATTCCTTCTTTTCCTATTCAGAGCATTTACTATTCCTCTTCTCTAAAGATTGTGTAGAATCAGGATATGATAAAGGCTGGAAAGGTAATGAGGAACTCTGTGCCAGTAGACACTTTTCCTTCTGTGCAGATCCTCTGGAAGATCTTGGAGCTTTGCCTGGTTGGGAGCATGATAAGCTCCTGAAAACCTGACTGCAATATTTCTAGATGGGGATTGTACTGCTCCATGCTACTCAACTTGTAAAGACTGAAAATCTGTCAACTTTGCACAGAAGCTGCATCCAACTGACTGCAGAGCCCATATAGGGTTAGTATTTGCATATGCAAATGAACATATTCATATGGTAATAATTCCATTTAAAATCATAGAATCCCAGACTGGTTTGTGTTGGAAGGGACCTTACAGCTCCTCCAGTTCCAACCCCTGCCACGGGCAGGGACCCCTTCCACTGGAGCAGCTTGCTCCAAGCCCCTGTGTCCAACCTGGCCTTGAGCACTGCCAGGGATGGGGCAGCCACAGCTTCTCTGGGCACCCTGTGCCAGCGCCTCAGCACCCTCACAGGGAAGAGCTTCTGCCTAAGAGCTCAGCTCAGTCTCCCCTTTGGCAGGTTCAAGCCATTCCCTTGGCCTATCAAAGGAGAAAGAAATATTTATAGGGAAAAATAGGAAATAAAGTGCTGCGCGCTGTGGAGTCAGTTATTGCCATTGCTTTGGTTGATGGAAACGCTGTCCTGCAAGCAGAGTCTTTCTTTTCTTTATCTTGGCCACAACTTCTAGCCCGTGAAGCAGCCTTGTCGTCTTGGCTCAGGGAAATACCAAGTGTGAGAAGCTGCTTAAATTGGAGTATGGTGAAGCTTGGTAGAGCATCCCCAACAGCAAGGAACAAGACTTCTGGACAGCTTAAAATGGACTACTTCAGTTTGCCTTTACTGCTGAATTTTGACATGGGTGCAAAATTTGCTGTAGGAGGAGAGAAATCCAGGAGGGAAAAAAAATTGGACCTTTCTAGAACCACCTTCCCTTCCTCTGTGCTCCTTTGCTCTCTCTGAAAACACAGGCAAACCTTTGCACAAGGTGGGGAAAAGGACAGATGAGGGATAGAGGAGCCAGAGGCAGCTACTAGAAGTCAGCAGATAATCACTACATCTAATCCCGTACAATGGGTTCCTATCTCCTTAGCACTTCAGAGCCAGCAAATCTCTGCACTCCTATTGATTTTCTGCCTGGATCCTTAAGGGATGGTGCTCACTGAAGATAAGGGCTTTCCCCTTTGGGCTGCAGGCTGAACCAGGCAGGGTTCCCTGCAGAAGCACCTCCTGCTTAGAGCTTATTGAAGAAATAGAAATCATGTACAAACCCCTCCTTGTCTGGGGAGGATGTTTCTACCAAGGAGTGCAGCAGAAAAGACTGATCCTGGTCCTGAGCATGGTGTCAGGACAGCCGGGATTGGGATATGGACTTTAGAAGTTTGGAGCTGGCTGGATTGGGATTGCAGGTGCCATCTTTGATGTAATCATTCACTTAAGCTAAATAAAGTTACTCTGATTCTAAAGGAAAAAATGATGTTTTTTGTTCATAGAGCTTGGAAACAAATTGTTTGCTTCAGTTTCAAAGCAGTCCTCCTTTGTGCACCAGGCACTGTCATTATGATTTGGAAAAGCTTGGGCCTGATGACTTGGCATTACTTTAATGGAAAGAAGTTGTGTTGTCCAAAGACTTGTACTGTGCCTGATTCCCCTTCAGCAGGTCCTTGTCACTCCTTGTGAGTTTGTTCTACACTTGGCAGGAAAAGGAGACCAAGGCACTGGGAGTGCTGGCCATCATCCTTCCCCTCCATTGGCTTAGTCCTATTTTGGCAGGAAGATGGTGGCAGGACAAATAAACTGCTGTCAGGCAAAACCCCCGAGCTCACACCCAGAGCTGGTCTCACCCTTATGCTTTGGAGTCCCTTTCCTCAGGTCTCATTTCATGTAGTCTATGAACAGGATTAGTAGCCCCCAAAATGGGTTTGTTGCCTCTATTCCTCCCCATAAAAGCCAGAAGTAACCTCCCCAAGAGCTGAGAGCTATGATGGGGAGGCTCAGTGCTGTATTAACAGGCTGAAGGAGGATTTTCCACCCCTGGATATGCTGCCTGGGGGGCTCTGAAGTGGAAGGATTTAGAAGAGCAGGCAGGAGCAGAGAGGATGCTCGTGTACCATAGCAGCACATGCCTGATCTTCCGCTGGTACCCAGGTTGCTCCCTTGGTGCTTTGCTGATGGGAAATAAACCCCATCCTTGGGGATGTTTGGAAGGAGAAGAGTCAAGTCCTCTCTGTTCCCATCAGCAAAACGAGAGACAGCAATCTGGAGAAGCTGTGTGATGAGTACAAACTGCTTTACCTTCAGTCTTTCATGGAAAACACAGGAATGCCTTGGGGAGGTGCATATTAATGACATATTAAAGCAATATATAATGGCCATGCAACAGGTCCCATGCTTCAGCCCCACTCCTTGGGCTCCCCTGTGCTTTAGCTTATCAAAAGTTATTTAGAACAGTGTCGTGTTCTATTATGCAAATAGTCCTTTTCTTCCCCATTTGAGTATCTGCAACGTTCCTGTAGTGCAGGGGGCTGGCAGGAAGGCTGCCCCGTGCTGAAGGAGGCAGGGTAAGACATTAGGTGCAAGTCCCATGCTATTTGACTGGATAAAAACCTCATTTGTGTTGCTTTTCTCCCAGATCTAATGCACTTTCTATCACATGATTGAGAGCACAAATTGTGTTTAATCCTGCCACCAGAATTACTCATATCTCTGTGCTCTAAGCATGCCAGGAATAGCAAATGTGCAGCCATCCCCAGCTTTCTTTTGGATTAGTGACTTGTCTGTGGATTCTTTCCTCAAGCACTTGTGTGTATTTGCTGAATAATCTGGACAAACCTTAGCTTTGGCAGTGAGTTATCAGCTTGACGGCTGCCTTTGCCAGGGAAAAGGGCTGGAAATGGACACTTTGGATCACACAGTGGCCAGCATTAGTCATTTTAATGAGAAACTTGCCAAACTGAGTGGTTTCCTTGAAGCCTGAGCTCTTCTGATGGGCTGTGAACACGCACCCTGATGTAATGACAAAGCAGAGAAAAGGCTGCAAGTGCAAGTCAATGAAATGGACTCATGTCCTTCCATTTCAATCTCTTTGAAAGCAAAACCCCATTGTTTTGTGGATAACTGGCTATACGGGCTAGAGCAGGGCTTCTGGAGGGACAGAGTGCTCAGCACCTACCCGTATAAATGCAGACATACCTATGTACACAGGCATGAATGAGAGGAGAGAGGTAGGGCTTGCATGCTGCCTGCCCACAAAGCCCTTACAGCGTGCCAGATCCTCTGCTGGTCCTCAAGCCCTCACCCCTCCTTTCCCTGCAGGCAGCTCCTGGAGGCTCTGCAGTGCTGAGATCAGTTCTCCAAGCAAAATCCTCATTGCAACGTTTCTGGCTCCAGACGGCCTAAGCTTTGAATGATGCAGAATCCGATGTTCATCCCTGCGCATCTTCTTGCCCCAGGGTTCTCTTTTCACTCTGTCCCAGCAATTTGGAGAGTCAGAACAAGCAAATATTTGGCAAAATAGAATGCAAATACCTGCAAAACTCACTGCCCCCAACCGCTGCCAAGCACTGCAGCCCTCTCTCAATCACCTGTGGTGCTATTTAGAGAAACTGTGAGAGCTGCACGAGAAGATGGGAGGATAAGTAACCATTTGTGCCTTAATGCAAGCTGGTAATCACGGGATGTCTTCTGAATGCGCTTTGTGTGTCAGCAAAGGAAGGGTCCCCTGCCCTGTGCTTCCTTAGGCTGCTTCCTAACCCCTCCAAGAGCTTTAGCAAGCACTAAAAAAGGATAAGCACTGTGATTTGGATGTGTCACATCCATCACTGCTTCAATCAGGAGAGATTGTGTAGATGCCGACAAGATGTTTTGTCTGTGAAACTGTTTAGGCTGATTTAAAGCACTGGGACTTGTGCTTCCAGGATGCACAACTGCCTGGAAACGGTTGTTATGGCAAACAGGGGCAGACAGCGGTGCCTGTCAGGAGAAATGAGTGTAAAACCAGCTGGCTTAGGGGGCAGGTTCCTTCCCAATGCCCAATTCAGCAGGGTCAGAGGCTGTGCGTGGACTGGGAGAGGCAGGGATGCTTCTGGTCCTGATGCATGCAGCACCAGTGCACCAGGTGTGGATACAGCAGTGCATTTTCAGGCAGAGTTTAATGCAGAAGAGGCACAAAGATGCACTTGGGCCAGACCCCAAAGTCCTCCAGGCTTTGCCCAGCGGCTGCACTGCATGGGGAATGAAGCTGAGCTGCCATGTGGGTGCAGGACAGGCCAGGATGAGGGATCTCTGAGGGTGCTGGCACAGGGTGCCCAGAGAAGCTGTGGCTGCCCCATCCCTGGCAGTGCTCAAGGCCAGGTTGGACACAGGGGCTTGGAGCAAGCTGCTCCAGTGGAAGGGGTCCCTGCCCATGGCAGGGGTTGGAGCTGGAGGAGCTTTAAGGCCCCTTCCAACATAAATCATTCTGTGATCCTATAATCTTCCACCCATGTCTTCATCAGGCACTGGAGAACTGTGGAAGTGGCTCCAGGGTTTTGCCTCCTTGACCCTGGGGGCAACTCATGGTCCAGGTTTCCAGCTCTCGTGGCCTGTGATGGTGCTTTTAATTCAGCTGCTTCTTTAACCTGTAGCAAAACAACTGCTGAGCCAGAGGCAGGGAGAGCCCTTGACCTGGTGGGTCAGTGAGCAATGAGCTCATTGAAATGGGTGAACTGGTCAGGAGGAAACTTGCTGTTTGAGGCTCTCCCACTGGAGGAAGGAGCTGATATTTTGTAAAGCAGATGGGTTTCCATAGAAACTCCGGGAATGGGTCCTGCAGTCATATGGGGAAGGGTGGGTTTTATTCAGTGCAAACAGCTGCCAAGAAGTTAAATGCTGAAGGTGATGCAAAAACCCCTGACCCACAGCCCAGCTGGGAGGGGAAGTTGCTTTTCTCTTATTAATGCCTCTACCGCTGCATTCGAGGAGCTGCGTTTTCATTTTGACAGTTCGAGATGCTTTCCATTGCCCAGATGCCTTCCAAAAAGCAAATAACACTCAAATAAATGGAAAGGAGCCCATCTGCACAGGAGACTCCAGCATGCAGCCAGGTTGGGTTAGATGGTGCTTTACCTCAGGATCATCGGTGTATTCTGGCATCAGTTTAATCCATTGTAACTACAGTGAGTGAGCTGAGCTGCAAGCTCACCAGGGCGAAAGGATGGGAAAGCTGCGACTGGGAGGGAGCAGACTGCTCTGACAGGGAAGCACTGACACTGAAGGAGGGAGGCAGAGCTGAAGGGTTCTCCTCCATGAACATGCTCCAGGCAGTGTTGTGCCTTGCACGGTGTCCATGTGCTGTTCTGTGAGCAGAAGCGAGCCCAGTCTATGTAGTGAAGTGATGCAGTCACCTCTGCTCACTTTGTGAACTGGGTGGTGGGTTAGGACCAAGAAACACCCAACAGCTGCTGGGTTTAGATGCAAGTCCCCATCCTCAAGGAGAACCACTCCTCACTTCCCCCTGAGCACACAAGGATGTCTGTGCGGGTTCAAGCCTTGGCACCATCTAGGTCAGTCATTAATAACAATTGCTAGTCCTCCTCTCTGTGCTTTGACCCCCTCATTCCCATACATGTCTTCCTTTTTCCAGGTGTTGTCACCTGCAGTTACCTGGTTTTATTAGGTCACCAGCATGGGCAGTACTCATACACATACAAGCCATGAGCCTTTTGGGGTAGAGCACAAGGAGCAGACAGTCTGTCATCCCCCCAGTACCCCAGGTCAGGCAGATTTGCAGGACCTGTCACTGGACTGTTGCTATCCAGTTATCCAGAACTATCCAGTTCCATCCAGGAGCCTCTGAGTTTAGCAGATCCCCTCCTGAGACAGCTTTGGACCCTTCAAACCCTGTGTCAATGAGTCCTGCAGCTTCATTATGTACTGGATGAAAACATTGCCACTGTCTGAGAAAGGTCTTGGGGGCTGTTCCCTGACCCCTCTGATGCTGCATCTGGGAAGCAGCTCCCCTGGCCATATCTAGTTTTATCATGTTCCACTCCCATTACTTCTTAGGTTTTACTCTGAAGCTCACCCCTGAACTTTCCTGTGCTGACAGCCTGCCCCAGGGCCTGAATGAGCGTGACCACAACCTTCCCAGGGCTCAATGTCCTTTTGTGAGAGAGCACGCTCTCCTTTCATCTCCAACTCTGAGCATTTCAAACTGTGACTACCAGAATTTGCTGTATCCAAGAACAGGAATCAAAGCATTTGCTCAGCCAGGCTGAGAGCTGGTAATTACAGAGAGGGAAGCTGAGTGTTTTCCACCAACCCGCAGATGCATGGAGGGGAAGTGACGCCAAAATTACCTAGGGAGCTTCATCACTAGGGAGGGAGGGAGGTGAGGATGGTGCAGAGAGGGGATGAGTCTTAAACTTGGCTGTCCACTGAGGTAGATCCAAGTGGTATTTACCGAGATCTTTGCCCACTTGTGCTATACCTCCAGGCACAACTCGTTCAAGCTGGCTTTGGCAACTGGCATTGGAAAAGGTTTTAGCAATCCTGTGATTCCATAGTTAAGAATCTCAACACTCAACCTAAGTGGAAGAGTTATCAAAATGCTGTGGAAATACACAGAGTTGGGGTATTTTTTCTGTCTTTTATGATTAAAGAATAAAAGAATCCAGTTTGGTAAATTTGATGTTACAAACCATGGCTGGCTGTGGTCCTTTCCCCCACTATCCAAACAGGAAATCTTCCCAAGGAATCCTTGATTACACAAAAATATCCTTTTCCTGATGGCAAAAGTTTTGTTCTCAGTAGGAGTGGTAGAAATATTCAGCTCTCCATGGCCAGAGCAGTAACATGAGGATGGCCAGACACTATTACATCTTGGTGTTTCTCCTGTGCTTAAGGGATGATGCTACCATGGGCTATCCTTGTGCTTTCGTAAGTCTTTGCACCTTCATTACCTCTATGGAGCTCAAAAATAGCAAACCACTGTCCTGAGTGCCTCAAAACCTTTCATATCCGTTAGCTAATCAACACTTTTAAGACCCCATAGAGTTGCTTAATGAGAACATAACTCCTTTATGGGTCTGCAAATGTGTGCTGCAGCCTTGGGAAACAGGAGCTTCTACTCTGTCTTGGTCAGACCATAAGAACAAAGAGACTTTCTGAAAACGAGACACTTAAACCCCCCAGATGTGCATACTATTGTGCTTCCAGCCTCTGGACGAACAGATATGTGCCAGGATCAGGGATAAGGGATCGGACTAGGAACATTTGTTAAGGTTAGATAATTCCCAGCTTCCTAGAAATGCTTCAGCTGAAGCTCAGAGACAGTAAATAATTTGCCTGTAGGCAAACAGAGCTGGTGACAGTATGGAGAAATCGTATTTCTTCTGAATCAGATGATCTCATTCTTCTGCTGTTTGTGGGCCATGGCTAATGGTGCTGCTTTCCAGTCAGGCCAGACAATCCTTCCAGGCTTAAGTGGAAAATGTCATCAGCCCTAAAATCAGCAGTACCATTATCACTTTAAATTCGTTGCAAGGCCGATCCATTTTTGCTGTCACTCTTTAGCATGATGAAAGCCATAGCAGGGCAGGGATGGATAATGAACTGCACTGTACTTGACCCTAATAATTCAGTTTTCTGCCTTAGTGGAGCACAAGAGCCATATTTTGAAAAACTCATTATAGTCAAGCTATCCATGGTCAGGGAGGGCAGGGCTAGATACATAAAGCAAACTGCCCTAAAAAGGTAAAACCCATTGGCCCTACATAATTATGATTATAGAACATAAATGCTCTGGACCCAGAATCCTTACTGATGTAGGAACAGTTTTTGCTAGTGGGATCAAATACTTTTCCTATTTAGAGCATACAGGAAACATGAAAATCAACATTCTTCATGAAATCAAATCTGTCCTCACCTACAGTGAAACTTAAACCATTGGGAAACTTTCAACTTTAAATGAAGAATAGATGGAAGGATTTGGTTCACATACCTAGACCCTGAGAGCACTTTGATCCAGGTTTGAAATGATTTCATTTCCAAAATGCTTCACAGGAAAGTCCTTCTAAGTCTGAAATGAAACAAGTTTGTTTTTTTTTAAAGGAATGTTTCAGATATTCCATTTGAGCAGCTTCCACATCCCCACTTTGTTTTCACCATAACTGCTTCATGCATGAAAGCAACTTGACCGCTTTCTGACCAAGTATTTCACTGAACTCCCAGACAGGTATCATAATGGGAAAACAGCTCTACGAGGAAGGTCCATTTGCATTACAGCACATTGCACAGATTTAACACACACAGTGGTGAATAAAACCCTTTAAACACTTGTTAACTCTGGGCGCAGAAATGAGTTAAGCTCATTTGTCTCTCCCTCTAGATGAATATTTCATTTTCTCTTTCAATCCCATTTTGGCGTATGTTCAGTCAATAAAAGCTGCTGGTGGATCTGAAGTCACCACAAAGTAATGCCTGGCATTAGGGATGCAGAGGGCAACGTGTTATAACAAAAATCGTTGATTTTTATCTCATTTGGATCCACTTCAGGTATTGGCTTTTTGTGTCTGTCTTCAGAGCTGTCAGAGTGGTTGGGAATGGTGGCTGATGAATTCCATTCGTCTCCACCTCTGGCAAACGCAACGGAGCATCTTTAGAGATTTAATGAAATCATCATTGTCCTGATCAAATAAACCAACCCACCTTTGATTTGCAAGTCAAAGCCACTAATTTAAACAAAACTTGCTTTTCACACAGTTTGAAATCAGAGCCTGAGAAACCCTGTCCTGAAAGATGTTTTGGTTGATTGCATTCCCAATGCTTCTTAAGAATTCAAAGTTTAGTTGCCACTTTGTTAAAAAGGGGGCAAAAAAGTCTGCTGTGACACCCTGAGCACCTTTTCAAATGGGGCAGGCATTTCTTCCCTCTGCATCTCTGTCACGTACCATGCAGCCCGAGATGATAACTGAGAACTGAGTAAAGCAGATATTTGACAGAGAAATAAGGCTTTATATTGGTTCATCCTGTCAAACAGTGGGATGAATTACAATGAAACATGTTGCTTTAAACACCCCACTGCTGAGAAATAGTCAAATTTGCCTTTGTGGACTGGAACTGGGAAGAAGGGGAGGCAAGGAGGAAAATCTCCTAATGACCAGCCGAACACTGTAAGAATTAATAAGTATGGATCATTTTTATTGGCCTGACCCAAAGTTTCATGGAAGTCATTGCAAGTCTCATCACTGATTTCTGAGTATGTCAGGTTGGGTAGAAGAGACAGAAATTGACTTTGCAAAGTCAATGGGGATGTATCGACCTGTGCTGCTAAACAGCAGGCCCTGTCTTTATTCCTTCAGGATCATGAGGCTGTGAAGTGAGCAGTCTTTAATGAGGAAATAAGGCAGTTTGGAAGTCTATCCTGCTACCTGCCTCCTAATTCATCCCAGGATTAATTTTAAAGTTAAAGAGAGCATCCAGAGATGGCCTGTGCTTCAGCCAGTGAGGCCCATACAACACGTTGACTCCAAAAGGCTGTTTGGAGATAGCCAGCAGGCACAGAGAGCTGGAGCTTTGATCTCCAAATATTGCTAAATAACTAAATGAGTTTTACTTCCAACCACCAGCCTGTAAAGTGATGTTTTAGTGTGTATGTGGAGAGTGTTCAGGTGTTTGGGGACATATCTGTAATTAGAATAAGTAAAGCTTGCCATCTGGAGAGGAAATCTGCTTCCTTCTCTACATGGCTGGGGTAGCAGGCATTTCCACATATGCTATCAACAGAGAACTTTCTTCCTCAGGTATCGCCTGATTCATCAATGAAGAAGGGCTTGACTTGTCATTTGAGTCCTGGGTATCAATCTGGTATGGCTTAGGCGAGGGGAAAAATCATGGTCACTGAAAACAGTCCCCCAGTGATGGGCCTCAGGCAATACCTTAGAGCAATCCTCCCCTTGCTGGTTTTCATGGTTTTATTGCCTTCCAATAATAGAAGAATTTCTGAATGCTTTTGTGAATCAGTGAGAAATGCTGGGGTTTGTTCCAACAGTGAGCTTTCCACTGACTTGGTTGCTAGGGGAAGCTTGAAACTGAGACCCAAGACTGACCTGAAAGTTCAAGCATCAGAAAATAAGAGAAACCAATAATTATTCAACAGTCTTGTGTTCTGGGGACATGAGTATTGCTTGCTGTAGGGCCATGCCCTGACTGTCTCCTTGCCCTATGCCCAGGAGCTTTGGGAATGGGAAAGGCATCTGCTGACCATGCTTGGTGCAGAGGGGCTGAGCTACTGATGGCTTAGTGCAAGTGGGTCAATGTGTTTGCTATGTGACTTCCACCAGGAGGTTGTGTATACATTGCTCTTCCCTCTATAAAGAAAAAAAGGAATATTCTAGCTGAAGATGTTATTTTGGTCAGCAAGAGCTTTCACTGGGGAAAAAAGAAACCTTTTTTAATGCTATAGTAAGGAGCTTTTAACACGCTGTAATAGAAACTACAATGGGATCTCCATCTCCTTGCTAAGCTTCAGGACTTGGCGTCATCCCTTGTCATCAATATGCAACTAATGACTCAAGCCGTTAAATCATCCCTGGTGCCTTTTCCTGCTGAGTAGGTGGAAAATACTTGTAATGGCTGTTTTGGGGGTGTGTGTCTGTTTGTCTCAAAGAACTTTAAGCTTAGAGACATTAACTCATCCATTTAAATTGCACTTGACATTTGCTGGGTGGGTGGTTTCCTTCCCTGTGGTTTTGTCCTTATGGCAGAGCTAAGGTGGTTCCCTGGTTACTGTCCTTCTCCTGACCTTATTGCCATGCACCAGCCCTGACCTGCTGGAGCACAGCATGACTTTGCTCTTGGTGTCTCCAATAACCCTCTTACTGAAAATCTTAGAGACCACCATACCCGTATCTGCAATATGGATGTGTGTCCACTATCCCAGAGTTACTTCGCAAAGACCCAAACACAGCCAGGACTTGGCAAAGGCTCTCAATCACCATTTAACAAAGCAATGTGCTGGCACTGCAACACAAATTCACATTGTTTTTGTTAGCTGAGTTGTCCAAGCACTTGCCTTGACTTAGGGATGGATTCTTCTTTCTTCTGTACAAGGGACACTTACTTTGAGAAGCAGATGACACTGAGTCTCTTTCAATTCCCTGAGTTTGATTCTAATGAATCACCTTTCAAATAAGAAGGTTCATCTTCTGGCACTGAGTTTGCTGATGTTTCAGAGTGCATAGTATGCAAACTTGCACAAGTGCGAGTAGATGCACATTTGTAAATGTTCATACATTCAAAGCTATAGGAATATACACCGGAGATGGAGGTCTTCCATCATCATATACCTAGCCAGAGTGTTCCTGGGTTTTGTTGAAGGTCTGATGGAGATCTTTAAGGAGATCTGAATGTGCAGTTTGATACCTGTGCTACTGCTGCTCATTCCTTCCACCTCAGCTTGGAGGACTTGAAGGGTTTATGCACACAGTTTTTCCAGAGCTGTGGCCTTGGGAACACCCTGGGATGTGCTGTATCTCTGCAGGGACATGGAGTTGGAAGCAAGCATTATTCAGGCTCTATAAAGGTGTAAAAATATGTGAGTTTTGGGTTGTGTTTTTTTTTTGTTTTAAACTCTGCAACAAGCCAGAATTCAAACCTGATCAATTCATTTCTCAATTCATAAACTGAATTAATGCTTTTTTTGATACGGCAAGTGGAAAAAATCACCTGCCTATCTGCTTTACAGAGCAATTGGTTATCATTCAGGTACTGTCTGCAAAAGATAAGGAAATGCTGCTTTAAAGGAAATTTTATCAGAGAATGCTTTGAGGTTTGAAAATCATTTCAGGAGTGCATTTCTACCCTGATGTGAAGACAATCGCATCTTTACATCTAAATAGCACTCTACATCTGGTCAAAATGATTTATTTAGTTGGTTGGGGCTTTGGTTGTTATTTCTGGGTATATTCATTTGAACAGAAGCAAAAACTCTCAAAGTGCCTGCTCTCCAGTTCTGTTCAATTGATGTTTAGAGAAGAAGGACAATATTTTAAGGAAGAAAATCATTCACCTGCTTCCCTTGTGGCTTCAGCAATGGTGTTTGTGTTACTGTTGGGATTCCTTTGAGAGCTTCACTGGAGACTTGTTTTCTCTCTGAGATTGCCTCTAATGTCTTTTTCAAGCAGCACCCAAATAGCTAAAGAATAATCCAGAACTTACTGAGGCATTCAAAATGGGCTCTTTTAAAAAAGGAGACAAGGATTTATGACTGGTGAGCACTTGTTGCAATGAGCGTGGAGAACTGTGGCTCTAATAACAGCAAGATTTATGGCTTCCAATTCATCAGCCCCCAAGTTACGCGAGAGGTTTTTATGACTGGAACTTTGTCAAGACAATGCAGGCACCTGAAGGTTAAGTCTCTATTTTCATGAATACAAGTTACAATTGGAAGGTTTGGGTTATCAGAAAGGAGTTCTGAATCATCTGTAGATTAAAGTGGAACAATAGCTCTCACAAGAAGACTTATTGGGAGGGAAGTACAGCTGAGGGCAAAAAAGCTAGTGGGACATATTGAAATCAAAGGGCATTCTCAAGCTACTGCTTGAAAAGAAGTCCTCCTTTAGGTGTGATACCCTCTTTCAGGGACTGACAAGAAAGTGCTGTGGTAGATCCCATGCTTTAAGACTCTACAGACCATCACATCGAGCCTGACACAGGGTGCCCTTGGATGTGACAGGCAACAGCTTCCACTCTACAGCTGGGTCTTTCTTCAGTTAGTGTCAGCATCACTTTCTGCAGTGGATAGTAAGAAATGTAACGAGTGCTAAAGATCTATCCTGCAGGTTCTCTGCTTGTAAGTCAGCTCTGTCCGTTTAACTCACTGTTCCTCACTCTACCCATCCTCCAAGGGCAGATGTATTTTTCCATTTCAAGAGTGTCCAAAATAGCTTCCTTCTGACTCTATCTTTCCATCCATGGTATTGTCAAGCTTCATCCATGCCGTGGTCAAGCTCTATCCCTTGTTACCTTTTGGCTGAGAGGAGTAAGCTCGATCTTCTGGTGCCTTTGCATAATGATGATTTCTGTTTCTGAGCCTCCCTGGCCCAGCCAAGCTGCATCTGCTGTAATCAACCAGGCTGTAAAGGAGGCCATTGGAACTGCTGAACAATGGCTTCAAGAAGCTGATGTTTAAATAAACTTGTTTATTTTCTTGGATCAGGGTTTGGGTTTGTTTTCCAAAGTCTTTTGCAATATTCTCTTTACATCTGTCTCTCCTGTGTAGCTGCCCATCTAGATTTTTAGGAGAGACCTTTTCTCTGCTGGCAAAACAGATGCTTTGGCACTAGTTAAATGGGTACCCATTGTGTTTGCCAGTTGGCCAAAAGGCAGGGATGTAGTACATGCTAATGTCTCCTGCCCAGGAGATTGAAGTATCAGGATGCAGGCTTTACCTCTTGTGCTTCTAGAGATATATAGTTCCTAACAGTAAGAAAAGTAACCAACTTCAAAAGAACATGCAAGCTGGAATGCTTGTTATTGTGTGATTTTGCCACTCAGGTTCACCACAACCCTCTTCCTAAGCCTCTGCTCTGCTTAATCCTTTTAGAGCTCTTCTGCTGCTTTGGATTTTGCAGGTGTCCTCCTGCAGGAAGCTTGTTCATGCCTGGGGGATCTTCAAAGCTGTTCAGGTTTTGTCTCTTCAATATGGGAACTGTTTGCTGAGTGAGAACATCAGTTTTGTCCCAACCCAAAAACACTTGTAAGAAGCAAAGGCCTTTTGAACTCAAGAACACCACAGCATGCTCCCTTTCCAGTGTTTTCTTCTTCTGCACTGGCTCACAGTCCCTGGTATTTTAGAAGCAAACTATGCTGTTGAGATGCTGCCTTCCTGCTTTGATCCTGCCTTGCCCTGACTCTCACAGCCTTTCTTTCCTTGAGCACAAGATTTGTCTCATCTAGATGCAGCTGTGTAAGTCAGAGTCATTCTGGGCTTGCTTCATAGTTATTAAGGAACTCCTAGTGGGCAATTCATCTTCCCTGTCCTACATCCACTTCTCAAGAGAGGCACCTCTTGTCCTTCAGGGCTGCCTTCTTCTCTCTGTTAACTACAAAGGTGGCCACTCAGATGTAGATGCCTTTTTGCTTGGCTCAGTCAGAGCAGATTAATGCCCCCACCTGTATAATTAACCAAAAAAAAAAAAAACCCCAATTCTACACATGACATTGAGTAAATGGGCTGAAAATGTACAAATGAATTCCCAGAGGTTCAATTTAAATGTTCACTTCATTCCACGTAAGTCTAAAGTTATCCTCAATAATTCCTTCTGGCAGTTTCATGGTGGGTATTTTGCTGTGATGGTGCTGATGATTTGCTCTATGACATTTGCAATGCCCTAGTTTCCTGTTTTTGCAAAGAATAATTTGTCTTAATTTTCTCTTTGAAGTTGCAAGCAAAAGAATAAATCCAAATAAAGAGTGAAATCTAAACCTGGTCACTTTGCTGGATATTTTAGGTCAATAAATCATCCTCATGCATACCTTAGTATCTCAGCTTTCCACTCCAGTGGATGAGAGCTCTTAATGCTTATTAAAATAGCAGATATAAGTGATTGCAGTCTGAAGATGGAAAACATTGAATATGCAAAGATCTGTGGATTTTGTGATTTTACTTGGCTAAGGGTGAAAATCCTTTGATTCCTTCAGAGCCAGAGATAAGAAAAAGCTTTTCTTTCAGTGAGGACTACCCACAGTTTTGAGCCAAACATTGTTCCGAAAAGGTACAATTGCATCACTGATGATAATGTTCAAGTTGGGCTGTGCCAGGGATGGACATTTCTGGCCTGTTTTTCAGTTTAAATGTTAGGGACAGACTGAGGAGACGGCATCAGAAGCACCAGTTAGTGCTACTAATGCAGCTAATGTTCTGGATGCAGGTTCTGGATGGTCTGATGATGACCAAAGTTGATTTACTAGATGGAAACTTGATTCTAAGGAGCACTTCAAAGTGACATTACTAAAAGCAGAATGATGTTTCTCAAGAGAAATACAGGAGTTTTAATGAGGCAAAGATGTTTATGGAATGAGCCTGACTTCCCTCATTGTATTATTTTATCCAGGCAAATAAAAATCCTCAAGGCCACAGCCTTCTTTTAACAAGACAACAAAAAGTTCTGGCAAGAAACTGAAAACTTTTAATGAAAACCAGGTTTGCAGCTTTTCTTATTTCCATTCCTCTCTACAGTCTTCCTAATAAGCTGTAAATCAGATCCTCCAGGGTCCATTTCTACTTCTCAAAACATCACTTTCCTTTCTCCTTCTTTACAGGGACCATTTTCTGGGTGGCAGGTCCTACTACATATGGCCCTCCATGCATTTATGCCATCTTAGCTGCTGCCTCCTGGAAGTATCATCATAAATGAGATCCATCATTCTGAATCTCAGTACCCTGCAAATGGGGCCATGGACTCACATTCTTGGCACTGAAGTTGCACTATTTTTCCCTTTCAGATAAACAGGGATGTATTCACCATTTCTAATATTTGATTCCCCTGTCAACTTAGGAGAAAATAATAATTACAGCCTGCTCTGCAGGACTGGGAATTCTAATCAACACCAAAGCAGGAGCAGTACGGAATTAGCAGCTTGTTTTAGCTGCTTTGTTAGAATTTATCACGCAAGAAATTGCCAGTGTCAGCCAGCAGGATTTTAACCACTAAATCTACAAGTGACACATCATTGGTATAATTGCCACTGCAGCAGCAGTTAAAATCCCCACCATTTGCTGTGGAACAATGAAGTCCAAAGAGAAAGTTGCACAAATCAGTCAGAGGCACTGTGCCGTTGTCTGGAGAAATCGGGGTTTTCAACCCAGAGGCAGAGCTTTGCACCTTGTTACTGCAAGGTTTAGGGCTCTTCATGCCACCCATTAGCCCTGCGTGAAGTTGGATAACTGAAGCGTGAAGAGGAACTGAAGTCAGGACTTCTTTTGGAAGGTAATATGGGGCCTTTGTCCACAAAAGGGGCATTAAGTCGATCTGAAGAGCGCCAAAGAACTTGCATTTCACATAGATTTGAGCCAGTCTAGGGTTGAGACCCACTCTTATAAGGCTTTTATGCAAGTACAGGACCACACTACTAGTTTTCCTCTTTCAACTTGCCTGTTTTTCACAGGGAGAGCTGGTCTCCATCAGCTCAAAGTTCCATCTCTCCAATTACCCCATGGCTCTCAACTATGCCACCTTCAGGTGTCTGCCTGGTATGTGGCATAGGATATTGGCCATGTCTCCATGTGCTGGAGCATGTTTGGGCTCCTCTAGTCTTTGGGACAGTGATTTTTAAGAGGCAGTGCTGGGCAATATGCTACAACAGGGGAACAAATTAAGGCTGCAATAGGTGCCCATGCTAAAAGCAAGGTGGACTCAAGTCCATTGTAGTTCTCAATGAGAGAACTGCAATCTCTCATTGACTTCCAGTCTTTAAGCTGCTGTTAATTCAAAAAGCTCCTTTGTTCACCTCTGTTACAGAGTCAAGAGCTTTTCTGGCTGAGATGAGTTGGAATCCATGTAAGAGCAGTAAAAGACCTTGTATAGCAGAGTTTTAGTCTGCTCCTCTGAACCTATCTGCATGTTACTCTGCAGCTTAGACGCAATGGATCAAGACCCTGCAGCCTGCTCATAGGGCTGCATGGGCTTCATTAAGTGTACACACGTACTAAGTTGTCTTGATTCTTGCTTTTTTTCCTCTCAAGCACCTGAGAAGTCTAGACAAATGTGAGAACGCAGGAAAAGAGCTTTTAAATGCATTATAAATCCCATTTTAACTCAAGTAATTATAGCTACAGCATAATTAAAATATTGTGTAGGAAAAGAAAATAACCCTACTAAACTTAAACCCTGGGTGTATTAGCATATTGCCATCTGCAGATAACGGAACCTTTTACCTTGAAACAAAATGATCCACAGCATCTTTTGCCAGGAACAGGGACCCTGCTCAGCACATCTGGGTCCTGGTCAGAGAGGGAAAGGTCTCTGCTTGCTGTAAACTTCCACCCCCTCCCTATCTTAAAGGTGAGAATAAACACGTTCAAACAGTAGCAATTACAAATCAAAATGTCACAGCAGAAGCAAAATCCTTGTGACATAAAATGTCTCATTTCACATTGATTGGAAAGTTCCAGCCTGAGAAATGACAAATGCTGAACTTGATTGCAGGAACACAGCCCTTTTCTTTGCCAGTTACAAGCAGCAGAACAAGCCATCATGCCTGCAAAACAAATGCAACTATTTCTTGACCAGCTGGAACTTAGTAATTTCAAGAGTAATAAATTTGCTGCTGTAAAACACCCAAACCTGTGACACTGAATCTTCATCAGTCACAGAAAAGCACCATATACGTCAAAGAAAGTTTGAGGTAATAAATCTGATAGAAACATACTCACTCGGGTCAATCAAATCCTTTCCATGCCAAAGTGACTGAATTGCTTTGATTAGTGACATGGAATATTCTTACTGCAAGAAGTGAAGGGAAGGATGGATGTTTCTTCATGTCTCCAGCTGAAGCAGAAATCACAAGGCACAGCACCAAAATTACAGGGTGAATGTCTATGTCCTGTGTTATGCTGGAGGTCAGGCTAGATGATGATGATAACATTTCCTTCTGGCCTGAAAAAAAAGGCATCTGTGAAAATACAATCAGAGCTTATGGGCCATTGAATGCATGTGCTCAGGAATTATGGTTTTTAGCAGTAGAAATGACATTATCTGCAAGAACAAATACGCTGCATCTCCCAGAGCCAGCAATGGAGCCTGAAAATGGGAAAAGTATAAGGAGACAATCCCAACCTGCTTAATTGCTTCACAAATCAAAAGTATGGGCAATAACTCCTGTTTAGGGGAAATTCAGATGAGAAATATGATTACTGTTCTCGGCAGGGGAAAGACAGCACTTTGACAAAGGGAAGGCTGATTCTTTTGGAGTGATCCAGGTGCTGGGCCTGCCTTGCCAGAATGCCTTGGGAAGGTCAAAGTATGTCCAGGTTTCAGTAGTTTCGTGCAGCTTAGGGAAGACTCAAGCTGGCACAGTTTTGCTCATGGACTGAGTTCACTTTTGTGTGTGCTGGGCAAAACACAGGGCGGTTTATGGGCCTTATTTTGAAATTCAAATGCATGTAACAAAACCATTCTATGCACATACAAAACTTGTATTTCTCTTCACGAAAGCAGCTTGAGATCTTATTAATACAAAGACATATAAAGGCTGAGAACACTGGGGCTGTTCAGCCTGGAGAAGAGAAGCTGCATGGAGACCTCAGAGCAGCTTCCAGTGTCTGAAGGGGGCTACAAGGATGCTGGAGAGGGACTCTTCATTAGGGACTGTAGTGATAGAACAAGGGGTGATGGGGTCAAACTTAAACAGGGGAAGTTCGGGTTAGATCTTAGGCAGAAGCTCTTCCCTGTGAGGGTGCTGAGGCACTGGCACAGGGTGCCCAGAGAAGCTGTGGCTGCCCCATCCCTGGCAGTGTTCAAGGACAGGTTGGACACAGGGGCTCAGAGCAAGCTGCTCCAGTGGAAGGGGTCCCTGCCTGTGGCAGGGGCTGGAGCTGGATGAGCTTTAAGGTCCCTTCAACCCAAACCAGTCTGGGATTCTGTGATTCTTTTAATGGGGCAGTGGATGGAATGTTTGTACATAAGTAACACCCAAGGGAAAGCTGTGTTGGTGTTCATGTGTATTAAGCTTCCAGACTATCCTGTGCAAGGTATCTTGCCCCAGATATTTTTTTCCAGTAGGAGAAAAATGATGTTTTGCTTAATCTGAATAAAATGCTAATATCTAATATATAATATCTAACATCTAATATTTAATATCTAATATATGATATCTAATATCTATTATATTTAATATATTATATATCCACTGGCAACTTAGACAGGCAGATTCAGCCAGTGCTGGAGTAACATGAGAGACAACATCTAATCTGGTATCTTGGCTTTACATAGAGGATTTTGAAGGGTTAAGAATAATTCCAGGTATCAAACCAACCCAATACAAATAGAAAGCCCAAATATTTGGCTGCGTGTGTTTGTCTTTGCATAGAAACCTGGGTTTGGGGTTGGCTGTTCTCTGCTTGTTTCAGTGCCCACTTGCATCTGCCCAATGCATCCTTGTTTGTAAGATCACACCATGATGGAAATTCAAGCTCTGCACATACACGCAGTAATAGGTTTGCAGCTGCGGGTGGAAGCAGGTGCTGTACAGCTTTTGTACCAGCTTTTGGCTCATTTTGTTCTGACTTGTTTCCTTTTCCCCCTCCCATTCTATGCCTCAGAGTTATTTGCTTTCTTCTGCAGAGGGAAAGCTGCTGTTGTTGGCAGTGGCTGGGAGAAGGGTTTGCCCATTGGGCAGGAGAGGCTCATTCCATGTCTGGGCTCAGCCTGAGCCATGAGCAGAGTGGCTGCTCCAGTATTTTCATTTCTTAACTGGGAAGGCTGGTCCAGCCAAACAATAGGGGCAGAGGTGGAGCTGGATTTGATGCAGCAGCTGGGAGGTGAGTGTGGGAGGCTGAGAGTGATAGATGGCTGTGGAACACAAAGGACAGGGTTAAAGCCCCTCAACGTGGTGCATGGTGCAAGGGTGAAGCTGCTTTTATTCTTTCCTTACTATTATTACAGGGATTAAGTGGGATTTAATTGGTGCTTTGGCCTTGAACTGCCCTCAGTGTGGGAGCTGGAGAGCAGACACAGCCAGCAGCTACTGCAAAGCCAGTGAACTCCAGCCTCTCACCTTTGCTGGCCTCTCCGAAGCAAGCAAACACTCCATTAATTAGCTGTGATGAGTAGTGCTGGGAGGCATCACCCAGGAGAGAGGAGCCAGGGAAAGGAGGGGGCTGGAAAAGTCAATCCAGTGGAAGAGTAAACTCTTCCTGGGTAGGAGGATGCAAAATGAATATGGGCTGCTCTTTATCTTCATCATCTGCCTGGTGCTGGCGAAAAGGGCAAGGAGGCAGGAAGGTCCCCTGCTCTGCTTACCCACATGAGAGCTTTGTTGCACTTCTTTGTGACACTTCCAACATCTGAGTCACAATGTTGAGGAGCAATCCAGTATACCCAGTGGTAGATTTAGACCTGGTCCCCAGCTTGGGTTTGGACCATTCCCAATGTTTTTTTTCTCATTGAAATCCCTCATGCAGTTCAAGGAACAATTCCCATCATACTGTAGAGAGGAAGAGTTAAACTGTAATGACCTGGGTGATTGCCCATCACCTTCCATCAGTGTTAGGGGACAGTCTGTGACAGGACAGCTTTCCTGGTATCAGTGCAGGCATGGACCACTGCAGGGTGATGGCTGTATGATAGAGTAAAGCATCGGGCTCAACAACTCTGCCAGTGCATCTCTGGGTCACCCTGCCAAATGTGCATAGAAAGTTGTGAATTGGAGATGAGCACCGTGTTCTTCCAGAGCTTTCTAGGAGATGTACCCATGAACAGTGTTCCATGGGAACTGCTGTTCTTGTCCAGGTATAGATGAGGTTGGAAGTCCGGTTGCTCCCTACTCCTAAGATTCAACCACAAAAAGCTCTCTTAGCAAACCAAGTATCTATAAACTTCTTTGTTGGCTGATCTGTGCTCTGAAGGATTTCAGCAAACTTTATCCAGGATACTGAAGGTTCACCCAGCACAGTGTGTACCTATCTCCTGCATATTCAAAGTAGGGCATGTGCATGTTCCCTACTGCTTCTGGGATGCATGAGGAGATGTTAAAGCTATTTACAACATATGCACTATGCTGAGTCCTTCTCATGGTAGAAAGACACTTCAAGATGCCCTGTTGGCATGAGTTGCCCAATCAATGCATTGGCATAGGGTCTCTACTGCACCTTATCTCACACAGGTCTGGATATACTAACCTATATTTTCTGGGGCCTAGAAACAAAATGACTCCTGAGCCCTTTGCCAGACCTGTGTAATGCCTGAATGGGGTAGTTTTGTTATTTTTGCTGCTTCTTGAATCAGGTTACATAGGTCCATTCAACCAAAGCATTTTACAGAATACCTGATTTTTAGAGTTCTTATTTTATCCCCAACTTTTCAGTCATGAACTCAATTTCAAGGCCAGCAGCAGCTGATGAGAAATGCCAGCTGCCATTACACCCCTCTGGACCTATTTCTCACAGAGACTTGCATGCTCTAATGTTGATCAAGGAAACTCCCGAAGGCAGAGACCAGTGATGCATTTAGGAGACTCCGTGGAAATGCAGGAGTTTTGTGCTGTGACAGGGTTATGATCCTGCTTTTGTTTAACTGGACTTTCAAACTTCAGGTCTCTCTTATGCCATTGCTTCCAACACCCTGAACTTCCAGTGAAGCTGTCCAGGGCTTTGCTGGCTATTGGAGACCCAGTGTGAATCTGTACATGTGATGGCTGCTTCATTGTTAGGATAAATGAGCAGAACATCTCCAAATATGCAGTTTCTGCAGACTATCTTTGAGTTTCTTAGAGTCCTCACTGTAGAAACGTACCATGTCCATCACCACTTTTGAGTCCACTCTGTTAGTGTTGGCTATAATGAGTCAGCAGGATGATGTTTAGATGGCCTACATGGGGTATGATGCACAGAGAAGCTTCACCCAGGGTTTATCAAGAGAAGTCCATTGAGTTGTGGAGTTTATAAAGAGCTCTGGATACAGCAAAATCCTTTTGCCAAGGTAGCAATAATCTTCCTTCAAAGCACGTATTATTGGGTTATTGTAAATGCTACAGGTGAATTGTGGTGCATAAGGTCAAAGGACAATTGCTTTCATCTGTCTGAAATATACTCTGAGAGCCTATTAGTACCTCATGTTTAGTGTTATCCTGGCTGAGTTAATTCAGTCCACCTCTTGCCAAGTGCCACTACATAAACCTCGCTGACATTTCCATTTCCACTTCCCTTTGCTGGCAGCAGATCTTCTGATTTCCTCCCACTCAAGATTTTAAACTTTTGGAAGAATCTCTTCTTTGTGTGAATCAGGTTGATCTTCCTTCCCTGCCCAAGGAAACGCATTCTGGCAGGAATCACTGATACAATCAACTTCATTGGACTTTGCTTATTCAATCCGTATTCTCAGCCAGCACTACCTCCTGTAGATGGAGACCAAACCAAGAGGGGAAGAAAAGTGAGTTGTTAGGGGCCTTTACTATTTCTCTGTATCACCTTCAATGATAACTCAGACTTGTAGGAATGGTCCTTGAATGTCTATGGGAGCTGCTGTAACAGAAAGTGCCTCACTCCTTACATGATGATCATTGGCCTCCATGCTTGTGGCTTGTACCAATGTTAACTAGATATTTCTGGAGATTCACCCTTCTTTCTGCAATTCTTCCTCCAATTAACTAAATTTCCTCTACAAACTATAATAGGTGACAAAAGAACACCACCAACAGCAGCTGGTTTTGGGTCCTATCATTCTCTTGTCTTTGTCTCCTGTACAGCACTAGGCATTTCTTGCCTGCTTTGTCTAATCTGTTTTTACACATCTCCTTTGTAATGTGATGAATTATGTCCTGTGGGTGCCTGTTTTACTCTATTAACTGTCAAGGGAGTCCAGATAACTTGTTTAGATGGAGGTAACACTGAGGACATTTACATTTGGACAAAGAATATCAGTCCAGAGTACCTAAGGGGTGAGATTCATCTCATTGTGCTTTAGGTGTCCAGAGAGAGGATGTCAACAGCTGAGCCAAGGCATCAAGACATTCTTCATCCTCAACAAAGACAACTTAGATGTTGGAAGAGGGGATGACTAATCTATCCTTTGGCTATAAAAGGAGTCAATATGGCTAGCCAGGATGTCAGTACTCATTTTGCAGATGACTCAGGGTGGGATTTAGCTGGAGAGCCTCACATTGTTGCAGAGCAATGGCTGAGCCCTGGCCTATGGCCACACACCATCATTTGTCAGCAACTCGTCTGGCACCGCTCTGCTACTGATGGTATAGGGAAAAATATTACCTGAGCCTAGTCCTTCTGAACATGATGACTGAATTTCCCCAGACTCCAGCAATAGAAAGACCAAAATCCACTCACCTTTTGACTCTGATGTTCTGTCACAACAGCTTTGCAGCGAATCGATCGCTCACATCAGGCATCCATATCTCAAAACATGCAAATAGCTCAGTCAGGAAGAAACAAGCCTCTGAGCACACTGCTGGGGGAGGATGTGGGATACAGAGAGAGGTGATGCTGGCTGTTACCTTAGCAACAATCTCTATCTGGAAGGGATCTGAAACAGGCAGTCTGACCCCTGGCAATAATGTTTGAACCTTTAATGACTTAAATAATGGAATAATTCTCTGCTGTTATGAAAGGGAACAGCAAGTAGCCTCAGTTGAACGTCACTTGTAACCATAATGGGTGAAGCCAAGTTTCACATGCTTAGACTTTGGCAAAGAAGGTGGTACCAAAATACATGCAAGATACAATGCCTGGAGGAAAACGGGCCTGATTTTCCACTTGAACCAAACTCATGTTTTTCTAACTCCACAGAGAGCTGAGTCACTGTTTCTTTCTGAAAGGAGACAAGGCGGTTTAGGGTATTAGTAATAAAGCAGTATCGAGCTGTCATACAGCACTGTTAACCCATAGGTTTCAATATCCATTGATGCCACAGAAGGGAAGCTTGCAATCCCACTTGCATTTCAAGTTTGCTATTACTATTTGATTGTGTGTTTTGTTGTGGCTGAGTAATTCTACATTGATGCCCTGGAGAGGTTGGCTCAGCCTTGAGCTTGTTTCACGAACAGTTTGTGTGGCCTTTTTTGGCTAAAGACTTGTTGAGTAATAGAAGAAGACCCAGAAGCTTTATGATATATTCTAGATTGCCACCTGTTGCTTCTTTAGCCACTATTCTAATCACAAAAATATTTAAGTTAGAAGGCCACTTTGGAGATCCATCTAGTCTACACCCTGCTGAAAGCAGGACTCAAAAGTAGGTTTTACATACAGGCAAAAGCTCTTGCCATAGACATGCTCTTGATTAAGTCTTGTTTACCTGAATCAAAGAGCTTTGCTCTGGAGGAGACTTCTACCTTCACTTGCATGTATTTTGTGGTTTCTTTGTGATGATAGGAGGAAGATAAATTGCAACAGAGATTTGTATTGTTTTGACTGTGTTCTGTTGGAACCTCTTACTGCTACAGCCCACCAACAACTGACTTAGGAACGATAATGTCCATCTTGCTATTCATGCCTCATTTTTCATTGTATCATGGGAATGGCTACCTTGCCACCTACTTTTTCCATGGTACAAGCCATTTCATGCAGACCAAGTGGAATCTGGTCACTTAGCACCGATTTCAGCCTTCCTATGCCTTTTATATCATTTAGTGCAGGACTATGACTCTTCCTTGGCTTTGGCCCATGCTGCCAGCTAGCAATCAATGTTCCCTTCATAGTCTTCGGTAAATTCCCCATGTCCTCAATACTCCCTGACAAAATAAGCTGAGGTACCTATTTCTCTTCACTAACCCTCAGCAAAGCCCAGAACAACCATCTCAGAAGGAAGGACCTGCATTAATTCACCATTTAGCACTGTGTGGGTAACTGTCATGGAAATGGCTTTCTGCAGAATGCTTTCATCTGCTTCAAAGATTCCTGGCTCTGGAGCTGGCAGTGATGAGAACTGTAGTGCTTCTCAGGATAAAAAGCCCTGGGGTAACATGAAAAGAAGCAATAGAGGTGACAGTCAGGCTGTTCTCTGCCCTGCTCTCTGTTCTGCAGTTTGAACAAGGCGAGAAGACTGAAATAGTTCTTACACTGGGGGAAGCAGCCAGTTGCCACTTCTCAGTCCTTGGCATTTACTTCTTTGCATTGGTGGTTCAAAACCTGCTCCCCAAAAGCTGGCCCAGATCTATTCACCGATGAGGTGCGTGATGCTCCCCTCACCAGGGCATGAGGTTCAAGAAGCTGGTGTGGTTTGTGGTAGTGGAATTACATCATTTGTCCACAGTAAGTTTGCTTTGCCTTTTAATATTGTTATCAATCAAGAGGATTGAATGCAAGAAGGGCAGCCTTACATATTACAGTTGAATTGATCTGAAATGTTATTCACCTGGAAGAGCCATGCCCTTGCTCTCCCCATAGGCCCAAGTGATCCCTGGGGATTCATCAGTTGCTGGTTTTAATCAGAGGGGAGAAGTCAGGACATCTAAATGAGCATTAATAATCTGATGCTAAATATAAGGCTTGGGAAGATGACACTCAATGCAGGGGCCTGATTTTGCCTTTTATAACCTTATGAAACACAACGCCTGTGCTCAGGAAAGCAGGTGGATGAATCTGGCACTTTGTAAGAAAAATGAGTTTTGGATCTATGGAGAGGAAAACAGAACTCCTCCACAATAACAAAGTGGGATAAGCTGTGGAAAACTGGGGTTTCTGCCAGTGGAGAAGCAGAAATGGGGCTACTGGGGAAAACATCATGCCTCCAACCTTGAACCCCATCTTTGCCTTGGTGCAGCCATCAACAGAGCTGCCTCTCTGAGCCATGTTCTGATATGAAACACATTAATCAATTGTATGAAGATTTGGCCACCAAGGAATGGGGTCCTGAGGAGCCACTTTGCCACTCCGAGCAGCTGCCTAAGGTCACATCAAGTCCATGCCTTAAAAATGGGTGTGTGGGAATTCTTGTGCCTGGGGTATCTCACCTGCACAGATGAAGCGAGGCCCGAATCACTCAGTTCTGAATGACTCCTCTCATGCTATTTACAGAATTTTCAGTGTTTGGCCACAGATTAGTAGGAAACTGCACACAAAAGTCTCATTCACTCTTGTAATCTGGATTTTGCAATGCAGTTTAAAGGTTATCTCTAACTTCTCTGTTAGTAATTGCAGAACAGAGAACAACCAGATAAAATCCCAGATATCATCAAGATCTTGTGGCATGAGAAACCTTGGTAACTTTGTGGGGCTCTTGTTTAAGAAAAGGACTCAGCTCAGTACAGATTTTGTATTTATATTAGGATCATAAGATTGAGGGTTTATTTGCAGCAAGCAAATAAGCGATTGTGTGAGGATGGATACAAAGACAAATGTAAGCTGAAAAGAGATAAACCAACTAAAATAAATCAGCATAGAATCCCAGACTGATTTGGGTTGGAAGGGACCTTAAAGCTCCTCCAGCTCCAACCCCTGCCATGGGCAGGGACCCCTTCCACTGGAGCAGCTTGCTCCAAGCCCCTGTGTCCAACTTGGCCTTGAGCACTGCCAGGGTTGGGGCAGCCACAGCTCCTCTGGGCACCCTGTGCCAGCGCCTCAGCACCCTCACAGGGAAGAGCTTCTGCCTTAGATCCAGCCTGAACCTCTGCTGTTCAAGTTTGAACCCATCACTCCTTCTTTTATTGCTCCAGTCCCTGATAAAGAGCCCCTCTCCAGCATCCCTTTAGCCCCTTCAGACACTGGAAGTTGCTCGGATGTCTCCATGCAGCTTCTCTTCTCCAAGCTGAACAGCCCCAATTTGCTCAGGCTGTTGTGCTCTATAGAGAAAACTCTGTTAACTGAAATGGAAGACTTCTTTGTATCATTTCTTTTCACTGAAGGAAAAAGTCTTTGGTCAAAGTGACAAGACATTCCCACATCTGTATAACTAATATTGCAGCATATGTGGGGCTTGAAACTGGGAGAGGATGGCACCATGCTTAAGCCCCTCAGTACTCCAAAGACTGAAATTTCACAGTGCATCCAGATCAAGGCTCCAAGTGGAGTCTCCATACTCCAGCTGAGCACTCTGGTGCTCAGGTTGTTCATCATTCCAGGATGGATTGATCTTTTCCTGTTCTTAATGCCATTTTTCAAAAACTCCTGACTGTTCTGATGCAAAATGAAAACAAATGTGCAAACCTCAAATAGTTTCACAATTCATCTTTTCCAGCCATGCCAATTTCTTGGAGCGTGTCATTAATCTTTCCAGTGGGATAGCTAGGTTTCTTACTAGGGATTTGCTTCTTGCTTACTTGGGATCTGCAAGTCTCTTGTCTTTTCCTGCACTTTCCATGGATAAAGGAGAGGTAGTTGCAAAGACCATGCCTCTGACCAAGCCCATGCTGCTGCTGGTTAGGTCCTGCCTGCCCAGTTCTAAACCCTTCATCTTGTGATGCTTAAGGACGTTATCTGTGATGTCCCTTTCCTGTATCTCAGCAGTGTCATGGTTTCTGCAACCATGTTCCTCAAGGGTTGCCGAACGTTGTTCCTCATTAAAGATGGGTCTCTGCTTTCGGTTGGACACACTGTTCCCTGCCAACCCATCCTGCTTTTTGAAAGGCTCACAAGAACAACCAGTTAACAAACTATTCCAAGAGCACAGAGATCCTTCCACATTTGCTCCTCTTACAAGACCAGTCAGAGCATCCTTGTGGACATGAAATGCTGCATGTGTGTGTTTCAGCGGCCTCTGCCTAATGGGAGTAGAAATAGGTGGACATAACAGAAATTAAATGCATTGGCCTGGCTCCATGGTTACTAGGAAACAGAAGGATGCTGGCTCACTGTAGTTATTTCATTCCCAGATGAGAAAGCTGAAGCTCAAGCTGAAATAAAAGTTCCTTTTCTAAAAGAGTTGTACTTCCGTAGTATAAGAGCAAGCCCCCCTGTTGAACCTGCACAGCCAGAAAATGGTCTTGTTTGCTTTGCACCCTCTGTCCTTTCAGCACAAGTTGATACGAACCTTTGTTCACTTAATTAGTTTTTCCTCTTTTTTGTATTAAGCCACATTGCCTTCAGCAGATGGGGTTTCATTCTCAGTAGGTAAAAAATAATGGAAAGGAATTATTCCACAGGAAGCAAAAGTTCCCATCTCGTTTGCAACTGAGCTTCAGAAAATGAGCAAGACAAGTCGGAAACAGAAGCAAAGGCGACTGTCAGGTCTGGCAAACACAGTCTTGTGCTTGAAAGGGGTGAGGAGCTGGTCTCTACACAGTCACCCCCCTCTGCAGGTAGCACCAGGCACGTTATAGGCAACGAAGGGAGTGGAGGAGAAACAGCGCTGCATCTTCCCCTGTGCCTCAGCTTCCACTGCCAGCTGTTTGAGGCACATCCTCATTGCCTCCAAACAACCCAGGGAAGGAAGGCACCTGGCTGCAGCACCATGGTAAGCAGCCAAAAGCATCCCTTGGCTAAGGCTTCCCCGCTGCCACCCACTCCAGCTCATGCGGGCTCCTCACTGCCTCTGTTAGTCATCTCTGCCCACCCGCTGATGTTCATCTGATCCTTCTTGCTCACAGACCCATTTCTTTCTCTGGTGAGCCCTGGCAGGGAGTTCCATCCCATTCAGCTGTTAATATTTGATTATGCCTCTAGTGAAGTGAACACTCATTAAGTTAATTCCAGCAACAATATAAACATCAAAGAGCTGAATTAGTTGTAATAGCAGAAAGTGATGGGCTGGCATCAATGCTTATTTATTGCTTTCTGCCGCTTCCTAATGCTCCCAGTACTGTTGGTGACAGAGCGTGGCTTAGGGCAACATCTTGGTGCTGCTCTTCAAACCTGACTTTAGTCCTAAACAGTGATTCCCACAAAGGTTTGCAAGCCCTGGTGTAAGTGTGGCCTCTGACTCACCTGAAACACCTCAACTATGCAAAACAATGGGTGGAGATAACTGACATTTCATTGTGCTCCTTATAACCCTCTAGTAGACTCTAGAGGGATATAAGCCCTTGGCTGTTTGTGGTCACAAGTTCAGATAAGCACTGGAAGATGTGGGATAACTTCAACGCACTGAGAGTCTGGTATTCCTAATGGAAAACTGCATGTTCTTTCGTTTTATTTTGCTTTTCCCTTTCAAATAATTCCAACTGATTTCCATTAAAAGTAGAACTAGATCAACATTTGGTGGGGATGCTCAGATCCAGACTGCAGCACACTGCAATGTGCACTCCAGCCTTTTACTTTCCTCTTGCTGGTGGTTCACTGCAACAAACTAAAAGGCTTTATTTTGCCTTTTGCTAAAACAGCTTCCATTCTGCTCAAACCTGAATGTCACAAGTGATGGTGAACGCTGCTTGGTCTCTGAGGGGACTTATAATGGAAAGCAATATCGTGAGATGGAAACGCTGCCATAAAACTTTCCTATTTAAACAAAGTTTGGAAAAACATTCACGTAGTTCACATCTGTTCCAAAGGAAATGAGAAATATTGACTTCTCAAAGCTTGTTTTCATCCCAAGTCACAACAAATAACAATTACCCCTGAAAATATTATTGTTTCTGGCTGTCCTTGTTGTATCCCCTTAAATAACAAACCTTCCCATGCGTTTTCTTGCTGTTCTGCACCTGGTTTTGTGTTCAATACCTGGTGCTACCCAAGCCTGCTGGGTTCTCAGGTTTACAGTAGCTCCATTTCTCTCTAGATTCTCACAGTGGGGCATACAAGGACTCTGCAGTTCGTAGAACTGAGCTATCCGATGGCTCATTTAGCTCTTTGAAGACTGAAACCATTGTACAAAGCCCTGGTTCAGTAATGGATGAGGATTTGGAAGCCTACAAAAGGCTTTGCTTGTGTTGGGCATGACAAATGAATACAAAACCTGTTGTTTTATCTCCTGTAACTATAATTACGCAGTCAGATGAGGGATTATAGCACTCACAGTGTTTGCTGTGGAATTAAAGCACTTGTAGAGCTATAAAGTACTTACATGCTCTGGTAAATGAAATCAACTCGAAAATCACCTCATGTATTACAAAATCCAGAGCAAGAACAGGAGGCAGGGATCCTGATTCACAAACAATTCACCTTCTTGAATGGTTTCATAGGCCTTGTCTTTGCTATTTCTTCTCCTCCTTGGATTTTGGGCCCTTCTCATTTCTCCCAAGTCTGTGTTGCTTCAGCCAAGATTAGATTTATCAGGTGGGTGATGGGATATGAGAGCATCCACTATAACCCTGCCACTGTGCAACACCAGCGCTGCCCTGCTGTGACCTCAGCCAGGTTGTAGTTCTGCAGTTTGGTGCAGATCAGCCTGGTTCACACACTGGGGATGGACAAAGGGCAGCTGCCCCTTGTACCCCCCTTTGCATCAGTTTTCCCCTGGTCTGGCTGCTGTCTGTTGCAGTTTCAAGCTCTTTTTCTAGGGGAATCCATGAGGAATGGTGAATGGTGGGCTCAGAGTGACTTGGGGCTGGCTTATGTACTCCGTCAGGTCATTTCCAGTTAAACATTCTAACAACTTGGTGAAATGCTGGAGTTGCATCCCCAGCTCCACATGCACAGAACAGCATTTTAGAATCACAGCCTTTACTGCAGACACACTTTAAATCTTTTACTTTAATATGTGATGGTTGCTCTACACTTGAAACCTCCGAAACCCTCCGAGATGCCTGCCTAGATGGGAACACAGTCGTATGAAACAGCAGGACACTGGGAACCACACCTTCAGGTCCTTCTCTCAATAATTAACTTCAGTTTCTTGCTACCTCAGTTTACCCATCCGAACACTCATTTATTCCTGACAAAGCAATAAGAGACTTTGGCTACGGAGCCTTGCACAGGTAGAGATGACTCTGATGTTTTCCTGTAGCGTCTGTCTGGCTGTGATCTTGCAGAGCTGATCAGCTCAACACTTCTTTGGTTTCTTTCACTGCAGGAGGTGTTTGTTAGTGTTTGCAGTGAGCATCTGAGGTACCCTGAAATAACTGAATAAAACACAGAAAAGACAGTTGCAATCTTATGTCAACTCATACACTGTCATTAAATAAAGTCTGGTGTAAGTGGAAACGCTGTCAGTGTAATTAGCTAAAGCTAGCACTATAGAATTCTCATATTTGATTTCTTCTTCCTCCCTCTTCCTTTCCACCAGCTATTTAACAGCACACAGCAGGTAAAAGTGAACACACACTGTTTGTCTCCAGTGCTTTTCCAAAACATGCTCGAGGCTGTTTAATGCGCTCTGAAGTATTCAGGCTGAGCTTGGCTTGTTCAGTGACTAAGCCCAGCTACTTGGGGGTGCCTCCTCCTTGCATCCCTTGCTCTCGCCTGGTTCCCAGGGTGCTGAGCACAGGGAAGGATCAGCCCCTGGTAGCGGATGTGAGTAGCTGCTGTGACACAGGGGGCTTGCAGCACTCCCACACTGGCCCTGAGGTCCAGGCTGCCACACAGAAGCAGTTGTCACCATGGACACCAGAGCAGGGCAGACTCATCAGAAGATATTGATAGGGTAAAATGTCAGCAACTGGAAACCAAACCAGCATGGGGTCTTCAAAGGAGAGCAGTGAATCATCTCTTGGTTAGGTGAGGTGGTCTCTGACTGCAGGGAAACCCAAGCCTAATTTGCATCTTGCATTATTAATAGCAGTGTTATCATACGAGAACAACATCCCAGTGCATTCAGATGCTGGATAAACTGACAACGAAACCTGTGTCAGGTCCTGTGGGTTTGCTAGCTGAGCACCAGGCAAGAGCCAGGATGGGCTGAGCCCCAGGATGTGTCAGATACCAGATTGCTGAGCCCTGACACATTCAGCACCAGAGCTGAAGCTTGGGAAAGGGCACATCCACGGATGCTGGGAGCAGGCTTATGTTAGGTACTGACCTTGCAGTGACAGGGGAAGGTTGCTGCTTTAGGTCCTGCCTTGTCCAGTCCCTGCTAGCTGTATTTGCTGCAGTGTAACACAAGCCCCCATGTCCCCATAGAGCCAAACCACACAAGATCTTCCAGCCCCTAACCACTGTTTGCATCCCAGTATCCTAGGATCTTCCAGCTGTGGCTCAGGAAGATACTTAATACAGTCTGCTCTCCCAAAAAATAACAAAGACCTTACAAGATAGCCCGTTTATCATTCCAGAGGGGATTTTTCTCATCATTTTTCCAATCAGAACCTCCTCAAATCCCAGAGCTAATCAGACACTGATTTACTGCTTGGGTTAGCTCTGTAATTTGCAAAACTCCATCCACAGTCTTGGCTGTAACGGCAGTGCCTTTACATTCTGTAGTTCTCTGAATGTATCTGATTACATCAGTCAGAGCATCAAAGTAGTTGTCAAATGGAAAGAACAACTTCAATAGACCCAAGTTTACTGCTTAGATGAGCTGCAGGAGGAGAAAAGGAATGGAAGCAATTCACCAGCTAATGCAGTTTTTGATTGTATGTGTGCTAGGAGTAAAGAGGTACTTTACGAACACTTTTTAATGTGGTTTTGCTTCTCTTGGAGTATTTAAATTATCTTAATTGTTTAAAATCACACATTATCTGCGTCATGTGGAGATCTGTCTTTTTAATATTCCAGAAAAGTATCCCAAAATGGGCTTTCCTGTGGCATGAGCTGTGACTGAGTGGAAACAGGATCTGAAAGATTAAAAGGGCTTATCTTGTCATGAGAGACAGGGGAACTTTGAGGCGTCACTTCACCAATGTGATTAAGTCTGCAGCTACAGTCTGACACTCTTTCAACATGTCAGGTATGAGTGATGGGGAAGGAGTTGATTTCTAAGGTAGAGATCAGGTTTTAGATCAGTTCTCCAAGATCCCTTCTAGGAAAACACATTGAGAGGAGCTACTGTCAAGGAGAAGAGAAAGACAAGCACTTCCGTAGTGATAGGGTAGTTCCTTTTCAGAAATGTCCGGGATGAAAACAGATTTTCTCAACCTCAGAAAAAGGAGAAAATAAAGTAAAATGCAATTTAAAACAATTGCTTTGTTTGACCTTTTTTGGAAAGTAATTGTCCATTTTCCAACTCCAAATGAGGTCTCTGCTCCATGTGCAACTGATGGGTAACACCCTTCTGCTTCTCAACCTTCCCCGTACATCTCAGCTTAGGCAACTACCTTAAGTAGAACTTGGGCAACTATAGTAAGTAGTAGCATAAGTAGAGCCCTGTGCTCAAGGAGGTGATTTTAGTCCCTGAAATGACTAAGTTACTGCTACACATTTGCTCTACCAATCTAACTGTGGAGCACTGTGAGAAGGGGAGAAACGGGCAATGAAGGCAGAGTGAGGGCACATGAGCCACCACAGCCCTTTGCCAACACCCTGGGAGAGAAGTGCCCACTCAGAGAAGCAGGGGAGGCAGCTCACAAGGCAGAGCAAACCCAGACTGGTTTCTTTGCCTTAGTAAGCTGCATTAATAACTTGCTCCTGTGGAAGACCAAATGTCTGTTCACAGTTAGTTAGCCAGTTGTGCTAGGATTCCAAGTCATTGTTAATGCTGTTAGCTCCAATTCTGATGTAGACGTTTTGGTCACTTAATCATATTGAAAAAGATGTTTTCTCTTTTATTTTGAGGGATTTTTCAGATGTGTTCTTCAGCTATACAATGCATCTACTGAGCAATGCTGGTCATTCTGCCTGCCAGGCAGACTCTGGAATGCCCTTTGAACTGCTGTATGATTGTTGCATTGTTAGTGATTGATGGTATGATGATTATTTTTTAGGAAGGATTGAAGCAGTGAGAAGGAAGTTAGTTGCACTATATTATAATTACTGCAGAATAAATCTGACTGTAATCAGGATGTTCTGATTGCAGTCTACAGGGATTTCTGGATGTCCTTTTTAGCCATGACATTATGTGAATGTGATTTTGCCACCATTAGAAATAAGGAATTGAGAAGGGAACTGAGGATGTTGGAATTACTCTTGTACAACTAAACCTAAGGGAGAAGACTATTCAAACCCATTTGGTCCCTTCCAGCTCCCAGGCAAAGATCAAGCATCTGAGGAGACAGTTTAGGGGATAAATTTCCAGATTCTATCTGACCATATCCTGGGTTGCATCAAAAGGAGCATGACCAGAAGGTTGAAGGAGGTGATCCTGCCCCTTTGCTCTTGTGAGACCTCACTTGGAGCATTGTGTGCAGTGCTGGTGTCCTCAACATCAAAAGGACATGGAGCTGTTGGAACAAGTCCAGAGGAGGCCACGAGGATGATCAGGGACTGGAGCACCTCCTGTATGGAGTTAGGCTGAGAAAGTTGGGGCTGTTCAGCCTGGAGAAGAGAAGGCTGCGTGGAGACCTCATAGCAGCCTTCCAGTATCTGAAGGGGGCCTATAGGGATGCTGGGGATGGACTCTTCATTAGGGACTGTAGTGATAGGAGAAGGAGTAATGGGTTAAAACTTAAACAGGGGAAGTTTAGATTGGATATAAGGAGGAAATTCTTTCCTGTGAGGGTGGTGAGGCACTGGAATGGGTTGCCCAGGGAGGTTGTGAATGCTCCATCCCTGACAGTGTTCAAGGCCAGGTTGGACGAGGCCTTGGATAACATGGTTTAGTGCAAGGTGTCTCTGCCCATGGCAGGGGGATTGGAACTGGATGATCTTAAGGTCCTTTCCAACCCTAACTATTCTATGATTCTACGAATTTTCCCTACCATCATTTCCAACACAAGATGTTGTCAATGTCAGAAAATTGTAAAGGTTATGTAGAATGAGCCAAACCATCCTTTGCTGGCTAAAAATCTCCTGATTGTCTCCTCTTGTGAAGCCAGCATAAGAGAGGTTGCTTTGGGATATTTCTCATAACCCTTGTCATCAGTTCTTAACTATTGCAAAGGAGTTAGGCTGAGAAAGTTGGGGCTTTTCAGCCTGGAGAAGAGAAGGCTGAGTGGAGACCTCATAGCAGCCTTCCAGTATCTGAAGGGGGCCTATAGGAATGCTGGAGAGGGAATCTTCATTAGGGACTGTAGTGACAGGACAAGGGATAAGAGGTTAAAACTTAAACAGGGGAGGTTTAGATTGGATCTAAGGAAGAACTTCTTAACTGTTAGGGTGATGAGGCACTGGAACAGGTTTCCCAGGGAGGTTGTGAATGCTTTATCCCTGGCAGTGTTCAAGGCCAGGTTGCAGGGAGCCTTGGGTGCCATGGTTTAGTGTGAGGTGTGCCTGCCCATGGCAGGAGGGTTGGAACTGGATGATCTTAAGGTCCTTTCCAACCCTAACTATTCTATGATTCTACGAGTGAGGTGTCCAAATGATCAGCAGTTCTGACACAAAACAGGCAGGTTGTTTAACCACTGCAGTGACAGGAAAAGAGATGGGCAAGTTTTCATAGAAAGTATGTACCCGAGACTGTATCCAGACTGTTTATTTAGGCTTTTGCTTCAAGAATCCCCCCTTTCTCATCCTAAAAACGTCATCAGGGTCTCCAATTCCTTGTTCCTGAAGCCTTTCAAAGGACTTTTCCCTTGACAGCCTACAAGCACGCTGGTGAAACACACCCTCTGCTTGCTCATTTACAACAAGTACTTTTGGAAGCTTTAATGCATGTACACATGTTTTCTCAATGCATCAAACAGCAAGACTCAGGATGCAGGAGTAATCTACATTGCAGGCACAGATTTGCTCCTGATGGGTAACACAACAGTATTTGGATAACTTTCAATACAGAATACTTTCTAAGGGACTACTATAATTGTTCCATCTAAATCCACGGCAGGTGCCCCAGCTATTCAAATACAGCAAAGTGTGCTGTGTTTGAATAGCTCAGCTTAGCATTTGCATTGTCCCATATTCATCATCTTTAGATTTTCAACCAAATCCTGGCTGGTGGGATGCTGGCAATGAATCAAAGCAGTGCTTCTTTCCTACTCAAATATTTAGAGACAAATCATAGAATCATAGAATAGTTAGGGTTGGAAAGGACCTAAAGATCATCAAGTTGCAACCCCCCTGCCATGGGCAGAGACACCTTGCACTAAACCATGTCATCCAAGGCCTCGTCCAACCTGGCCTTGAACACTGATGCCACCGGTATCTATAGCAAACCCTGACACTGTTGTTATCTTTCTGCTGTCTGAAGAAAAGCATTTTCCACATGGTCAGGAAGAAGGGTATTTCACATATACCTTTCATTAGTGACTCAAATTCCATGGCGATTTTTGTTTAGCCTTTGAAAGGGAAGGACTGCTGGGCTGACAGGGAATTCTTCCTTTTTATTGTGGCATTGAAGCATAAATGAGATATGACAGAAGATCTTCGGGTTGCCTTTGGCATACATTTGTGTTAAATGCTGCTTTAAATGGAAGGGGGTTTGCAGTGGCAGGACACACCAGCTCTATTCTCCTTTTCTGTGTAGAGGGTTTTCTTTTTTTCCAATTTGGGTTGAATTTATTTCTAGGAGTCTTCTGTCCTACTTTATGCTGAAGTACTAAGCTAAATAAATCTGTATTTAGATGACTAGAATCCCTAGGTGCCCATTTGAAGCACCTCACAAAGCCATTAAGGATGGATAAGAGCTTATTTGGGTTCTGATGATGTCCTTGTGCTGTAGCCTGTACAGCTTTGATGCTCTGCTTGGTGTCAGCAGTCAGATGTGTGTGCTAATGTTCCTTGACCCAAGGCCACATGAGTTGAAGCCTCTCATGTCTTTAACTGTAGCTAAGTTTGCTTATTAGGGGAAACATTTGGTGCCCATGCTTATAGGAAAAGTGAGAATTTGGCCTCCAAACCTCTCATCAAATACAGCACCACAGAAAACTCTCAGCAATGCTGTTATTTTCATGCTGGATAACCATGACATGTCTATTATTTTTCTCATGTGTAGTCACTGTGTAAACTATTAAAGCTGTACAAACCCCACATCATTTAGTCAAAGCTTTGGAGTACAATGCCTCTATTTAAAATCAAAGACAAGCACTGAGGCTGGAGCCAAGCAAAAGCTGCAACCTCGTGGAAATTAACAAAGACAATCACATTCTTACCATGAGGAGGTGGTTTTTTCAACTCTGGTTCTAATTATAACAAGGCACTCAAACATACCCATCTCCTGCAGGACACTGAATTGAGCTTAACGCTTGCAGTAACCTTTTCTGAATGCTCATGCACGAAAATGTATGAATTCCTCTCCTCAAATAATGATAGAATTAATTTTCTTTGTCTGATTCAGTGACTTCTTTGTTGTGCAACAGCCCCAGAATTTAAGGCTGAAATTAGACCCTTTTAAGGAACAAAAGAAAACATGTTTCTGATTCAAGCCTGTGCTGGAGAATCTGCTTGTGTTTGGGAGTGGTGTCGTCCTTTCAGAGTTCATTGACAGGTTCAAGAGCTGCTCTGAATGAGAGATTTCTGTAGGGTGCTTGTGGAGGTTGCTTTCTCGGGTATCACAGTTTCACATGAGAAGTGGCACAGGAAAAGAACACTGTGGTCACTGTTAACTCATTACCCGATTGCTTAAAAAAGTAGCATTTTGAATTAAATTTAGCTTTTAAAATCTGATTTAGAGACAGTGTTTTTAGAAAGGAGAACCTTGGAATACAGCATCTCCAGGAAAGCAAATGCCTCACTTGTGACCTCTCTATATAATATACCCCTGACCTACACAGATGACAAACACCTACAGAATACAACTCCGCCTCCTCCTGGCCCCATGGTCTTCTGGCAAGTTTAAGTACCAGTCTAGTGTTGGAGTACCTCATCTGGTAGTAGCTCTGTATCATATTCTTGGTCCAGCTTTCTTGGTGACAGCACCCAAACTAATTGTGGTGTGTTTCTGCAGACATTCCTGGAGAACCCTTTTCTTAGGCTTTGGACTAATAGCAGAGGGAAGAAAGGGGTGTCTTTTGGCTGAAAAGCATGCCTTGCTGTCGTTCCTTCTGCTTGTTGATCCAAGGCTGGGGTCACCCACTGTTCCTCACAGCTCCAGGCTGCTGGAAGGAGGCATAAATGAGAGTTGGTTTTACAGTCAGCTGCCAGAGCTGCTACATGAGCTGTGCAGTGAGAGAACCATGAGAGTGATGAACGTTCAAGGCAGCCTTGTGAGATCCCAGCCATCCTCTTCAAGTTGTCCCAAAAATGGAGCAAGTTTCACAGCACTGCTCATGTTAATAGACACCTAGAAGTGACCATACCCCAGATGAGCAGGGAGATGGGAAAACTGACTGGATTAAGTAAGAGCCATGAGTTATGACAATCAGGATTTATAGCCCTGATCTCAATCACACTACTATGCTAGTGTGCCTGTCCCAAGTCCTTGTGGTGATGATGCCCTCACCACATCCCTTGGGAAGCATGCTGAGTGCCCAGCTGCTCCTTCTCTTGGTAATATATTCATCATGTCTCACCTAGGAGGTCCTTTACTTTCCTAGGATTGTTCTTTGCCAGGTGCTGACTTTGCACAGAGATTTACTAATTGCAATTCAAATTATTTACTGCAGTTCAGATGAAGACAACAAATTAATCCATTAGAATGGGAAAGATCAAAGCATCTCATCCCTTGAATGATCTGCAAGGGAAAGCAGCAAGCCAGGCATCTCTCAGAGCACGAGTAAAAGGCAGCAGAAGTAGCTGCTTGAAAATAGGGATTTTCCTGCTGCAGGAAGCACCAGTATTTTCCCCCCTTGTTTGTACATGGGCGAAGGATAGAAATGGAAAATATCAAAGGACTTGCATTAAGAACACCTTTCTGATGCTCCCACACACAACACTTTCCATAGTTAGCTCAATCGTTTGCATTTCCTTCTAGAGTTGATACTCTGTGCCTTATTCCCACTCAGTCCTGCCTTGAACTCATGCTCTTCTTTGGACAGATGCATCAGTCCTGCCAACCATGGGCATTATGAAAAGAGAAGCACATATTATCCATGCTGAGCTTCAGGTGAGGTATCTGATGGACTCACGATCAGTCCAAATGCCCCATCTCTAAATTGTTTTGCTTCAATTTCCCCAACCAAAAATGAAAAACTCGTCATGGAAATATGTTGAAAAAGGAGCAAACTCCTATTTTCAGTCAACCTTTTTTCTCCTAATGCAAATCCCTCTCGGCACACAGTCCTCACCCACTTCCAAGCACAGGACTGAGAGCTCTGGTAAACAAGTCCCTCTGTTTTTAAGAGGAAAATGTTCCTCCATATCACTCCAGGCCCTTCACTGGAGAAAGCTCCTTTACAGGGTGGCTATAACAGGAGTCTCAGGTGACTCCTTGCAGGGCTGTAGATGTCTGTGTTGGAGGCATGTAGTTAGATGAATTTGTCTTCAGTCTCAATGAGCACGCTAACAGAGGGATAACAGCTCACACCACTTTGTGGATGGGCATCGGGTGGTCAACAGCTTGACTGAAGACATACATCAAAACCTTCCTATAACAGGGTTGTATTACTGGACCTAAATAATGTAGGGATAAACTCATCTGCCCTTGAGGCCTCAATGAATGTACATGGGAACTGCCCTTGCAACTGCTTAGTTATACGTGTCCAGGCACTGGTACCAGTAAGTGCCCACCTGTAAGTGGTGGCAGGAACATAAGCTGCTGTCAGTGTTGATAAAACCCTTGTAGCAGCCCAGCAAAGTGCTCTTTTATTAGAATAAACCAAGCCATTTTAGCAGCATGAGCCATTTTAGCATGGGCCACTGAAGCTCACAGCTACCGGTGACCGTTGATAAATGCCTACTTGCATGTGAGAAGTAGGAGGGCAATAGGAAGTGGTTTTTGATAATACATTAAACTCAGTTTGTAGCAAGGATGATTTAACACTGCATGTGACCATAATCTACCTGGGGCCCAGCAGCTGCTTTGCTCTTGGTCTCTGAACTGACTGCAGCCTCTGAAAGCCTTCTGAAAGGCAACAACTATTTGCTGGCAGATCAGAGAGTGGATGAGTTAGAGTAAGATATTTATTCCTTCTCTTTGCTTTCACTCGCTTCAATAACAGCATAGCAATATTGAAGCTTTTAGTAATACAGGGACTAATGAAAGATGCATGTAAAAGTATCTGTCACTGAAGACCTACCACTACTCATCACAACATCTAAGCTATTTCCATCATAAATCAAGAGGAACATCTGAACTAGCTTCCATCATCTACCTTGCCTCAAATCAGTTCAGCTCTTTGTCTCCAACTAAAGACATTTCACCCTGCCAGGCTGCTCTGGTCCTAGGTCTGTTCACCCTGGCTGAGGACAGGCAAGTAGAAATGACAAGAGCCTGAAGGGCTGAAATCGTGAGCTTCTGGAGAAAACAAACTAAAGGAGTACATGAAATAATGCCAGTGTAATGGTGCTAGATTGGTTTTTCCCATTTCTCCTTTGTGCTGCCAGCTGCAGCAGGAAGGCTCTCCACCTAAAGGATCACTACAAGACTCAAAAATGTGCTGTGTGAGTGCTTTTTAGTTACCTTTTGCTCTGAGGGTTGAGGTATTTAAGGGCAGAAAGTTACAAAGTGAAGAAAAACAACAGAAAAAGGATGAATATCTACATGATCCTTCAGATCATCCAGATGTTCCACTGGAAAGCCCCAGTACTTTTACAGGGATATCCATTCTTGTGCTTCCACTTAAATCCCACTCTGTCTGGTAATACAGAAGCTTCATATACACCGGATAGATCTTACTCCACAATCCCCATGCATTCGTATGCTTATCCCCTTTCTTTATATCTATTGTTACAACCATGGTACCAAAGCTGTGGCCTTGCCATGATTGTTTCCTCCCTGAAGCCCTTTGGAAACCTTTGCCTTGAATGATTTCTCAGCCATAAATTCCCAGCAATGGGAATGAGATGATAAAGTTTATTTTCCTCATGGCCAACATTCAGACTGTTGTTAAGGCACTGAGCTGTCTGTCTGACATTGCTGTCTACCTATGAAGCTCTTTCTCCCAGGAACACCAATCCCTACAGTACCTGGGTGCCAAAGCTAACGTTTTACTCTTTCCCTGCAGTTCTGACAAGGGACCAGCTCCCATATGATGGCCTCGAAGGCCCCAGGAAGACAGCCGGACTCAGCAAGCTGCTGACTGTCCATACCCCATGGTAACTCAGTGTCTGTCCCTGTTTTTCCTCCACATTCCTTAAATTAAGACTTAGACCCTACAGAGTAACATGAATACCTCTGGGCTTATTTTCAGTGTTACCAAAAAAGACTGATAATCTTGACCAATGCTGTTGCCTCTGAGGATAAGCCCAAGATACTGGAGGTGAGGAGGACTGGAGATAAGGATGTTGTACCCTTATGAAGATAAGCCCAAGATACTGGAGATGAGGAGGGCTGGAGATAAGGATTTTGTAGCCTTATGAGCCTATCACCTGCCCTGTGTTACCATCACAGCTACATCCTGCTCCAACCTGTAATTCCTCAGCAGGCTTTTTACTTGCTGGGATAGGTTGCCTGATGCTTTTTAGACAGGGATAGCAGCGGGGGCGCAGGAGGGAAGAAAGGAGGTTGCCTGCTTCTTTGCTCTGGAAAAACCCACGCTTCAGATGCCATAAGGGAATGTGCATCTCTGCTTGGCTGACTCATCTGTCATCCCAGTAAAACAGCTTGACAGCTCGCTGCTCACGCCTGTGTGCAGACAAGGTCACCAGATCAAGGCACAGAGGGTACACATTTAACAGAGGGAACTCCCAAATTGCTTACTGCTTCTTCCAGCAGAGCCTCTCCAAAGAGCTTGATTGTTTCTTGCCTCTCTGGGTTTACTTGGAAGGTATCTCCTCCTGGTAAAAGACATAGGAAAATGAATACACTGATGATGCAGGCAACTGCAAATCTGCATTCTGGATGTCTGCGGTGATGACTGGGAACTTGACAGTGGAGGAGAGAAAGAACAGGACCTAAGAGCCAGATACTTATGGCAGTTACACCATTACAAATCTACTGCTGTTCCTTCAGGTGTCAAAGGATGTACAATACATTTATCAGAAAGCAAGTCAAGTGGACTGGAAGCTGCTTTAGCAGGGCCAAGACAGAACACCCAGAGACCAAAGGGTTTCCAAGTGAGACAGCAGTAAAGAGGCTCCTGCTCTCTGCATCTCAGGGGGCTTGGAGGGGACGTGGGTCCTCCCCACATCACAGGATGGGAACTGGCACAGGAACTGTTGGCTGATGGAACATGGGTCTATTAGCTGCTTTTTAAAACACATGCAAGGCCTGTTGAAGTGCATTACCCCCAGTACACCAAAAGTAATTGCATGCTAACTGCTTCTGGCTAGCCAGACTTTTGATTAGTCTGTGTGTGACATATTGATCACGTAATTTCATCAGCCTACTAAAGCAGCTGAGGAGGGAGAGAGGATAATCAAGTACTGCATTTTCTGCCTGAGGGACAGACAATTGGATGACAAACCATGTCTCTAAGAGATGTTAATTATCCTGTTGCCTTTGGGGCCAACCTTGTTGAGGCTTTAAGTCAGTCTCTCCCTCCTCTCTCTGTACACCAGGCCAGTCTTTACCAGAGAGGAGAGGTATCTCTCACACTGAGTCCAGTGTCTCCTACCATTTCAAGGGGCTTCAGACTGGAGCTAATTTTCCTTGGGTTTAGTTCAGCAGATTGGGTGTTCATGGAACAGCAATGAATTGAGAAACCCTGACACCCTCCCTGCTGCAGGTCCTTTAGCTCCTGCTGTACTAACAGGGATTTCAGAGGATTTCATTTATTTCCTGTACAATTCTTGCTGGGAGCACAATGTACCATCAGGTGTAATTATTAGGGGGTGTTATTAGAATTTATCCTTCTTTGCATGTGCTTTGCTCTTCCATGCTTCTGGACAAAGTGAGTTGGCCAAAGCCATCTTGGTGTCACTTGTGTGAGGCCTCTGTGTCTACAAGGGTGAATATAACCCAGTAAGCACTTGCCTCCACCTATACACACTGCTGTTCTTCAGGGACCTTTCTCACACATGACACTCAGAAAGTTCTCATTTGGCATGTCCTTAACAAGACATCATAGAATCATAAAATCATAGAATCATAGAATAATTAGGGTTGGAAAAGACTTTAAGATGATCCAGTTCCAACCCTCCTGCCATGGCCAGGGACACCTTGCACTAAATCATATCTCCCAAGACTCCATTCAACCTGGCCTTGAACACTGTCAGGGATGGAGCATTCACAACCTCCCTGGGCAACCCATTCCAGTGCCTCACCACCCTCACAGGAAAGAATTTCCTCCTTATATCCAGCCTAAACTTCCCCTGTTTAAGTTTTAACCCATTACCCCTTGTCCTATCACTACAGTCCCTAATGAAGAGCCCATCCCCAGCATCCCTATAGTCCCCCTTCAGATACTGGAAGGCTGCTATGAGGTCTCCACGCAGCCTTCTCTTCTCCAGGCTGAACAGCCCCAGCTTTCTCAGCCTATCTTCATATGGGAGGTGCTCCAGCCCCTGATCATCCTCATGGCCTCCTCTGGACTTGTTCCAACAGCTCCATGTCCTGTTTGAGGACAACAGAACTGTACATAATACTCCAAGTGAGGTCTCACAAGAGCAGAGTAGAGGGTTATTTACGTCCTCTGTTGCAGTCTCTTACCAAAGCTTCATCAGCTATCATCTCGAGCTGTTTATTCTGGTGGAAATGTAGTGCCTATCCATGAGAGAAATATTGCTGTAATGTACTTAATTGAAAATTGCACATGGAATAAGTATATAATTGAATTTTCATCAATACACTTTGCTTGCATTCCTGATTTCTTTGCACCAAATGCTGAGCTGCATTTTTCTCTCCAAAACCTGAAGCAGTTCTTACCACAGGCCCTTATTTTCACACTTCTACCAGGAGAAGTCACAACGTAACATTTCACAACTATCTCATTAACTTGCTTTTGCTCTGTAGTTAAAAGGTAGTTAAACCCCTAAGCATTCATTTAACTTGAATGAGGATGGGAAAGCAATTGCATATGTATTTCTGCATAATTATGACTTAATTGCATTACCAGTAGATTTATCTTTTGCTTATTTAGGCAAGCTCAGAGAATAATGTATCAGGGATGAGTTGATGTTTGTTTGGACTGTTTCAAAGGACAACATGATTAGGAACAGAGCACTCTTCTACATGAGTACATATGAGAGGCATAAGTAATAGATTTTTATACAGGTTTAGCATAGACTTTTCCTAAAGGTCAGCTTTAAATGCTTGTTACCAGCTGTGGAGATGTTCAAGCTCTTCAAACGTCAGCAGGAATCCAAGATACAATTTTTCTGGTGTCTATTTTTCTGACTGGGTTTGAAGATCTCAGACAGCTTTGAAAAAGGTTCTTGATACCTATTTGTCACCTCTAACATAGTCTGGGCATCAGAAAAGTCAGTTTTGCTGGTCCAAAAAAACCCACTTCATGTTTGAAGTAGTTGTGAGCTGTCTTTTTGCTTTGGTTCTCCTGTGCAGCTGTGGTCCCACATTACTGCTGAACACGTGGATGTTCCCTAGTGCCTGGGAAGTCGATCTGTCCCGTTTAACACAAATTCAAAACTCAGGGAAAAGGGAATGCTCATGTTTTCCGAATGAATTTACAAGCCACTCATTTCACAGTGAACAGAAGGAGCGATTTTGGAGTGACATTTCAAGGGGCAATAAAAGCTACCATCTGAGAAAGTAAGGTTGTATCTACACTAGAACATTCAAGACCCTTATAAGAATAAGACTGATTGTTACTAAATTCATGCAACAGGATCTCGAACAAATCTGTTCCATATTAACTGGTGCTGTCTCTCTCTTCTGTGCTCTTCTGGTAATGATATTGATTATTTCCTAATGGTCTTCATTATAGTACCCGGCCTTCAGCTGCTTGGAAATGTGTCTGATTCCGCATCTCAGCAAAGATTGTTCATGTATACCTCATATTTTTTCTTGTCTTTCAGCAAGATCTAGACAGTATTTTCCATCAAGAAACACAGAATAGTGTGTTTAGGCTATGATAGAAAACACCCTGTGAAGGCCAACACAAAACGAATGTCTGCTGGATCACATCTATCTTGTGAAACACTCAGGCATCTGTGGATTGAAGTTTGGTGCAAACCAAATGCCTGGTACATACAAAACAATAAAACATTCTCAGGATTAAATGTTCTTCTAAAGTAGATACCAGTTCTGGTAATAAAGACATGCAACAGGTATACTCAATGTTCTTTCAGATCACATCTTGACGCTGGCCCCGTTCTGGCCAGAAATGATAGAGTCACTTTTCAGAGTGTGTTCCTTAAAATCCTTTGTGAATGGCTCTTCCATTCTCCACACATCATGCTTCATTCTGTGTACCTGGAAAAGGCTCTCCTGACTCAAGAGTTTTGCTTCTTTTCTGACCTCAGGGAAATAATACTAATAACACAAAGAGAAAATGGAAAACTTAGCTGCAATCAATCTTCTTCTTGCCACGACCATGGAAAATTCAGATTTTCATTTAAAAAGAATTATTTCTCAATAGTTTTTGCCACAGACCTCTGCAAAGCATTTAAATGCATAATTGTCATTGGTTTTTAGTATGACTTATGTAAATGCTTCTTTGGGATCTACGCTTGAGTGTTTGGGCCTTGAGAAAGGGCCACCTCTGAGCTCATTGCAACACAATCCTGCCTGATGCTTCTTGGGAGAAGAAATATATTAAAAAGCCAGGAATGTGTGGGAACGTCTCCCCCTCTCACTGCATATGCTCACAAAGTTCTGTACCTGCTGTTGCTGTCAAAAAGGGACTGGAAGTCCAGGAAAGCAGGAAGATGAAGTCAGTATGTGCTGGAATTAGTCTTAAGTAGCTGGAAAAGAGGATCTGGAAGGAGATGGGCTGAAGGGGTGATGATGGTTTATGCCACACTTAGAAAGATCAGTCATGAATGTGGTACCTGCTGTGCAAGGTGCTACATAAACCATCCCAAATCCTGCAGTTGCTGCTGGAAAGAAAAGGAAGCTATGGTGGGATACCATTAAGATGGGCAGTATCTGCTGGCTGCAATGGGGTCTCTTGACTCACAGGCTCTGATAGTTAGAGCTGGGATCATAGTTATGGACCCTGTTTCTCCAGCCTGCTGTCTTATGTGCTATGCCCTGGTAGAAAATGAGCCAGACAAAGGAGGGGTCTCAGGTAGTAACCTCAATATCATCCTGGGGAGATCTGCAGTGCTTGTGAGTTGCTGCAGAGAGTGTCTAACCCAGGGAGAGTGCTTTCTTTGGTCCTTGAGCCTGTGTTGTACACTGTGTTGACAAGGACCCATCAATACAGAACTTCTGTCACCAGCCTGGCTTGCCAAACCTCTGCAGATCAGGGCCTTTCTACAAGTGCCTTGGGGCCAAGTTTTGCTGCCTTCTGTATGTGGAGTGTTTCAGACTAGCCAGGCAGAGGAAGGACAGCTCTATTTGTGAGTAGCAGGGATGAGACCAGTGTCTAGAGACTTGCATTCATGCTGTTTTGTCTGTTAAGAGCTTCAGTTCCCATTGTTGTTATCTGTTTCACAGGCAAACACATCTCCCTTGTAAATAGGGTATCTATTTAGACGGGGATTGAGATTCAGATTACCTTCAGCACTGTCTAAATCCCAGCCATAGCAGATTTACTGCATCTGAGATTAGGGTAATTAATTTGATCTGTTCTTATTCACCAAATGGCTCCTGGGAACCCTTGAAACCAAACAGATATCTCCAGTTTGTACCACAAATGTGTCTGTTTCCTCTTCATCCCACAATAAGTTCTTGGCCTGGAGACTTCACAGAGCATCCCAAGAAACTCATGCCCACTTTTCTGTGGCAAGAACTAAAGCTGGATGGACTCCGGGAACTCAAGTGTTGTTTGTGACAAGTGTAACTTGGTGGCTTGTGCACCGGTCTAAGAGCTGCTCCTTGAACATAAGTGTATGATAGGAAAGCATGCAGAAGTAGCAGAAGCTGGAGTATCAGAAACCAGCTTATCCAGCATTTTTACCCAAGGTAAGAAAGGAGATTCTATTTTACCTGTTATCTTCGCTTTTATCACCATGGTTCTGCTGTCCTGGAGATCAAATTGTCACCTGCAAGCTCTGGGTTTTATCCACTCAGTCAATTAAAGTAGGTAACCGTATGGTCCAACCTGCACCAGCATCGATGTCCCCAGGCCCCTCTGTGTTCATTCATGATCTATTAACTCTCATGATCTGCACATTTGCATTTGGTAACATGCAGAACACCCAAGCTGCATTTTCTAAACCTCCAGTGACTACAGAAAAGCTTCTGCACCTGGGCTGTGTAGGTTGAATCCCACCCTTTAACCTTTCTGCATAGTCAGGGGAAGGCAACAGGCAGCTCCAGAAGAAAATAAATCCCACATGTCTTAGATGCCTTCAGAAGGAGAGATCTATTTTCTATTTCCTTCTCCCACAAAAGCTATAAATAAAGGGGAAAAAGTTGGAGGGAGGGGGAAAGTTGTGCAGATCTTCTTTGGAGAAGAAATGTAAAGTTCTATTTGCTCTCCTGTTGTCAGTCCTCAGCACATTTGTGTGATATTTTCCTACTTCCTTTGCAATACAAAGCCACAAATACCCTCCTAAGTGCAAACTGAGATTCTCACACGGTTACACAATTCCAAGAGCTGTGCTTGAAGAAAAAAACCCCCACTTTAAAACATCATGATTCTTATTTAAGAAGTGAAGACTGTTACAGACATCAAGTCAACACAACCGAAATGGGGAAACTCATTTGCAAAGTATTTATAGAGTGAAAAAGGGAAAGAGAAAATAAAGCTGAATTGCAAATGCTTTTAAAGAAAGGTGCAGTTTGCACTTGGATACCTCCTGAGGAAAATAATGAAGAAATAAGCCCTATCTGCGGTAAAAAACACCTCTCTGTATCGAATCATGTAACTTGGCTCTTGGAAACTGAAATGTATCATCACACTGAGAGCCAACACAAGGCTGGTGCATCAGATCCTTCACCCTGGGGGTGCTGGATGTTACACAGCTCTTAATACAGCTCCCCAGAGGAGCTGAATCACCCCCTTACTGAGCAGGGCCTCCTGGCATCCTTTCCTTGGTGGAATTTAGCGGTGTTTTGCAATGATGGCTCTCAATCACCTCTTTTTGTTGGAGATGGATCCTGAAGTGTGACACCAGTTACCAGCCCAGCCGAAGAGCTGCTCACTCTCTAGAACGTCTGAAATCATCTCCAGCACATGCTGGTTAAAAATTCAAGGGCAGATGAATAATGAATATCAATGGATGCTGCTGCATTAAGATTTAATACTCAAAAGGAGAATGGAAACAAGCCATTTTCCAGGATTTTGCAGAACAATTATAAGTGCTATTATTTCTCTCTAGAACAGGCTTTGTCCACTGAGGTCTTCACTGAGCACCCTTACAAACATGCAAGTGAAAGCAGATGTTCAGTAGACAAAGGTGCAGAGTGCCTGGGGCAAAGGCATCTTTTTCTTTATTAACTTCCTAACTGTGGAATGTGGAGTGAGTCACTTTTAGAGAATTACATATTTTAAAGCTAGAAATGAACATTAGAGGAATGCTGAATAACACAGGTCAGCAAATGTCATTCCATTGCTTTCGTCTTCTAAGCCACAGAGCTTTTAGAAAGACATTTAATCTTGATTTCAAGAGTTCATACAGTAACAGGCTGGAAGGCCAAGAGGGATTGTCTGATCCTGGCTCTGAAAATCAGTGCTCTAGCTTAAACAGGGATTAATTAAAGGAATTCCTTTGCCGTGGGGAAATGCCTCTGGGTCCACAGAGCAGTCTGGCCTCTCGTATGAACTGACAAAAGGCTTGTTGCCCTTAAAATATTTCTGAGGCTCTTTTTGGAAGCAGTTGCAGGTTCACAGAGGTCTCTTGGAAATACAGACATCTTTATAACAAGTAAAGGCCTGAGCCAACGCATCGCTAAGGGGTGTTCTGATCCCTAACAGTGAGAGAGAATGACTCAAATCTGGGGATTCGCTATAGTAAAATGTTAAAGTAGAGCCGCAGTCACTCCATCTTATTATGCAAAAGCACAAGTTAAGATTATGACAGGAGACAGCTTAATTCCCTTTTCAGTTCCTCTCTGCTGTCTGACAGAGCCGTGGGCACTCAGGTATTTCAACCGTACAGCTTGCTTAGAGAATTGCATTTTCCCCTTTACTGACTTTTCTTCCTCCTTCTCTTTGCCTAAACAGTAGGATTCCAGCTGCCACTCTGAGGTGTTAATAGTTAGAGTTGTGGATCCTAAGGAGCCTGAATGTGCCTTAACAGTACTAGCTGTTGTTTAGCAGAGTAGATCAGAGGAATAGCAGTAGCTGACTAAGGCTGATTTGAATAACAATACAGAAATCTCCTATGTTGCAATAAATAGGCCTATTCCTTGTCTTCATTATGTTACAGCCTCCTGATGATTGCAGCTGGCTGTACTGAGGCACACACACTGAGGTATCTATCTTGTGTGTGCAAGAGTAATTACTTCCACGCACCAAGATGGTTGGACAAAGGTGATAAGCTGGGTCTGAATACAGTGTTTTGCACTATTTCCTTGCCCTGTCATTTTTAAGCATCCTTCTATATGCTCTCTCCATGCCCTTCCCTGCAGTGACTTTGGTTCACAGGTGAGTGATGTAATTCCTGCACAAGCATAGGGTCAGGTCCTAACAGCCTGGCTAATAGGTCCTCAGTCTGGGTTTTGACGTATTAATAAAGAGAAATACGATCCTATTGTCAGTCTCTGCCCTCATTTCCCTTCAGGTTTTCCACCTTTATTGCAAGGGAGACAGGCAAGCGTTCAGCTCAGTACAAAGGTTGTTTGCCTTAGGCTGTTTAAGGAGATGAGCTGTGAAGTGGGAGCCAGAACTGTGAATGAGTTAATCCACCAGAAGACATAGGTAGGTGTCTCTGGTGGTGGTATTTGCTAAGGTTCAAGATTGCAACTAGACTCTGGTAAGGGCTGGATGTTCGTTCTACTGAAGCGTCACTGGGTAAAGATAATAAGAAGGGGCTCTTTACAAGAACAGCATTAGAGATTTGGGACTTCCCAGTGCAGCAAAGGGAAATTGCATTACACAGAAGGGTCTGATTTGGCTGAAGGCCTTGAGTAACCCTGAGCTTTGACAGCACTCATGTGGCTCATGCTTACTAGCATCTATGGCTGTTCTCTGGCTGCCTTCCTGGGGCTGCACACTTCTACTTCCACTGCATCTTTGGGGCACCCAGAGCCAGAGCTTCAGAGACAGATGAAGCTCTCAAGAGGCAGGGGAGTCTTTGCTGCATTGATAAAAGGCTGTAGCCACACAAGTGCCCACTCATTCCAAAAGGAGTCATTCAGAATTGTGCTGTGCTGTGTCAAGGAGGAAGAGATGTGAGAGACTCACAGTGTCGAGGCGCATCAGCTGGCTATGAGGATTCTGGGCCCCATTAACTCAATGACTCCTGCAGCATCCTTTCCAAGTCAACAGGCTGATAGAGAAATCCAAGGGGGGATGAAAAACGCCCTGCTTGAACTCAGAAGCAATTTGTTTTGCTAGCAAAATATTTTCAAGTGTCTGTGGCTGCTAAATGAGAAGGTGGATTGGAGGGGGTGCGATAGGAGGGTGGAAAATGAAGTATTTCAGCAATTCTGCACATGAAACCAGAGCCTGGCTGGATATACTGCAACACAGTCCAGCTGCCTGAGTGTATAATTAAACTCCAGCCTGTCTGGTTGAAATGCAGGAGGCATTTCTGCAGTGAGGTTAAATTAAGAGTTGGTGATGGCAAGAAGACATTATGGAAATGTCAAAATTAGCATGTGCTCAATGAGAACACTGGATGGCCCGAGTTGCAGAAAGAGCAAGGGAAGACTGAGGAAGGGAAATAGTCTCATTGCAGCTGCTCCTACCTGCCCTCTGCACAGCAGTTACTCCCCCCACAGGGGCAGCTTTTACCAGAGGTGGTGCTTTTCAGGAGGGATAACATGAGGGAAAGACCAGAAGTTGCCTTCTTGCTCTGAACTGCTTTGGGGCAGTGTCCTCCTTCCCTACCAACTGATGGGGGGAGCAACATCTCCTCAACAGAAGGCTTTTAGTTAAGATGATGGCTCTCACAGTCACTTCCAGAGCTCCTGGGCTCCCCCAATATAGAGAAGGTCCCTTCGTGTTCAGTCTCACTGCTTCCTAACCAAGCTCTTGACTTCCCATTTTCATTTGTGCCATGCCTATGTTGTGTTTGACACAAAATGAACAAAACAACTTCCAGCAGGAGCAGGCATGGGGTTTGGAAGCTTTAGAGCTGGTCAGGGAGTCCTCCTGGCTTATTGCTTGTACAAAACATCGTTGTGCAGAAATGTGGTGGAAACGTTTCATCCAGGCTCTTTGGCTAAGGAAATGAGGAATGCACTTAAACTAACACAGAGCCTTTCTGATAGGAGGCACTGCTTCAGATCTCTTTGGACTTGAATGTGTCTTCAGCATGACAGGAATGTCTGTAAGCTGTTAACATGTTAACTAACATGGGAAGGAAGGGCAGGACTGTTCATGCTTGCTTGCTTGCTTGAGATCTCCTTCAGCTAGAAATGCTTCTGGAAATAGAGCTGTTATCTCTGCTGTCTTAACAGGGACACCAACATAGACTTCTTCAAACCACGTTAGGGAGCTGTGGGGAGCTCATTGTGAAGCCAAACCTCTCTTGTAGACCTCTGCTTGCAGTTATATGCAGTCAAAGGGGAAGGGCCCACTTGTGACCCCTCCATTTCTCCACTAATGTCTCTTCTGTGCTGATACAGCCAAAGTAAATACCAAGGGAGAAAAAGTTCTGTTTTTAAGACAGTTGAAAGTCTGGCTGGCTCACAGAAATTGCAGTGATTATCTTAAAATGAAGGAAGAGGCAAAACCGTGTGCAGATGCATAGACTGCCTTAATTCTGCACTGTATTCATTTGCTTGTTACCTGCTACCATGGGCACAAGTTCAAGTGAAGGAGCCAGATTCCTCCCTGTAGGAGAGAGATCATTAAGCTCCGAGTGAACACTGGCTTCCATCCCAGAGACTGCCCTTTTACCTCAGGGTGCTGATATCCCTTGTGCTAATGTGATGGGCAAGAGAAGCTGCAGGAAGAACACACTTTTCCATTTGTTAGGAGGAGATGCTCAACTAAGCTTATAGGGATTCAAGACTGAAGTAAGAAAGGGATAAGCAAGCGATACAGCTAATTTGCCTGATGAAGCACTAAAGGGATGAAAGGGACTTTCTGTTTTGTCTCACTTGCCATGACTCTCCTTGAATCTGGATTAACATCATTAATTTCTTCACACAGCTCCGTTTCCCGCATGGGGCTAAAAAAGGAGCAGAGTTCTCCTCCTCTATGGATCACCAGGGAGCGGCTGGGAAATTAATTCCTGCATGCTGCAAATGCTGAACCTTGCTGGAGGCAGGGAAGGAAAATGGAGAGGGAGAGATCAGTCTTCTAAGGAGCCCAGCATGAGGAGCTGCTTCTTGATATTCTCAGGGAAGTCACCAAGCATTTCTTAATAAGATTTTTTTAACAGACTAATCAGCAATATTGGATTTTCAAGGATTTCAGAGGGAATTCTTGCTAATTGAGGTGTTTTTTTCCATTAGCAGCTCCCAGCAGGAGCCTTGCACACAGGTGGAAGAGCATCACGTAGCTTGTAAAATCAATAGTACAGCCAAGGCAAAGAAAAGAAAGCACAATTAGTGTGGCTGATTCAAATTAGAATTGCAAATTCCTAATGGCTCCAGATGTCAGGGTAAGGCCGAGATGTAGGAGTCCAGTGTGCTGCAATCCAGTGACGTGAATTCCCACTCTGCTCCCCACAGCAGCCCCAGGCTCCTGGATTTCAGAGCATATCAAGAGGATGCAATGACAGCCAATTCTCTCTCTAATAGATGAAGGGAATATTCAATTGTGGGTTTTGGGCTTATTGAGTCCAATAAATAATAGAATCATAGAATATTAGGGTTGGAAACGACCTTAAGATCATTCAGTTCCAACCCCCCTGCCAGGGGCAGGGACACCTCACACTAGACCATGTCACCCAAGGCTCTGTCCAACCTGGCCTTGAACATTGCCAGGAATGGAGCATTTAGCACTTCATTCTTCCCTCCCCAGGCTGTTCTTTGGTGTGTAATAAGAAGATCAGACTTGATCTCTCTGGAAGACAGGGCTTGCGGGGCAGGGATTTGCTAAGTGAAAAAGAATGAAAACAGAGCAAGACCACGTCCATCAGTGTTTGAACCATTTGGGCCACAAGCTGTTAACTTGGCCACTCTCTTTGATGCCTAGCCAGTAAATGCAAGTGCATTTGGAGCACAGATTCAGGAAAGCATTGGTGGAAGAAATCTTATGAACCATAGAGGACAGGGAAGGGCATCAGGAGGGGGTCTGCTGAGGTGCACAGGTGAGTGCACGAGCCAAGAGGAGAAACTGCCATCAGCTTTAGGCAGTTGTACAAGGACCATGTTTATGCTACAAGTCTCTTGTTGGCCTTACAAATCTTTCTTGCACGGAAACTAAGTAATGCTTTATATTATGACTGTGAATAAACTGCTCATGTTATTCCTCAGTTTAAATGGTCAGCATTATTATTCTAATACTTCTCACATGTCTGGCAACAAATGTGAGACCAACATATGGTCACATTTGATTTTATCTGTATCATTCACCATGCATGAAACTTGTAGCACTTTGAAAATGGGCTCCAGTCTATATCCCTTCACTAATGTTACCAGCAAAAGTACTCTTAAATGTGCAGTTTCTGGACATCATCAGTTCCTTCTGTGAGGACCAGCACTATACGAGTTTGATTACTGATTGAACAGCTCGATGCTCAGCTTGGAGATCAGTTTTCAAGCAATGATGTTTTGGATGGCAGCAGGACAGATGTGTCCTTGCCGTGATTTTAGAACAGGTTAAAATCTGTCATTGCCACTATTTGGCCCTGTGGATGGGCTGCAATGAAATAGTCATAGAAGTAGGAAGTAGACCATGGTTTCCTGGTGGTCATAGCCTGGTCATGTGGTCTCTTTCTTAGAGTTTGGAAGCACAATAAGCATTGAAGCAATGTAAAGATGTTGTACCTCTGTATTCCATACATTTATAACCATTTGCTCTATACACCAAAGGCATGCCCTCGGTATGGCTCAGTCACAAGATCCCTCTCTTCATCACTGCATTAATTATTGTTGTCAGAGGTGCCTGGAAAATACACTGACAGGATGTCTTTCTGTTAGAAAATACAGATTCATTTACATCAAATCATTTCATGAGAGCACATTAGGCTTTTCATAACCATTTGCTAAAGGAAAAAACAGTATAAATGATTCCAACTTTTATCTCTGACTTTACAGTATCTAAGAGTTCTGTTTGAATAGCGTAAAATAATTTCATGTCATCCAGGTAGTTCTTTGACATTCACCCTGTCTACAATCACTTTAACTCTGGGTTAATTTTGCAGCAAAACTTTGTTGTTAGAATCAGAGCATTCTGGAGTTTTCCATAGCCACATGTCCCCAAAATGTGGAGCTTTCTGGCAAAGTCTCTTGGGACACTTGTTTGCTTGTAGGAGGGTACAGCTGCAGCCTCTGCTCACTGGCAAGCACCAGGAATGCAGGAGGTGTAGCTCTCAACTCCTCTTTTTACCACTGGCAATGTTTAATCCCCTGGATTTGCAAGTAGAGTTCCTGCAAGAAGGGATGTTTTAAGCTGCTGGTCTGGAAATGACAGATAACCCAAAATCAGAGCATGGAGGATGAGCAGAGCCAGGTACCAGACTTACCCTGCATGAGCAGAGTGAGGTAGCATTAAAGTGCTTTTCAGCTCCTACAAAATGACAACACACATTTTCTGCAGGCAGGCAGAGATGGCACCAGAGTAGCTCTGCTGGCAGCTCTGAGCAAACACATTCCCCTTCCAGAAGGGAGCCAGGGCTGGGAGATGAGCTCCTGTTTGTTTTCCTAATCTCCTTGCTGGGTTACTTGGCTCCTTCTCTGCTCCCATAGCTGCTGAATCCACCCTGTGCCAGCCTTGGGGGTGCTATGGGTCAGCTGTCCAGGGACTTCTGCTGTGAGAAATCTACCCAAAATCTCTGGAAGTTGGGGATTCTGCCATTCTTTCCTGGGACAAGGTGCTGGAATTCAGATCCTTTAGCATTTCTCCAAAAGCCATCAGTTTTCCTCTTTCTCATCTGTATTCCTTTTGTTTCCTCCATCCTGTTTACTCGAGCCCCATTTCCCTCTTTTTCAATTCCTACAGTGTTTCCTAAGCTGTTTGTTAAGTGGCAGCAGCCTCTGGTACCCACACTGCTCAATGCAGTGGCTCTTTCAGATCAAATGGCAGACACTCTTCATAAAATCATTGCAGAGACAAGGGAACTTTATCTTTCTGAAGGAGCGCACAGCATTCACATAGTCTCAGGAGGATAAGAACCGCTGGTTAAAACTGTGCTCTAAGCTCTTCCTTGGAAGCTCATTTCAAAGTCCCCCATGCAATTAATTCTGTTTTGTCACTGTAAGAATTTGGAACTCTGTTACTAGGCAAACATTATCTGTGCTACAAACTTGGGTCTGATATCAGGAATTCAAAGGACAGAATTTGGACTGCAGTGGGAGCTGATGGAAAGTAGAAGCTTTGTCCCAAATCTTTTCTTTCATGGTGCTTATTGAACTGCAGTCTTCTGGGAGTTGCATGTAAGTGATAACGCTAAGGACTGAATGGAGCTCATTGTTAAGGGGCTTCCAGCCGATGGAGCAGTTGGAGACTGATGCTGCAGTTGGCTCAGCTATTATTTTCCCTTCTCCTCTAGTTGGAAGAAGTTTTTCTACCCGCACTCACTTCTACTCACAACGTCTACACTCACTATGTCTGCAGAGTTAAATGCAGCCTTTCCTCTCCTCCATGGAGAGCTGCAAAGCCTGCTAATTGCATTTTAAACACAGTCCTGCAGTGTCTGGCGGGCACTCATGGTGCTCACAGCTTCCCTGAGTCTGGCCAGATCAGAGGTGTTAGACTGGCTACAGAGCCAGCAGGCCAGAGCCGTTTAAAGAGAGATATGAAATGCCCTCTGGATCTTTCTCTCCCAAGTAGCTCATGCGGCTAGGTTAGGTAAACCTATTCTCCTAGCTATTAGGTAGCCCAAACCAAGCAAGATCATTACCACCATAACAGCAGGTTTCCTTATGATTGTCCATTTTCCCATAAAGTGGGGATAATTGCAAGGCTAAAAAGATGCAGGAAACCAAGAGCTCCCATCCTTGGGTAACAATTGCCTGACCAAACACAGCACGGCCCGTGTTTGGTAGACTTTTAGTGAGAATGCCAGAAAGATTCTTGTGATGTGATCTCCTGTTTCACTCATAAATTCCCATTTACAAAAATATCATTAAGGAGTGGGAGAAGTTTTGAGCAGCTCATTGAGGTATTGCCTAAAACACACAAGAGAATCTGACCATGCAGTTTCCTCAGGAAACAGCTTAACACAAAGCTGTATGTAAGAAATTTCTTACAATAGACATAACATCTATTAAGAATGTTACAGTGGTCTTTGGGCTGTGTCCTCGACCAGCTAAAGAAACGGCCCAGGATTAAAGCAAGTATCTGCTTCTGCATCTGATCTTACGCTGTGTGCTCCTGGAATATCTGATTATCTGTGGAGATGGGGTTTTTGCACTGTATGCATGGGTAACCCATTAGTGTAAGTAGGAGGGAGTTAGTGAGTCATAGACACAGATTTACTTCAGGCAATGCTTCCCCGGGTTGTACAGATGTGCTATTGTACATTACAAAGATTTCATTTCTTTGACTTCAGAAGCTTTGGGGCATTCATCTTTTAAAAGCCTCCTTTGGTGGCATTACATATTTACTGCAGACTTCTGACACTTTGGGCTACAGATTGCTATAGACAGATCTATTCTCTTAATGCCTTGGGCTTTATCCGAAAGCTGCAAAGGAAAAAGGAAACTTTCCACTAAATATAAAACCACACTCTTTCAAATTCTTTTCATACATGCTGATTTTCACAACCTGCCCCCCCCCCCCCCTTTTCCCTTCTCACTACAGTAAAATACAGCACCTGGGTACTTTGTTTTGCCTGCTCTTTTTTCTTCACACAGAAGATGGATGACCAGAAGAGAAACTTCACAAAGTGCTTTGTTCAGGGTTTAGTTTCAGATTGCTAAGAAACACAAACCAATTGATGGAGCTGGGTCAGGCTACAAGAGGTTTTCTGCCTCTCTTCCTTTAAATCATACAATCATAGAATGGTTTGGGTTGGAAGGGACCTTAAGATCATCCAGTTCCAACCCCCCCTTACCTTTCGTAGCTCTTTACTTTTGTAAGAACAAAACTGTGCTTGGGGCTTTAAAAGAGCTGGAAACAACCTTTCCCCAGGCCCCCTTTTCTACTAAAGATTATGTGTTTGCAGTTCTTTACTTCAACTCTGAGCAAGTCCTAAGTGTGGGGGAATAGTGCTTGGGTCTGACCCAGACCTGCTTGCAATCCGTTTTCAGCTCTTCCTTCACAACGGGCATGTATGGTACCACTTTTTAACTTAAGAGCCAAATATCTTTGATGGTGACTGCTGGGATACCTGTCTATTCATTCAGTTTAATATTAGTTTGTGAATGGGAGACCACTGCATTCAGGAATAAGTGAACAATGACCATCACCCATTTCTGTTTCTGAAACTGTAGCCTGGGGCTCTGAAATGTCCAGTTCCTTTCTGTTGTCTCTATGCTGTGTCCCTGCTGGGATGTTGCTGGTAAGTGGAATAGCATGAAGTATGGCTGCATCTGAGAGCTGTGTTTGCAGGGAGGAGAGGAGTAGGTAGCTTTGATGTGACTCTTGATTCAAGGAATTGATATTTGCAGGATTTGGCTGGTGTAACTACAATAACTAAGAAACGTTAATGAAAACCCCCTGAAAATCAAGCTGCTGATGCCAGCAAACCTCCCAGCATGGATAGTGCTGTATTGGCAACAGACCACTTTTGTCAGCTCAACTCATGGCACTTGGGGGCATTTTGTAATGAAGCTGGCAACTGCCATACACTGTGCCTACATGAGGAGAGTCTGACAGTGTAGTTATGCCAGAGAGGATCTGGCCATTAACAGCTTCCTGAGGCTGTTCTGATCTTTGAGCATTTACTACTATTTACAGCCATGCAGCATGTTCCTCATGAGTGGATTACTCAGCTTTAGCACAGCATGCTCGGAGGCCTCTGTTTTCTCTGCAGCTGCTGGAGCAGCACAAGGCTACAAGCACGTGGTGAATGTCACCCTCTGCAAATCTCCCCACAGGAGCCGTGTCTATCCAAAGCAGCACACTCATGTCAAAGGGCTGCCCCATAACTTAGCAGTTCTATGCTGTGGAGTGAGCCATTGGAGCTGTAACCACTTCAGGATAAATGAAAAGGGTCAAGGCTATTGTTGGTTTCTGTCTGACCCCAGTGTTGGGGAGTAGGTGGAGGCATCATCCCCAGGAGCAGTCACCACTGCTTGCAGGGTCTTGGAAAGGTGTCCTTTGTCTTCCTTGTGAATACCCAAACTTATGCCATCAGCTTCAATCCTTTCTATCCAAGCTGCAGGAGGTAGAGCAGCAAACGTTAGTCTGTCCTCCTGAAGGAGACCTCAGAAGAGACTTTCTCCACACCGCAATTCCTGTTAGTTCTCTCCAAACTCTCCTGTGAGCTCCCTGCTCAGTATCAGTGCATAATAATTAATGGTGACTGCTCCCATTCATGGTCCATTGTGCAGTTCCTTGCCTTAACTTTCAGTGCTGTCTGGGGGTCACCCATGGGAGCATTCATCTCTCATTTTTTTCCCAGTAATTATTCGCTGTCCCAGCAGTTCCACACCTCAAATCCTGTGTTCAATTCTGGTCCCCGCACTACAAGAGAGACATAGAGGTGCTGGAGCAGGGCTGGAGAAGGCCAACGGAGCTGGTGCAGGGCCTGGAGCACAAGCGTGAGGGACCTGGGGGGTTCAGGCTGAAGAAGAGAAGGCTCAGGGGGGACCTGATCGCTCCCTACAACTGCCTGAGAGGAGGTTGTAGTGAGGTTGGGGTTGGTCTCTTCTCCCAAGTAATAAGATGAGATGAAATGCCTTCAAGTTGCACCAGGGGAGGTTTAGATTGGGTTGGATGTCACCAAAAGGGTTGTCAAGCATTGGAACAGGCTGCCCAGGGCAGTGGTGAAGTCTCCATCCCTGAAGGGATTTAAAAGACATCTGAATGTGGCATTTAGTGATGTGGTGGGGTAGTGGCAGTGCTGGGGTAACGGTTGGAACTTGATGACCTTAAAGGTGTTTTCCAACCTAAATGATTCTGTGACTATAATTCAGCCATGTTAGGGACAGGAATAATGATTCAGCAGTTCAATAATTACCCTTTTTTATGCAACACCACTGTTAGTACAGGGAATTTTTCATCCAATTAATCACACCATGCCTGGAAACATAAATGACCCCAGCTTTTTAACATAAAAAGCCTGCCTGAGCCTTTACCACCCTTATCAGATGTGTTAACAACTGTGGTCTGAAAGCTGCTGCGATCATGGAATCCTTCCAGGCATTCCCAGAGGCACGACTGTGACCAAGACCACTGCCTCAGTCTTTGAGAGACCTGAAAATGCTTTTTCAGCCCTGATAAAAGCCCTTTGCTCAGCATCACCTTCCTGCCACCTAATGATCTTCCTTGAAAAATGATTCCCATTTCCTTCCAGCTTTAAAACAGAGTTCACAATCCTCATTGCAAATGCTTGGTCTGCTTGAATCCAGCAAGCATCCCAGACCCTGATGAGAAGCAGATCTGCAGCTCTGCTGCCAGCTATGCAGGGAAGCAGCTGGCTAATAGCAGATGAAGGGACCATGTGGGAAGGAGGTGCCAATGTTTGAAGTGAGCTGGCATCATGTCTTTTACTACATCTCTCCCCAGAGCTAATGAGAAGTTGTAATGAACTTGGGTCAGACTTATGTTCTAATACATTTCATTTAGCAGTCATGGCATGGTGGCCAGAAGTGGTAAGGAACCTGAGAGGAGACGTGGCTAGATCAGAGAGTGTTGAAGGTCTAAATGTAGTGGTTTCAAGTCAGCTGTGCAGTCATGATGGAGACTTGGTGTCAGAGATATGTGTATGGGACAGTTTTAATGTAAGAACATCAAGGGTTGTGAGCAGGGTCTCTATGGCAAGAAGGAGGAAGCCCCAGGCTGGAGGTCTGCTTAGGTGCAGCTTCCAGACTGCATGCGAACACACAGAAGGCCCCAGGAAAAGCCATTACATATCATAACTGGTACAACACCACAGCAAGCAAGCTTGGGTATCCCTGCTGCAGCTTGCATTGGAGATGTTCCCTGGATACATGGAGCCATGCAGAAAAACAGGCTTTTACCTCATTGAGTTGTTTGCAGGCTCAAGGCTGGAGTAACTCACTTGAAGCACTGGGACTGTATTCTCTGTGCTGTCTCTTCCATGAATTGGGGGTCTTTGGACTCCCTTGCCTGAAGAACTGTGCCTGTTTAACAAGGCAAATTGTATTATGGGCATTTTCCACACCATTTTTCTAAAACCCATGTCTTGACTGCGTAAGCTAATCTCCTGTATATTTAAAGTGCTCAGCAATGATTTAAGAGGGCAGCAATTACTTGACATGTCTCTTTGAAGGTTAAACAGCACGATATGCTGGTGGTTTCAGTCTGGTTCAGAGTGCATCATGAGCAGGAAACCTAGTTTTGATGGCTACCAGCTGCAGAAGGCGCCTCAGGACCAGTTCGACCTGCAGGCTAACATACAATCGTCCAGCCACCGGCTGCTCATGCGAGGGCTTGAAGCTGACAGAGGAGGACGGCTGGATTACTGGTTGGTATTCTGTGTGCTGACTGAGTGAGAAGGGGGAGTGAGGGAGCAGACTTGGGTGTGGAGGTCTTCTGGTGTAAAGCTTTCCCCTGTGTATAGTTTACAAGCACTGGTGTAGGGGGATTGCAGTTTCCCCATTTATGCCTACATTTAGGCTATCACACCGGTGATTCAGTTTGGGGCTTGAGGAATTGTTATTCAGAGAGGCAATTATGTTAAACCTTTATGAGGGTGTTCGAAACAGTCCAGCTGCTTTGGCAAGTCCATTCAGACAGGGAAAGTCATTTGACGTCTGACAACTTCATTTTCCCCTGTAACCAGAAGAATAAATGAAAGTGCCAGATGGGCAAGCCAGATAACTAAAGGGCAGAGAGGAGGTTTGTTGACAGGAGAACAGTGCCTTGAGATTGGAGCATTATTGGGCTTGGTGGTTTGGTAGCACTCTGTAAAGTTTCTGTGTGACTTTTGATAAATGACTTGAGATCTTGAGTGCCTGAAGTCCCTGCCAAATCAGTTCTATCCAAAGAGCTGGAATTGTATATTCCCTCTTCCCATACAGTCAATGGAGAGTGTCAGATGCTTCCACTAACAATAGGGAGTGTGACTTTAAACTAACAGTAAAATACAGCAAACTGTTCTAACTTGCTAACACACAGGGAGTAAGGAATGTCTGGTTGATGGAGAAAGGAACATCATGGGATTGATAACTAAGGAGGCAGTAAATAAAGGCAAGGAGCTAGCCTTCTAGATAACAGGGACTGGAATAGGACAAAAGAAAGGACATACTACTGCTAACTCAGCATTAGGACCATTTCCTTCTGCTTTTCACATGGATCACTTCTGCCTTCTCTTCTCATTTTACCTTAGTTGTATTCTAGGGCCTTCCCATTCAGGGTTTTACAGAGTATAGCCAGTAAGTTCTTTCCTCACTCTGCCTGCTCTCATTACTCTGCTAACTAGTAGCTGCTCATCATCAGCCTGTTGCTTCTCTAGTTTCATTGATGTCTTGTCTCCATGTGCAAGGTATATCACTTTGGTAGTAGCAGCAAAAGCACTGGTGGTGGAATTTGTCTTCCCAGGGCTGGGATTACCTGAGTCAGTTATCTAGGGTATATTCCAGACCTAATTTGGACATCTAGAACTGAGAGCTGAGCTTATTTTTGATATCTACTTCAGAATGTTGTATCCAGGAATTATTGGACTTTGGCATGGATGGCAACTAAACTTAATGGGTGGAAATGTGAGCCTCTGCATGAAAACAACTGCATGTGAGCCTCAGCATGAAGACAAAAGACTTTTAAATTGGAGGAGTTGCTGGGATGTAGGAATAAGATTTACTGGGAACATTCCCTTCCTTGTTGATATAATTCTTGACAAACTAGGTCAGTGGTTCCCATGCTAAATGATGATACTAGGGAAATTATTGCTCTTCCAAGTGTCATTCGGTTCAGTTTCATAGGTCTGAAATAGGTGGCAAGGCTGAATTCTGCCTAATACTTGGAAGTCAATTGCTTGACTCAAAAGGTGTCCCTGGATATTTATGTGTGATCTATGAGAGTTCCAGTTGAAGCCACAATTCCCTAGTCTTTGTGACCAACCTGGGAAGTTTAGCAACTTCCCTAGGCACTTCAGGCACCACAAGATGAGGACAGAGACCCATTGATACAAGGCAGATGATCACCACAGTTCTTGGAGTGGCATACTCGAGCTGTCACCCCATTGTGTTCCTCTCCAAAGCCATCTGTGTTTGCAACCCTTTTAAGGACGTGTACTGCAATGAAACCATATGTGTTTTCATTTGGGAAGACAGCTTGTGGTGAAAAGAGACGGGTTATAACAAGACAGGCAGATGGCAAATTTGCTGCAATATCATGATTACTGTACTTCAAAGAGATAATCAATAATCAGGCAATTAGGTTCTTGTTAAATCAGAAGCAGATTCGGAGATGTTGAGGAAGATGCATTTTCAAAGCATCCTTCTGAGATTCAGGGATGGAGATTCTCCTCAGCAAAGAAGAATACCTGCAGGAACCTCATAAGGATCACTTAATACATACCTCTTAATCACACTAATTGTTCACAGAAGTAGCTGGAGGCAATATGGTAGCATTTTATGAACTATAAGTTACTGCACTTCAAAATGAATGTTTCCATTTTTATGGTTTCTTTCTTCTCATTTTCTTCCTTTTTTATTTTCTTTTTGGTAAGACTCTTTATTTTGTTTTGAATTTTTAGAGTTTTCTGGATAATACTGACCAAAATTTGAAATAAAGTAAGATTTCTTACCTTGAGGTATAACTTTAGAATAAGAGACAAAGCTTGGCTTAAAAAAGATAATCCCATTATTGAGCATAAAACATGCCTGTCTGGTAGGTTTTCTTGATTTCAAAGAGTTGAATATGGATTCATATGAATATGACATGAGTATGATATGGATTTCAAGAAGTTAGAAAAAGAGAACGTTACTGAATGTGGCTGGTAATTTTTTAGTGTGCCAACTTCCACTTCCACGAAGTGGAAGCCAATGTGGGTTCAGTCTAACCAAACAGTGATTAGTCTTGTAGTCTAACTTCCTTCTCAACAACACGGAAAGAAAGGAGAGGGGAGGTTGCAGCTGTAGTTGAACTACCTCTATAGCACTTAAAGCATTGAAATATCAGGGCTGGAACACCCCATCAGGCCTATCTGACTCTGGTGGTAAGAAACAAGCAGAAGTGCTGACATCCTTCCAGCGAATTTATATATGGCCACTCTGCCTTTGCTTCCGGTCTGTTGTGTGTGCATAAATACATATGTAAGCATATAATGTGTATATATACATACACACACGCATATACATGCCTACGTATGCACACTTGTCACAGTGCATGCAGGTTTGTGCTGGAGCAGCCTTTAGAAACTTGACAATGAAATGTCCTGAATGACCATGGTGGGGTTGCACTGGTGGTATTTAGTTGTGCTCTTACTCAAACCCTTGAAGCAGAACTTGAGTCATGAGCCTAAACAGCACTTGAATGTCTTATAAAGACCCTTCAAATAATTTACAAGTGCACAGATTTTGTTCTTTTTTATGCTAATGTGATATAGCTCGATTTTGTTGTATTTTTTCCTGAAGTGATTGACTGGTTTATAATTACTTTCTGATGCAGAGCCAGTGAAAACTGATTTACGTCCCCAAAATGGTTTTGATGGCATTACTTAATACTGACTTCAGCTTTCTGAGATGAGAATAAGCTTTGTGCAAGCTAAGTAGGGTTGTTCTTTTGCTTTACTGGTGCCCTGTAATTAAGAAGAGCGATTGTGCACTATACTCTTAGAGTTCATATGACAGAGACATCTTGGGTTCAGAACACTCTCTTTACTGCTCCTGATGAAATTGAATATAGGGGTTTGTTTGCTGTGTGTATTTATATTGTTTTTCCTGGGAAAGAAAGACAGGGTATTGGGATTTGGCTCCCATTGCAGGAAGACACAGCACCTTGATAACTTTCACACAGCAGCTTTTCCAACTAGATTACCCCATCGCTGACAAGGCTTTTGCTCTGTATCAATGTATGTTCCACAATAAGCCATCCTGCATCTGCCACTGGAGTACATCTTGCACTTTTATGAAATGCTTAATACACCAGTGAGAAAACACATTAACCCTCTTACTCCAATTATACACACAGTAGGTGCATTATTGATAAAGCAAATGAGTGGTGAACTTTGCATCCCCAAAGCAACCCCTTCGCCAGTAGTGTGCCTGGTGATGTGTGCTCTCACTGAGATAGGAATTGTCTGTTTAAATATAACTCCACAGTATATGTAGCTCTTGTGTCTCTAAAAAGCAATTCAGAGGCTGGCTGTCATGGTTTAAGCATTGCATCAGGGGCTTCCCGGGTTCTATGTCAGCTACAGCAAAGCTTGGTATCACCAACTGTGTATAAAGTGGGTTGGAAACTTCAGCCCGAAACTGCAAGCTCATGAATGTGAATCTCTTCAGGCAAAGATGCTGATTTGGCTAACAGTGATAAATAGCAATCTCTTTTCCTTAATGTAACCTTACCCTTTTATGGGACAGCTCTCTGCTTTTCACTTGCAATATGTTTGGAGGGGAGGAGTGAATGTGCACTTGTAAACTGAAGTGCTGAGCAGTCAAGTCTTTAATCCAAATGTTTTGATATTTTAACTTGCACTTTTTTTCCAAAGATTTTCAGTTTAATCTTGCTTTCTAAATCCTCATTTAAATACATGATAAAACGGAGGAAAAATTTGCAAGTTTGCAGAAGACCAAATCATATAAAATCTAAATTTTTCTTTTGACCTTTTTAGTAATTATTATTATTATTATCTCTGAAGTACTGCGAAGGTTTGCTTTTGTTTCATATGGGAACAGTGTAAAAATTACCAGGAAGTTTTCCCCTCTATTTGCTGCATTAAGTCAGTATCCTCTGTTGAAGCATGTAAAGGTGATGGTGCTTTTTCTTCCTTGGTGTGCATGAAGGGCAGTGTTTGCAGGAGGTCCATAGAGTAGTGCCACAGGGAGAGGAGTCACATCCCAGTGCCAATCCCTGCAGTGCTGGGTTGCCTTGCAAAAAGGGCCCAGGGCAAGCTGCTTTTTGACCATATAGAATCAGAATAGTTAGGGTTGGAAAGGACCTTAAGATCATCTAGTTCCAACCCCCCTACCATGGGCAGGGACACCTCACACTAAAGGAGGCAATATAAGTAAGATCCATCTATAACCTCTGTCTGTCTGAAAGAGAAGTGTGTAGAGCAGTCATAAGCACATTTCAGGGCTCATCCTTCACCCCAGGTGACGCATGTGTGCCCAACAACATGCAGATGTGACTGGTGTGCTTAGACACCCAGGGGAATCCCTGAGGGATTTAGCTCCATGAATATTCATCTTCTCCTCAGCAGGCCTAGGCTACTGGTTTCCACAGTGACTGCACAAAGGCAGGGGACCCACAGGTTGCTCAGCTCTGTTTGGTTCTTGTTAGGTTTGCCCAATCATTCTGATACTTGCCAGCCAACTGTGATTTTCCAGAGCAAGCCTTTCCTTCCTCATTGCTCTTCTCTGAATGTCTGACCCAGGAACTGCTCATATGCTGAGCCTCATCTGAGTGATACAGGACTCCTGCTAACACGATCCTCAACCTTGTAAGAAGGCTCCTTCTATCCATACCTGGTTCTTATCATCCTTGTGTGTATGTCGAGATGTTACTGTCCCTTTTGGGTGGCCAGCAGTTCTGTTGCAAACCTTTCTCTTGTCTGTGCAAGTGCCCTGGAGCTTCCTTTGTGTTGACTGCTCTCCATGCTGGAAGTGCTTCAGGTGTCTTTGTAAATGCCTCTATCTCCCTGCAAAAATCCAAAGCTAAGGAGAGCTCTAAAGGGGTAGATGTTGATGTTGAAGGGGTGTCTGGTTGCCTGGTGTGCGGTAGTCTTCTGCTAGCAGAAGAGTTACTGCATTACTGATTGATGTGACAGCTTCAGCAACTGTAAGAATGGGTCTAGAAGAACCTGTATTTCTTTACAGAGCTTGTGTTTCTTCAGATGCTTCACCCCTTTCCTTGTAAGACTCCTTACATTCATTGGGCACAAATGAACCTAACACATGGGTAGTTTCCTTAATAGTGGAATGGGTATTGACTGATGAACTGGCACTGAATTAGAGGTGTTACATTGATGGCTGCTCTCTCTGGGTGATGTTCTTGTTTTAGATGTCTGCTATAATTATCTCCTTGTTCTTTTGTTTCCGTCAGCTTCCTCTATAGTCAGTGGAGCCTGAGCTGACATGTTTGGAGGTTTCCTGCAAGGCAGGAAGAAGAGAGGTTCAGAAGCTGATGAGTTCCTCTGAGGCAGTTGCCCAATCCCGTTTCATGCAGCTGTAGCCAGCTATATGCCTTTTCCCCAATAGAAAAGCCTATTTTGAATTGAATAAAAAATTCCTATAATAAAATATTTCATAAATGCAGATGTTCATATAAGCACCTTCCAACATTTAACTTTTCCAGCATTTATATTGTGCTTTTTTCCTCTTTCTATTATCTTGTATTTCATTGTTTGTCAGTAGTAGCCATTAACAGATGCTGCTATTAATGAATATGCAGCACAACTGCTTAAAAACTGTATAATACTTCAGATAAGTGCAGCAGTTACTTAGCACTGATTGAAAATCTCATCTTTTCTACATCCACATATCTCCTGTTTATACTGCAGAGTGTCAAACTGATTACATCAAGCTGCAGACACTTCCATCTAGAAAGAGATGAGACCTTTCAATCAGTGCTGAATAGCAGCAGCTCTTAATGGTGTGAAAAAAGCCCTAAAACCCAGGCTACATTAACTCTTATGTGACGTCATGTGGGTGTCAGTGGGAGCGGTGTGTTTCATGAAATAATGGGGAAATAATAAATCTAATAAAAACTGGGACATAATTCCTTTTCTGAAACTAGGGAATATTTTTAGGAAGCTGATATCTCACAGAATTTCTGTTTAATGAAGTATTATATCTTGAAAATGAAAATTGTCAAATGTTAATTTCTGGTGAAATAGGAATGCTGAACTCTTCTCAGATTCTCTAGCCTAGTTTTCTAAGGAAAAAAATCAGGAGGATGATGTGTTTGGGCTGCGTGTGCACACATCTGGTTCTTTCTATCAGTGTGTTTTGAACCCATCAGTCAAGTTCAAGTGGATTTGGTGAGGAACTGGAGGGTAATAAAGGTCCTATGGGTTTTGTGAAAATCAGAAGTTAAGTAAAGGCAAGAGATCCCATAAGTGGCTTCCCTGAGGAGATGGCAATGACATGAATTCACCTATTAATCATAACAGGAGTCTTAAGAGCTTTCATGAAGGTGTGCTCTGTAGCTGCTAGAAGGTTCCACTTGTAGGACTCCCATTCATAGCAAGTCAGGCTTACACTGTTCCTTTGCTTGCAAAATGGCTTTATGCTGGAATTGAATTGTGTGGGGAAAGGATTCAACTTATCTCACTTCAGATACCAGCACAAGGCATCTGCATCAGAACAATGCTGGTTTCAGAGTTAGTGGAAATATGCATTTCCAAATCCAATAATTCTTCGAACCTTCCATGGATGTATAATTAAGGAGAAGGCGACATAAAAATATAGATTTGCAGGTCTTGTTACATCCTATGAAAGGTTTTAGCCCTCTGAACTAATGAATGTTCAGGTCCTTCTAAATTAAGACATCTTATTTGCTTCATAGATCATAGAATGGTTTGGGCTGGAAGGGATCTTAAAAGATCATTTCATTCTACACTCCCTGTTGTGAGCAGGGATACGTGGTGCCATCTGCTAGCACACCTCAACAAAACTCACCCATGGTTCCAAAGCACAGCCTCAGATCCAAAGCCCAGTGTGAGGTGTGGTTATCAGATTCCTACAGGCACTAATGAGCAAAAGCTGACAGTGAAGAGCCCAAAGCTGAGTCCTGCTCACCTTCAGCTCATTGAAGGGATCCTGCTCGTGGGAGCTGCTCTCTTGTTTCACCAGAACTGCTCTCTAAGAGCTCACTTCTCACAGGTTGCCTGGCTAAACCTGAGCTATTCAAAAGTAGGGGCCAAAATAATTCAATTGGAGCAATTTTGTGCAAGAAAAATTCTCATAGGAGAGTTATTTCTCTGTATAGGAGGAAGCATGCAAAGCATGGTTTAGTATATATGCACAGAACTTCTCCTGTACTGGGATTAAAGTAAATGTGGAAAGCTTTAGATTTCAGGATAGGAATCCCACATTTTCAGAAGGTTTACTTCCAAAACTCCAGTTCTGCCAATCTGGGTTTGGGGTCCCAGGAGCACTGGTTCCCATCTACCTATGGACAGAGACACTCAGAAGTGGATTACACAACATGATTCTACAGATCTCCATCCCCCACAGGTGTTACTGTCAAGCCATATGTAACATCACTGGATCAACCTATAAATACAACAGCTATCTAAATGATGGGTATAGGATGTATTCCTAACTTGCAGTCTATAAGGATGGAGATGTTAATGTGAATGATAACTAACCTTCAGGGGAAGGATCTGTATTCTTCAAGTGGAAACAGCAAGCTGCAGAGCACTTGGCTGGTCAGTCAGGGTATGAGTAGCTGCAGCTCCTTTACATGTCTGAGGGCACAGGAGGGTTTGGGGGGGGGACTGGGCATGCATGTGTGAAGCTATTTTGCACTTTGCCATGTTGCTTCCCAAAAGTGACTTTATGCATTAAACAACTGCAGAAGCATCTTCTCCCTCAGCAGGGCTTTAAGGTTCATCTCTTGTGAACAGCTACTGCATCCGTGGAGCATGGGTGATGGTAATTCAAAGTGACAGGAGCGTCTTCTTGCCCACGGCATTGTCAGCAAGCCAAACTGCTCAGAGATGACAACCCTGCTTCCTCAACAGACTCCGAGCTGTCGCTCCCCATTTGGGTTAAACCAGTGAGGGCTCTGATGAACTGAATTCAGGGAAAACACACAAACTGCAACCAGGGCAAAGGGCACAGTGGAAGTGAGGGTTGATTCTGAAAAGACTTCGAGGTGTGAAGGGGATGAGGAAGGTTGGTAAGCCAAAACCAGGGCAGAATGCTGGGTCAGGACATCTAACTTACCTGGAGCTGATGACAGTGGTTGAGCTCATTGGGATGCTCGCTGGAAGTCTGGCTGGTGAAAGAGCAGCAAGAGATTATTGTGCTTCTCTTCACCTCTGGTAAGGGCCACTTGCTGTCACAAGGCACATACTCACTATAGTGCTCTTCCTAAGGGGTTTCAGCAGCTCTAAGATGGGCCTCCTCTTCTAGAGCAATAATAAACCCAGAGCATCTATCTACACTCAGGTTGTTCATGCTTCTGAGACCACTTGCCCAGCTTCTTTCACTGTCTGTATTATGGCAAATACGCTTCTAGATGTGTACTTACCTAAACTGATTGATTTGCCTTTTTGGAGAGATAGAAGCCAGGCTTGTCACAGAGTTACATAGAAGGAAGCCTATGCCAAGCGTAGGGTTGTATAAAACGGGCCATCTTGTCTGGTTTTGGGTGTGAAATAGGGAAGATACATCCCAGCAATGCAAGGTGTAGTGTTTATAACTTAGCTATAGCTTTGATCATGGGCAACTTTACTTCTGGGGGACATTCCCACAAGGGAAAGGCCGGGTATAAAACCAAGTTTATTTCCCTAAGCTTAGATCCTCCTCTGGGAATGCCACATAAGGATGTGAACTTGTGCCAGAACTGGAATGGTAACAGCAGGGTTAGATAAATGCCCAAATAGCTGTCAGCGGGATAACAAGGAGGGGGAGAAGTCCCTTGGATATTCGCTTTTGATGCACAGATATCAGATGCTTGTTTGATAGTGCCTGTTCATCTTCCTGACACTTGAAACAATAGTGTTTGAGATTTTGAGTAATAAATAGCTTTACTTAAGTTTGACACATGCTAAAGGGGATTTTGAGTAACTAGCCAATGCTCATGTAGTCAGAGCAGCTCAGAGTAAGGATTATGTGTTCCCATAGAGCAGATGTGTGCATTCAGTGAGTCACGTTGCAAGCAACCGTGTTTAAAACGCACCTTACTGATCAAATTCAAACATCAATAGTATTTGAACAGAGCGTGTTGAACTGTTTCCTTCCAGTATCTTGAGTTTCCTACATCCGGCATTGCTTGAGGTAAAATGGTCTCTGGTAGGGAAAAGACCCATGAATAAGAAAGAAGATTGTGTGAAGCTCTTGGCTGGATGTCCCGCAGAAGTCCTGCTGGGCTCAAACTTCACATTCTTCATGTAGCTGGAAATCTTGTGTTTGGCTTGAGAGAATCCTCTGGTTTGTGTGCTTGTTCAGTGAGTGTCTGGCTCCTTGGGAATTGCTTAATACATAGTTTAATGCAGCTATTTCAGAGACTGAAATAGCCACAAAGAGTGGTGTGTGGAGGCAGGCTGCCCTCACCCTGCATTCCACAAAGCAAGGTCAAACATACTACATTAAACCACAGAGCATTAAAACTCCTGTGGATCTAATGATTGCCTGAGATGTCTGGGGAATTCATGTGGGTTCATCCTTGCAGGAATATGAGCACTGTTACTTGTCACGTTTCCCTGCCTCAGATTGCTGTGCTGCAACTTCTTAATTAGTCCTTCGCAAAGCGCTTTGAGACGTTCAGATGAAAGGCAGCATAGAAGTCCAAAGGATGTAGAACATCCATTACCAGCTGAGAGCCCCATGAAGAGCTGGAGAATGTTGAAAGAAGTCCTGCCAGTTAATTTACACTTAAACAGAAGGGTTTGTTTTTCTGAACATTAAAAACACAAAGAAGCCAAACCAAAATCAAACAGGCTCGAGACCACCTGGATAAAATGCTGCCTTTCTAGTTGGTATTTGTTCAGGTTTGCTAATCAAAGCATTAAGACTTGAAAATGTAGTGATTGTATGATTCGCATGAATAATGCACCTAAAATATGGGAAGACTCATGTGCTTCTGGGAAAGCCAGGTAAAATAAATCTGTGGTGAAACAGACTGTGCCTAGGGAATACAAACCAGTTTGTCTGCTTTCTCATCTCAGCTGGCTAAAATACACTATGCAACCAGACAACTTAACCCAGAAAAATATCATTAGACTTTTGAAGATGTGCTTGTGTGGTGCTGCTTAAAGGTGGCGAAGGAGAAAGGAGTGACAGACTAGAGATAAGAGAAAGGGTTGGAGTTCAAAAACCCAATTACAAAAAGCCTTTGCTGTCCCTCCATGTCAACAGAGATCTGTTGTTGCCCATTCTTGCAGAGGAAAATCTACCAAGTCTACAAGTGTAAAACAATGGTGAATGTGGGGGAAGGAGGGGAGGGTATGTTAGTTTTCTGACCCTCCTGGAAAACAAGAAAATCTCATCTGAAGCCTCTAGCTAACGAGAACTCTTGGTTGTGTGGAGACTGTGCCTTTGTCTGGATGCTAATGGGCTTAAAATGAATTCTATTTGCCAGTAAATATTCAATCTGGCAATAAAGATGTGCCTCTTCCCAAAGGTTTTGTATCCACTGGTTCTGCTCACCTCCTAATGGCGAATGATTTGTGCATATATTCTCAAATGTTCCCTGGTGTTTTTCGTGACAAGGCAGTGATTTCTCATGGAAGTTCTTTGCTGAATTACTCTTGAAGCCTCTCTGGCTTTACAAAGTCTCTTATCTCTAAAGAAATCACAGGATGGAAGAGAAGGGTTTTATTGTTTCTTTATGCATTAACTTGTCTTTGGTAGATTTTCACAACAGGCTCGACCTTTGCCTGTTGCTGTCTTCAGGGCTGTTGTTATCAGCTGGAAACCACGAGGAGCTGTATACTGTATATGGGAGAATGGGAAAGGCTGATAGCCATGCAAACACACTTTACAGATAGAGCAGCAAACAGATGGGCTGAGCAGCTTCAAAGAAAGCAATGCACAGCTCATCTCATTGCCAGAATTAAACAAGGGAAAGTCTTGATTCTCTCTGACTCAGAATGGCAGAAAATAATGTCTGGAAACTCTGCAAGTCCTTTTATCCTGAATTCAGATATTCAGACTTTCACATCAGTTCGTAATCACAGCAGAGGACTTGAGTCTGGTAATGAAATCCTGAGTGTGAAGGAATTGCTGACCTTGGCTCCCCTCTGCCCAGTGGCCAAACGAAAAATCAGAGTTACATTCTGCTTCCAGGTATGTCTCCCTGAGCTACCTTTCTCCTCTGCTGGGTCAGCTCCTGTATCTGTAGCATACACGATGCTATGCTCAGTGGCATTTTCCAGATGGTTTTCCGAGAAAGTTTTGTAAGTATCCATCCATCAGCTCTGACCAGAAGTCTGGTAGTGATCAGCTCCTAAAAAAGAGATGCACTTGCCCTGAGGCATTTGTGAAGTTGAATAAGAGAGGAAAGGAAAGAGCAAATATCTCTGCCTCTACAAAAGCAAAGGGCTGCTCCCAAAAGAGATTTGAATGACCTGACATATGCACCCAGAGTATGGTTGCTTTTATTGCACCCTAGGAGGGGAGAAGCAGTTCCCCAACTAGGCCCTAATTCTGAGCTGGATTTTAGACAGTCTCTGATCCTACAGGTTGCAAATGCTGTGTTCAGATGTGGTTTTTAAAGCAGGGTAGCCTGTCCACTTGGAGCATTACATTGGCTTCAGAGACCTGTAACCAGAGATCCTCTGGGCTGCTTCCAATCAGGTACCACTTCTATAACCCCCTAATTAAGTTGTGAGTGCTCTGAGGCAGGAATAAAGCACCTGCTATGGCTGAAGGGTCCCCATCAGCTCTTGTAATGCTCATTAATCAGAAGTGGTTCCAGGATTTGCTGATCCTTCTGTAGAAATAGATGACCTGTGTAAGATGTACAGGCACAAAGGTCCCAGAAGCCATCTGAAGCCCTCAGTTATTTTCATCTACTTCATCTACTTCTTCTACTTCATCTAATTCTACCTTCATCTACTTCATCTACCTTAATGCTGGGAAAAAACTTACTGAATCACATAGTGCATTTCCTTCTCCTGGATGCAAGCTTTGATTCCTTACGGATTTTTCTCCATCACAACACCCTTTCTAGAGGGAATTCTTCTCTTGAGTAGCTCTTCCTTCTGTCTGTTACCTTAGAGGTAGAGACAGTCCTGGTGTAGTTCCTCTAAGCTTTTTTATTTGACTTTATGAGAGGTTTCGTCCTTCTCAGCCACTGCTGAGCTCCGGCCCTTTCTAAACAACCTTCAGGTACCTGTGAACTCATTTCTTGTGCTATGAGATTGGCCGCATGAGGCTTTGTGGTTGCCTTTCTGTGGATTCCTAGACAGACAAGTGATGCTGACTGAAGCAGTAGCGTGGTGCAGTGAACTGTGCAAGGTTATGAGCCAGCTGCTCTGCAGAAGGGACAGCGAGTCTCACACATGGGAGGCACAGTGAATTATGAAGTGGCCTCTTAACCCATATAGCAAACTCCTCACCAGCTCCATTTGCAGAAGCAATCTTGGGTACAGAGCAAATTGAGTTGATCTCTGGAGCAGGTGAGTATTGTAAAGGTTGTGCAAAATTATATAGATGACTGTGTTTTGGCCAAGTGCTGTTCATCCACCATGAACTCTGGGCAGTCTCGGGCTATTTTCTTTGCAGCACTGTCACAGAAGGACCATGGAAGTAGATGGGTTGAAGTAGGATTTGACACCACAATTTTGACTGGGGAAATGCTTTATAGAATATGAAGAGTTAGTTTTCTAACCTGGATTATTGGGCCTAGTTTTCTTCTAACATCACTAGTGCAAACCCACATATTTTTTCCCCACAGAGTTTAGATCCAAAAGCAGAACCCCAAACCTTCTCTTTTTATATAGTTCTTTTTTTTTTACTTTTTTGATGAAACAGTTTTTCTGATTTACTCTATGCAGTTGTGATCTGAACTGTTTCCCTGGGATTTGTGTTCAAACTGGGGACTGTAAATGGTCTGTAAGTACCTTCTCAGGCTCTTCCCCTTCATCATCAGTACTTGCAATTAAAATGGTGGCTCTCTTCTTTGGTATCATCTTCCCATCTAGCATGGCTGAGGATACAAGGAATTGGAGCTTTATGGTACGGAACCTGGCCAGCTGGAATGATGAGGCTCACTGCAGCAGCCTCTAACCTCCTGCCTTTGCATTTATTATTGTTTCATCCTGTCTCCCCTCTGCTGTGATAGACAGATTAATAAACATAATCTGATGAGCTGTGACAGTGTTTGGGCAGGTTTAATACCAGAGTTCATACAGGTGCTGCCACAGGCCATAACAAATGAAAACAAAGCAGACCTTGCTTTCACATCTTGTCTGAGCTACAGCATCTGTAACAGCACAGCACCTTCTAGCTCCATGTTGTAGTATTGATCCAGCTTTGATTTAGATAAAAGAATAGCTGTTTTCATGCTCTTGTAAGCTCGTTCTGTGGCAGCCAGAATGTTCTTCCCAATCATAGCCACATCTGACTTGATCCTACTTACTATAGTTTCAAAGAGATGAAAATGTTTTGAGTGAAGGTAGAAAATGTGCTGGGAAATGAACCCCTCAGAGGAGTTGCTTTAATGCATTTAAACCCCATTCCAAGTATTCCTGACCTGACTTCTCTGGACTCGCAATGTGGTTGGGTGAACCACACTAACACAGTCAAAGCAGTTTCCTATAGACTCGCTCAGTGAGCCCTAAGCCTTGTTGTGCACAGCTGTGCAAAACCAAACCCTGTCTCTGCCATCGAAGCTGTCGCTTCACTGTGGAGTCCATGAGCCTCTGGAGGCTGGTTAGAAGCCCAGTACCTGCATTTTCAACACCAGCCTCCCTCTGTCTAGACAGGAATCTCCCGAAGTTGTAAAGTTTCAAAAGAAAAATGATGCTTTGAAGACTGATGACACCACTTAATTTCGCTTCTGGTTTGGGTGGGTGCTGGGTCTGTTGCCTCATGGGGTTGATCCGACCCTCCATATTCAGCAGTGAGTCTGTTACCTTCCAGTGCATTTTTCATCTTAATTTCTTAGGAGAACTTGGGAAAACTTTGTTTTGAAGGAGATGTAGGATGTCGCTTTCTGTTTTAGGAATAAGAGTTTCACTTCCTAAACTGCAGAATCTGACTGGTATTGAGTGGTGAAAGTGTGAGAAATAACACTTGCAATGACTGCGACTGTTTTTGAGCTCAGGGCAGATGCAAACTCGATGTGACTAATGAAGGGGTGGAGAAACAAATCCTTCTCTCTTGCTGCACAGAAAAGAACGGCTTTTACCCTCATCACTTACCCACTGTGTGTCGTTATTCCATGCAGCTGATCTGCTTCATGGTCCTGGGAATGGTGCCACTTCTGTGGCAAGACTGGAAGATAGGAAAAAGAGGGAATGTGGAGAAAAGGGGCCCTGACCAATGCTGGCAAGACCACATCTGTCTGAAGAATTGAAAAGCATCCAAGCCTGCCAGGTGAACACTCCTCTTTTGCTGATGTACACCTGGTGTGAACTTAGCCAAAACTGGTGGCCTGAAAGCAAGGTGAGGAACCGCTTGTTACTACTCAGTGTTCCAGACAGCCAAATAACTGTAAAGGAGGCCAGGAAAATAGGGGGAAAAGGCATGTTCTTTCTCTGTGCTTCCATATTTGACATTTCAAGTGGGATATTATTTCCCAGTGGGAAAATTCAAATGGTAATTTCCCTGCAAGAGCTCCAGAGGGAAAAAATAACAACACCCTCGATCTTCAACCCAGCGGTAATTGTGAGTACCTGTGTTCCAGGCAGAATGTTCTGCCGTTTCCTAAGGGAACAAATGAATTCTGATAAGCAGTATTTCAACTTTTAAGAGAGGTTCAATTTTTAAGCGTCTGATTTATATCTTCTTCTTTTCTTTTTGTTCACTGAATTACTTGAAAGGCTTCCTTGATTTTCACCAGAGTGTGTCCTATGGAGCCCATCCTCTTGATCAGATGAAACTTTACATTGTGATTTGCAGAAATAATCATCAAATTGCAGAAGTCAGCTACAGAAGCCCATGAAAAATTGCAGGTCCCCTTAATAATGAATCATTGCCAAGCAGCCAGATGCTGAAGCAGCTCATACATCTTTGCATTCAAACTGAAGTGAGAGGCAAATGCCATTTGCCAATGAATATTCATGGTCAGAGGAATATGTGTTGTTAACAGGCAACATCGGAAGGTGTATGAAAAAAAGGAGGTGAATAAAATGATTTAATCATCCAGGCTAAGTCTGTGTTACATGGAAGAGCTGAAGTTCACATATATAAATGCATTCAAAATGGTGTGAGGGCTGAGAAAGGCGATAGTGTGCTGCAACACAGAAGTGGCCACAGAAGCGGCCAAGTGAGTTATCTGGGAAGGCCTCTCAGGGTGATATTCCTCTGAAAAAAAAGCCATGTTTTTCAGAGGAATAGCATGTAGGGAAATACGGATCTGTTTCCTTACAAAGGTTTGGTTTTGTTCGCGCACAGATTTGCTTGGAATGCTCCAGTCTTGTGGTGGGCTGAGCCTGGCTGGGCACCAGGTGCCCACCAAAGCCACTTGAACACTCTCCTTCTCAGCTGTATAGGGGGAGGGAATATAATGGAAGGCTTGTGGGTCAAGATAACAGCTCATTCACCAATTACCACCACTGGCAAAGCAGATTTGACTTGGGGAAATGAGTATCATTTATTACCAAGCAAATCACAGTAAGGTAATGAGAAAATAAAAGCTAATTCTCAAAACACCCTCCCCATCCCTCCCTTCTTTCCAGGCTTAACTTTACTCCTGATTTTCTCTACCTCCTCTCCCACAGTGGCACAAAGGGATGGGGAATGGGGGTTGTGATCACCTCATCACACATTGTCTCTGCCACTCCTCACACTCCTCCTTTGCTCCACTTCTTTCCCTGGCTATTGTTCTACAGGGTGCATTCCCCCCAACCCCTTAACTATGTTATCCCAGGGACTGTCTTGCAGCAGGCATTGGCTTTGTCAGACATGGGGGAACCTTCTAGCATGTTACCACAGAAGCCACCTCTGCAGCCCTCCCACTACCAGAACCTTGCCATGAAAACCCAATCAAAGTCTAGATTCAGCCTTTCCCCACTGGCAACTTGAGCAGCTTCTTGGTGAGTTCATTTTAAAGTGTGGCTCAGTGCTGTCTATGCTGTGCACTTCTGTTTTGAGGTGCTAACAACAATCACACAGAACCACCACAACCCCCTCCTCCTGAGCAGGGAAAGTGGCACTGTGTAGGATTGATCCTGTGGAGAAGTTCAGACACTTCTGGAGGCAGAAGGATGTGGTAGAAGATGATGTGGGCCAGGTAAAATGGTGTCCTGTGGTCTGGACAGCCTGCTCACCTTTCCAGACAGACCATTATAGTCTGGTATTGCAAACTCTGTGCTAAATCCCAGAGGGTCTTGATTTTAGCCTGATTCACCTTGTTGTGCCTTTGTCTCTCTGTATAATGGAGAGAGCAACAGCTACCTGCATTGTGTGGTGCTTCAGGATGAAAGTGCTATCTAGGAATCAAGTGTTTCTTTCAAAGGAAGAGCCTCTTCTCATGTGTGTTTCATTCATACTGAAAGACAATTTACTGGCAGGGGATAGCAGAGATTCTGTTCTCAGTTCGTGGCCTCTCTCTGGTTAACTTCTGCCCTGCAAGTGAATGAAAATAGTATTTTATCCACTGTCTACAGTATGCTATTTCTTTGGAAGCAGGATTGTAATGAACTTGCTCTTTATTACAATTAACAAATAAATCCCTACACCTTTAAATTAGATCATAAATATTTCAGTGAAATTCAATACTGCTGTGATTATGTTTTCTTTCCCACAAGAGATTCCTCAGTGATAGCAGCCAGGAAACTGCTGTTCCAAATTAGATGACCCCGAGGACGTTCCTTCTGACATATTTGGCTGCCTTCTCAGTGGCTTCCTTCTTTTATAATCATCTGAGATGCAGCGTAACCACAGCAGTGCTAACTAGTGAGTTATAAAGCCACTTATATAGCAGAGAGAATTACCTTCTGGTGGTATAAAATCAGTACAATGTAGGCTGCTTGTCTTCCAGTGGGACAGGACTGGGAGCTATATGTGCATTGCCTGGCTCAGGGCTGCTCTGAGGAACAGGAGGGAAGTGGAGATACCTCAATACAAAGAGATTTATCAAGTTTCACTCACTGAACATGAGTCCAGTGAAGTCTCTGCATAGTTTGTAGTTAGAGCCCACGCACTGACGACAGCTCTGTGGCTTCTCCTACTCTCTCTGAGCACAGTACCAGCCAGATCTGTGGTTCTCTCATCACTGAGTTGCGTGCAGCCTACAGCAATCACTGCACAGCTGCACTGTAGCATCAGCTAAAGAAACCCTGAGTCCCACACCTACAGCATGCTCCCAGTTACAGCTGTGTTGAACATCTGTGCGTTACGCAACACCCAGTGCTTTGACTGTTCATTCCTTCTGACGTCACCTTGCTTGAACCCTGAGCCTACTTAACCTGTCAGAAGAAGAGGATGGAGAAATGTTGGTTAATCTTAGCAAGAAACTATTTCTCAGACTTCTCTTTTTAATCTCTAAGCTAACTATTTTATATGTTTAATATGACTCAGGCATTGGGACAACTTTATCCCTGCTTCTTGTAGATCTTTGGGATCTTACAAGATTTGTAGATCTTGTAGATCTGCAAAATGGTCGAGCATCCTGTCAAGATCCTGGCAACAGCTTTCAGTATCTTTCCTGCCCCTTTGTTTTAGCTTTCCAATGCTCTCTCAGTCTCCTTTCCAGCCACCAAAACTTATTTCTTATCTAGCTCTGATGGGAAAAGAAGGCCAACAACTTCAGGGTAGAATGAAGCTGAGATGTTGCCAGCTCATGGAAAAAGCACTGTCCTCTTGATAAATGAAAAATGAGGCTCCAAAGGCAACTTGTCTTCCCTGAACAAGTGTTTCCACTGCAACATCAATGGAGGACTGAATACAGAGGCTCTGCTTTGTACTCCCCAGCCCGTCTGGTAATGATTTAGGAGTTAGTTTTTGTCATGCTTCTTTTTCTTTGCCTCTTGTTTCAGTACTTTAAAGGATGTTGAATTCTTGTGATAAAAGCCAGTCTTTTGGATTACTCTATTGGAAGCAAAAGCAAGGGAGTGAAAACAGTTGCACCACTAATTCATCCAGAGCTTCTGGTTTGACACCTGTGAACTGGGTCCTGTGGTGGAAGCTGCCCCTTCCCATGGGCCTGGCACAGCACTTGAGCAGCACAGAGCTCCTCTACAAGAGGGGTTGGCTGTGGGTAGCTCAGCACATAGAGAGCCCTCAGCACCAGCTTTGCTTTCCACTCTTGGCTAATCTGTAGCCCATGGAGATGAATTCAGACCCTTTCAGTACAGAGGAAAAGATGCACCCTCTCCTCTCAGGTAACTCATCAGAATGAGGATTGGTGTCTTCTGTCTCAATTCAGAAATGTAAATGTTTGTAAAAGACAGGAAATCTTCAATTCCAATGTTTGCTCTCTTCTGCCATCCGCTTTGTGACCTGACTGGGAGCAAGGCTGAGCTGGCTTCCTGACTCTGCAGGCAGCCTGAAACACTCACTCCGAGCCATCTGAAAGACATTCTTTGAGTCAGTGGTGAGGAACCACGACACTAACTTCCAAACACGTTCACATCCATTTCTCAAAGCTCAACTCTCATTTGTTTTATGTGACTCCAGGAGCTGGAGCATTAATAGAAGCACCTTGGAACAACTCAGGAATTGTAGTTTTCCAGTGCTGAGCACAACCCCAGGGTGTTGTGGTGCTCTGGATGCAGAGCTGACTCATGCTGGGTATGACAGGAGCAAGCCCTGAGTATTCTTCATCAGGTATTTTAAAAGCACACATGGAGGCAGAGCCTGCTTTTAGTGAAGAGGAAATACAGGATCTTAAAAAAAGAAAGGATATACGTCTTTTTTGTTCCTAGTGATTCTTGAGCTGATTTTCTTTCCTTGTTCCATCCTGTTTCTGTCTGGATTTCAAGCCTCCTACATACTACATCTCCGCTTCCAGTAATGCTGCATCTCCTCAGAACGGAGCCGAACCCTTTCACTCAGATCACGGGAATATTCCAGTTGCAATGAGGAAAATTATCTCCATTCCCAAACATAACAGCATGGTACATAGAAAGGGCTAAGCTTCACCTTCATACCTGCTCTTTCCAGGGCAAGCAGCAGCTCACATGCTCCTCTGTCTGCAGAACTCAGCCACTCTCTGAGTACCATTCTCCATGGATTTGATGTCCTCCTGACTTCCCTGATGACAGCTTTGCCTCTGTCTCCTCCCATGATGTTTGTCAAAAGAACCACTTGAGGATCTGTTCTCAAATGGTTGGTGCCACTTGAAGCTCCCACTAATGAGGAATGTTCTAATTAGCTGCAGTGAGAGTTCAACGGTGATCATTGTCAGCAAATCCAAGATATAATTCCAATTAACAATCATAATTCAGAACAATTAAGCAGTTACTGCTGCAGTGAATTGAAGCTTGTCTCCAGCAGGGCCCGAGCTCCCAGGTAAAGGCTTTCCTGAAAAGAAAAGTAAATAACCACAAGTGTATAAAGAGAAAAATCAATGCAAGATAATTTGCAGCTTGTCCAAGGTTCGAGATGGGAGCAGGGATACTTACTGGGTTGTATTTAATCAGGCTTCAATAAGTGGTGTGTTTACAAGGTGGAATGGGAAACAACCTGGATTGAAGTTCTCAGAACTGTCTGCAGGGACTTAGATTAGAACAAGCTGAATGTTAAAAACCACAGCACCTCCTCTCCTTGTATTGTACTGGTTTTGGGCACAAATTCCCAACTGAATCATTTAAGCCCAAAAGTTACAGATTCGCTTTTTAATCTATAGAAGCTTTCACATTCACAAGTTTTCTTCATTTCACGGTAAGATCAGGAATTTTCTAGTGGCAGAGCAGAGGCCATGGGCCAGGAGGGCTAAAGGCACTATTTTCAAACTGGCTGCACTTCTGATTCACCTCTACCATTCACATCTAAAGAAGATCCCTTTGCATGTGCCCAATTGCTTTGAAACCTCACGCAATTCTTCCCTTGTATTTGCCTTAGAAGCAGCTGAGTGAGGCTTGGCAGGAGGGAAAAGCCCAACTTGCACTTCCCTTAGTTTCTGATTTCCCTGGATTTAGGCGGGTGATGTGAGTGTTGTAACACCTGGAGGCACCAGCCTTTGTGGCTGTAGCTTTGATTATTCTGGCTGAAGGCTGTCTGCTAAACCGACTTTTCTAGAACATGGTCCAACGGTTGAGAGAAGAACACCGGTTCTTCTCTCAAACATGGGTCTTTGCTATTTCCAAGAAGCCTGCACTGTGACTTAGTCCAAGGCTGTAAACCTAAAAAGCTTCCAGGATCCAGAAGGTGCTGGTAGTTTTCCTTCATTTGGCTGGGGAATTTGTTTAGCTGTGAAAGGTCACAGTTGTTACAGTTTAAGTCCTTGACCTTCTGTTTTATGAAGAAGCTATTTAAGGTTTTATAGAGAAGTCACTGAAGCGTGGTAGTTAGAGCAGAATTGAAGGCTGTAACAGAGCACACTGTACTCCACTGGTTCCTGCAGAAATCCATCTGGCTCCTCAAAGGGTAATGGCTAAAACACCTCAGCTGGGAAGCCTGTTCCTCCTTAGCTGGAGGCATCACAAAAACTGCAATGCACCACTTCCCTTGATCACTTCTTTCTAGTTGGTCATGAATATATGGGTCTCCTTTCACCTTACGATTTGTTCTGCCTTTCATCTTGATTCAGTGGGTCCTTCATTTGCAGACAAGACTTCTTAAGGACCCAGCACCATGTCTTTGTGCATGTGATCTCACCTGAGCACTGTCTGATCTCTATCTCATCAATACAACAGCCGTGACAGACAGTGCTTGGCTCTCACCTCTTTCACTTGTTTTTCTTGCACCTGACCTGCTGCTTCCTTATTGCTCTGTTCATGACTGTTCCATCACTACCCATGGACCTTGCAGGCTTTGCCACTGGAGGGGTGAATCCTATCTCAGTGCTATGAGTTGTGCCTGGCTTGTGTGCTCGTTGAACTACAAAGAGAAGCCTTGAGTGTGGGATACGAACCTAAATGCGGAGGGGACCATGAAGTCTAGTCATAGAAGAAATCCCTGTGAGGCTCATGCTGCTTCCCCAGGAACTCCCCCTTCCTTGTGTTTTTTGCTTGGGGTTGTGTTTTGTGAGTGGGAAGAGATGAAAAGTCTGTTGTGTTATTAGAAACACCGTTAGCAAAAACAATGTGAAAATAGCTTTGCTATAAAAACGCATCTTTCCAGAGGAACTGAAGGGAGGGAGGATGAAATAAAGGAGAACTTCACACTTCCTGGAGGTGACTGCATTTTTTATGAGTGGATTAGCTGATACAAAACCCTTTGTAAATCACTCTGCATTGCCTGCCTCTGTACTACTTTGTACACGTGAAGAGGAGGAGGTCATGAAATGGCAAGGATTCATGCTGAATCACTCAGGAGCTGGTTGGGTAACAAGACAAAAAGACCTGGAATAAAATTTTTCCATTGCTTCTTAAATAAATTATTAACAAATAAATGTTTTCCACTGCTTGGCTGCTGCTGTAGAGCAGGTAAATGCTCTCTGCTGAGAGACACTCCCTGTTTCCCATGATGTTTGCTGTGAGCTGTGTTCTAGATAGGGAACTATGAGGGAAGACTCACACATTTTTATGCACTGATACTCAAAGTCCACTTTAGGATTTTCAATTCAAACATTATAGCAGTGCACATTCAGTGGTTGGGTCAGGACCATGGAAGTACTGACATCACTAGAAACTAGCTGTGAAACGGTATTAAGCAGGGAGGCAAGGCTGGATGTTACTTGCTATACCCATCTGCAGCTACAAAATGAGGGCGTGCTTGTAGTGTGTGTGAGAGAAAGGAAAGCTGCTGTGCTCTCAGCATGCAGCCCACTTTCAGCCCTGCAATGCTCTGCAGCAGTGCCCAGAGATGCACCCTCATGGGACAATTCCAATGCCATGATAAGGAGCAGAGAAACAACTCCAGTCCCCAAGTTCAGTATCCAACTGCATATTGCAACAGATAGATAGGGCATGCTTTGGGATTCACAGCGTGTTCTTGCCCTTGCTGCAAGTCACATCAATGCTCTGGCATGTGTTTCTCTGCCTGCTAAATGGAAATAATTGTGTTTCACCATGGGCTTTGAGAGGTCTGGAAGGAAAGTGTAAGTCAAAGCTGTAAGAGGTGAGGTTTGCAGTGACAGTACCTAATAGAAACAGAACCCAGACTGACTGGCTTTCAGGCTTGCAGCCCTTGAAGCTTGTGGGAAAGGTAATAACTCTGAACAGTTGCTCTGATGAAGCTGGAAATCATTGAACCTTTGTGTACCTGAAGGTTTGTCTTAAGAAGTATTGCCTCTCCCTGATAACCTTGTGTCTTTAGCATCCCAAGATCATCACAGCTGCAACACTGCTATGAGCTCTCACTATAAATGGCATCTACATCACCTAATGTCTGTAGATGAAAGACCAAAAAGAAGACACCAGGGAGACTCTCTTGGCCTTGCTACAGCTGTCCCATTTCTACTCAGTGATGGCTTTGGGTAGAGCTGGATGTATGTTGTGTACTGGTGCTGGAGCCAGTGCAGCACTGGCTTGTCCAGATCAGGAGGACAGCCTGAGCTGTGCTCAGATACTCATAGAATCATAGAATGGTTTGGGCTGGAAAGGACCTTAAGATCATCCAGTTCCAACCCCCTGCTGTGGGCAGGGACACCTCACCCATTTCACCCAAGAATCAGTCCAAGGCAGGGGTTACTGCTTGTGCTGCTTGAGAGCCAACAGGGAAGTGGTTGATGAGCTACAGGAGCCACTTAAATGCAAGGTCAGAATTAGAGCTCTGGTTTGCAAGTGGGAGCAACCCCCGAAATCCTGTTGTGACCCACTCCATGGCCACATCTGCCATCCCGCAGCTGGTCCTGGCCAGATCCAGGTTGGGATGATCTTGGATGAATTGGGTTTCGGGTGTACCTGACTCACAGCTTGGCTCACAGGCCGTGTTTGTTTCCAGAGGCTCAGCAGCCTGTGCAGTATGGGGTGTGCTTCTCTTTCTTCTCAAAACTGGAACGTGGGCAGGATTCCATGCAAACAAATCCCATGTTTATGCAGCTCTAAAGCAAAACACAATAGAGGTATGCCACTGCAACATTTTGGGATAGAAAGTGAAGAATATGGTATGCCATGAACCAGGAACTGAGGAAGGAAGCTGAGAGTTTGCCAAGACAGCAGGGCAAGAGTTCAACTTCCTGTAAATGAAATTCCCTTCAAATAATCCTGAGCTGACAGGACCTGCGTGGCATCTCATATGAAGGGCATTTTAGCATCCCCTTGCCTCTGGAACTGTTCCTGACTTGAGTAACTACCAACACTCTCTGAAGTGCCAAGTCTCTCAGCACCCTGCCTGGACACTGGTGCTGTGCCACTCACTTGGTCATCTGAATCAGTGTGTATAGTGCCAGCTCATTCTGCCATTGCCATAAAAGCTGATGCTGGTGCTGTGCTCTCACTCCAGGTGAAACAGCACGGCACGTGTTCCCAGGTAGGTCCTTGTAGTGAAATTGCTATATAATGAATATCCTGATTAATCCGAGAGCCTATGCTAATAAACCCAGTGCAAAGTCATCTGGAATCCCGGAGGCTCTCCATTCTGCTTCAATATGTACCACTTTAATACTAGGGAAGGAAAGCATGAATAATGTATGACTGTGGATAACGGTAAATAGTCATTACATATTCCTCCTTTCCTTTGGATGTACCATACATATGTTAAAGAGTCATTGTTCAGAGGAAAGGATTATTTGCAACAAGGAGGTGAGGCACAGTCTCTTGCAAATTGTGAATGTGGCAGCTTGCACTGTGGTGTCTGACAATTGCCTACAACATCAAATTAATTACCCAAGAAGGCCAGTTTTTGCATGTGTGTTTGCAAGATACAAACAAAACAGGGGAGGCCTGTTGGTGTGTAAGGAATCTGGGAAAGATCTTTAGGAAAGGCCCCCAGTCCACTCTCTTTGAAAACACTGAAGTAGCTGTTAAGGTAGGGTATTAAGGTAGCTATTAAGGGTATTAAGTAGCTATTAAGGTAGCTTTGGGAACACGTCTGCTGTCCACGGGGAGCTCCAGAGATGATCTGCTCTCCATGGAGCTCCGCTTCATAGCAAACCATCCACTTATAAGCGTGTAACTCCCACTGAGGCTAGCACTGGACCAAACGGGATCAATGGGGGCACTGAAGGAGAATGCTGACAGAGTCATCTGTGGAGCACAGATACTCCTTGTGCTCAGCTACGACTGCCTGCCAGGTTAGTGTCTGCACTGGCACAACCGCTCCCAAGTAAGAGCCAGAAGGAATTGATCCAAGTCCTATCACAGCAAGGTCACTGCAGTGCTGATACCACATGTGGCTAACTGGAGATGGTTCAACAGCCAGTCTGAACAGCCTGAGTGGAGGTTACTATGAGTTAGATACATGTTAGACTCTACCCCATACTATGAGGATGTATGGGTAGAGTCCTACACTGACGTGCCAGTCAGGAATTGATTGCAAATCTGTCCACAGCTGATGTAAGCTTAGCTGCTAGAACTTGTCACAACAAAATTGCTCCCACTTGTTAATGCACAGCCAGAAATCTACTCCTTAAAGTCTGTCTGATTCAGTGCCCTGTCTGCTAATAGGGAAGTATTCCCTACATGTTTTCTCCTATCTAGAGTTTTAATTGGATCAAGGGCGTCCTCTCATTATAGCCATTTCTGCCCCATCCCTGGCAGTGTTCAAGGCTGGGTTGGATGGGGCTGTGAGCAATCTGTTTTAGTGGAAGGTGTCCCTGCCCACTGCAGGATGCCCACTGGATGAGCTTCAGGTCCTTTCCAACCCAAACTATTCTATGATCCTGTGATTTGTTTATTAGGTGGGAAAGGTTGGGCTTGTCAAGGACCATCATTGAGATACAGGTCCCACAGCAGGGCTGTGATTCTGCTATTTCAGTCCTAGGCAGTATTAGGTGATTTGCCTGAACTCTTGCGTGGTATCATCGAAATAGTGAATTATTCAGCTCCACGGGGCAAGGGTGAATCATAACCAGAATGCTGCTGTCACCCAGATAATATCCTACAAAGCCTAGTGTTTGTGGCATGGTTCATTGCCTTGTCACAACCACACATGCATTCCTCTAGGCTCACTTCTGGACCAACTAGGGCAGATCCCTGCAAAGAGCCATGATTCCTGGCTGGCTGAGGACACTTGGGCACCTGCCTGGGGGGACAAAGCAAGATGCATGACCTGTACTTATTCCATCAGGTCCATCTGTCCTGTTCCACACTTACTTTAGATGCAGTCTTGGTTTGAGCCTGTCCGTGGAATATATTTTGCAACAAAGTGGGCAGCCCAGGGTTTGGCAACAGGCTGTGTGAGCAGCTTAGTCCTGCTGTGTGCTCTTCACAGCTGAGTGAGAAGTCAGAGATCTTTGCCCTTCCCCACCTGGTCACTCTGTGTCTATTGCCAGATCAGCACTTCCGAAGTGACAGCCAGAATTGTTCACCAGCCCAGTTCTATCACAGTGATCTGGATTAGCCTAAATCACTGCTAATAGCAGAGGTTTGTTTGTTGAATCTTTTAAACCCAATTTGACAGAACCAGGTTAAACAGCAGCTCTATGCCAGCTGATGTCAGAGACTGGTAAGCATTTAACCTACCTCAGCTGAACCCAGAACAGCCCACTGTGTAATATCTGCCTACTTCTCTGGTGGGAACTGGTCCTATTTCAAGTAAATGGGACAAGGATGCAGGTAGATGTGTTAGGTCCTAGCTGACATTCTCCTGGAGGGAGATTGCTATCGGTAAGACTGCTATTGATAAGACTTCTATGCTAGGGAGTTGTGTTTGGAGGGAGGGCAGGCACCTGGGGGAGGAAGTGCAGTGTGGGAGTGTTCAGGTCTCCTTTGTGCTAAGGTTGGAGCTCTGATATCATCACAACCTGTTCTGCAATGACTTGGCTTCATGCAGGGTATGTCTCCTCTGTTGGCTCTTCTGGGGCAAGCAGGATGCCTCTGGTCCTGTCCACACACACAGAATAATATGGTGAAGGGAAAGGGCATCCTCATGGTGTGGAGATATGCCATGGATCAAAGCTGAAAGGAGTCTCTGTGTTCTCATGGAGGACATTAAAAGGCTGGGCTGAAGAGCCTTTGTTTCACTGTACTCTTCTGCTACTGGAAAAGTAGCCTGGCAGAAGAAGGGCAATCACAATGGAGAGGCTGGATGCAGGACAAAACATCCACTTGGAAGAACTGAGCTCTTCCTTAAAGGTCAGTGGAATTAGGTTTTTACCCATGACAAACACTGATTCATCAGAGGTGGAAGCCTGTGGCAGTGGGTCAGAGTGGGAACAGGAGGAAATCTGGCTAATTGTGGAGGGGAATTCTGGCTCATTAAATGCTTGAGGAAGCATCTGAAAAGAAATACACCATTCTCCAGGATGTCTCTTATTGAACATCTTGATCTTCAGGGTACCCGTACTTCAGAGTTATGATAAAAACCAAACTTCAGTTATTAAATTCCTTATTTTTAAAGTGCCTTCAGTTATTACATTCCCTGCCTCAGGCAATCTGGGGCTGAAGTTTTTGCAGTAAGCTTTATAGCTCTGAAGGACCTGGCTCAAGCAGTTTAAAGATGAGAACCAAAGGGCAAGTTTTGTTGCTGAACAACTTTCCTCCCTGATTTTTAAGATGTATGTTCTTGAGGGGAGCTTTGGAAGCAGGGACAGCACTCAGCATGGATGTGCCCTTAGATTGGAGCTCAGGATAGTTATCTTCCAGGATGTCTGTCCCCAGGGCTGATAGACTAAGGCTCTAACACTTGAGCTTTGGACATACCAAGTGGCCTGGCTGTCCAGTCTCCAGCCCTTGGCCTGATCCACCAAGACTACTGTAGATCTACATTGAAACTTTAAGGATTTAATGAACTTGTGAAGCTGCATTTCTTCCCTTTATTTTGTTACATTTCTTGGTGTATTTTCTCTCCACTCACCCTTTGCTCAGGTCAGGCTGGATTTGGTGTTATGAGGAACATGGCAGGGCTGGGAAGGAGGAACACTCAATAACTAATGTCAACAAGATGTTTCTCCTCCCCTGTGGAGCTGTTAATAACCCTTCCTCTATGAAGCTGTGCCAGGTTTGTTTGCCTCATCCAAACCCAAGCCAGCTCCTTTGGCTTGTTTAATCACTTGCATTGTCCAGCTGCGTCTCCCAAAGTCTCTGGTGCAGAGTTTCCAGAGCACAAAGAATACAGACAATCTCAAACAACTAAAAAAGGAGAGGAAAAGGGGGCATGGCGGCAAAATGAAGAGCAACAAAGTAGAATCTCTTTGCTGGCACTGTTCATCTGTGTTTTTGAGATTACTTTGAAGCTGGTGAATCTGAATATAGCTATCGGAGGCTGTGCTTCTAATCTGTGTGTAAGGAGATCATCCCAACCATGACCTCCCTCTACCCACTTGATACAACATTTACTTCAATCAAAGAGGTGGTTAAACTCCTGAGATGAGAAGTCCCTGTGGTTCAACTCCTGAATTTAGTGCAGCAAAAGTTCTTAAGGAATAAAACGGCAGAACCTGCAGTTCCTGCTGGCACCAGACAATGCCTAAGGCATAAATACAACGGAATAAGTTTTGTCAAGGATGTTCTGTTTGCCCTAAAGGCCACTGCAGGAGCCCTCGCAGCCTGGGAATGACAATCAGGACTCTGCTAAAGGGAGGTGATGAATGGGAGGGAAAACGATGGTGGACATAACAGTGAACCAAGGCTCTGGGACTGCAGAGAAGAGGTTTGCATGGTACAGCTTTGTCCCATTCATTAGCTTAAATGCTGGTCCAAAATCAGAGCTGGCACAGTTACAGTTAATGACAGGGGGGCAGAAGGAGAACTCTCCATAGCAGGTTTTTTGCGTTGCTGCCATTGTGTTGAAATAGAAGCTGTGCAGGAGAACACTCAATAGCCATCGAGGAGAGCTGTATTTTGTTTAATTCCAACCAAATGGGGATGAAACAGTCTGTGTAGTGAATTTAGATGCTGCAATGTGTGCATGAGAGGGGCAGCACCATCCCTATGAAATGGTTTGATGATGCCACATGGAAATGAACAAGCCATTTTTTTTTTTTTCTTCACTAGAAAATGCTGGTTTTCCCTTGGGTTTGAGGTGAAAGTAGGGTTTAAAGGACTGGAAAAGCAGAAATCTGGTTCCTGTTGAGTTTAAAGATGCAACTTGGGAGGGGAAAGTCAAGGGCTCTCCATGGAGCCCAGAGAACTTCATCAGGAGTCAGGACAAAATGATGCTGCTCAGCACTTGTTGGCCATAAACCACTTCAGATCTTTAGAAAGGGCTGTCTCTGTCCATGCTGTAGAAGAAAAGGAGCAGCAACACAGGTGCTGTGAGGCACCTTTCAGGCATCTGGAATGCTTGTGCTACCCTGCGGAGTGCTGCTTGACATGTACAGCTACTCCAGTGGGAAGCACTGCAGTGCTCACATTCCGGTCTGTGTAAGGAGTTGAATTAAAGAAGAGAAAAAATACACATATTTCTTACATCATTCAGCTTTATTCAGTATGGTTTCAAGAAGAAAATCAACTACCATTAAGTGGGCAACACTGCCCACGTCCAGCATCTCGAACATTACCTGTTCTTGCTTCCACGAATAAGCCCCATGATTTCTCATACCCGAGATTCCCGATCAAGCTCTCATGAGCTGTCAGCTCATGAACTTCCATTTTGCTCTGGGTAAAGCAGATTACTTTTAAGTGGATCAGTCTAATGCGTTCATCATTCCACTTGTTTTTTCTGGCCCATACAGGCAGGAATATTAAGCTGGGTCATCAACCCCACCAGGTTGCATTTGTGCTCTTGCAGTCAGGTTTGCAGCATCAGAAAGTGTGGCTTCTTGTCTCTAGGGCTGCTGTGACTGTGAGACTCCTGTCAGAGACGTTCTGCACCTTGGCTGATTCTGTTGTGCATGCCCATGGAATGGGAGAGCTCCTTTGCCTGCCATGTGCTGAGCAGCTTTTGCCTTGCAGCAATAAAACTGGGTGCCCTGGGAACGATGCTCCTAACTCCTGTCACTGCACATGCTCTGCTTGTTTTCTGTGAAGGGCTGATCCTTTCCAAGGCTGTATAAATGTGTTGGGTTTTTCCTTCTCTTTCACCCCAAGGCGAAGGATTTTACGCTGCCTCTGGAGGTTGCCCAGGATTTCCTGGCTGCTGAATCAGGGTCATGGTTTAGATCACGGAGATCCAGTTTCTGTTGTGTCTGGTTAACAGTGGGCTTGTCTTTCCCCTGGCAAACAGGCTCTTAAAGGGACAGGCTGGAAAGTGTCTGAGCTCCTCTGTTGGATAAAATTGCTTTGTATGGGAAGCTGCAGGCCATGCTGTGCCAGCAGTTTCCACAGGTTCAGGCCATGCTGTGCCAGCAGGTTCCATATGTTCTGGCTATGCTATACCAGCAGGTTCCCTAGGTTTGGGCTATGCTGTGCCAGCAGGATCCATAGGTTCAGGACATGCTGTGCCAGCAAGCTCCCTAGGTTCAGGCTATTCTATGCCAGCAGGTTCCATAGGTTCAGCCCATGTTGTGCCAGCAGATTCCCTAGGTCCAGGCTGTGTTATACCAGCAGGTTCCATAGGTTCAGGCTATGCTATGCCAGCAGGTTCCCTAGGTTTGGGCTATGCTATACCAGCAGGTTCCATAGGTTCAGCCCATGTTGTACCAGCAGATTCCCTAGGTTCAGGCTATGCTGTGCCAGCAGGCTCCATAGGTTTAGGCTATGCTGTGCCAGCAGGCTCCATAGGTTTAGGCTATGTTGTGCCAGCAGGCTCCATAGGTTTAGGCTATGCTGTGCCAGCAGGTTCCATAGGTTCAGGCATTCAGCTTTGGGTTTTCCTCCTAAAACAGCAAGAAAGTGCTCAAGAATTGATAATGACCAAAGGTATTCGGTGCCAGAGAAGCATTAGTGGTCCAGACAACGTGTTTATAGTATGCTTTGACCTGGTCACAGCACTCTGCCTGTTCATCCATCTCTTCTGGCACTGTCCCCCTTCCAAAACCACTCTGAAATTCCCAATAGCCACTTTTATTTCAGGGATCAATCTGCAGAAGAGTTTCCTTCTCTCATTTCTGCCTCTGCTATCCTGGCTCCATTCTGAGGCCCAGCACATGGCTGGGACAGAAGGCTCATCTCTCACGGATATGAAGGTGGTAACAGCTATATAAGCTCACTGGAATGTGCCAGTTACTGGCTTCCTAATGAGGTGCATAGGCATTTACTTCCTTTCCTGGAATGTCTTGAGCTGTAAAATCCTGCCATTGTTCCGATCAGCAGAGCAGCACTATGTCATTGGAAGTGATTTTTACAGCTCCTTGCAAACCCAGTGTAGTTTTCTCTGTGATAATTCAGGCTCTTTGATTTGTAGATGGCTGCAAATGGCAAGCCCCAAAATAATCAGGACAATGTAATTTCAGAGAGCAAATAACAGCTCTTCAAAATGCCCTTTTCCTGGAGCGCTGGACCTGCAGCATCATGTGCAAGCAAGGCATGGGCAGCTCTGCACCAACAGCAGCACACGGAGCTGGAAGAATTAGTCTCTATTATGGGAGCTTTAAGGCCTGGCTCTGTCACAACAGCATCCTTGGTCTCTGCTGGTGCTCAGGTGAGGAAGACACCTCTGCATGGCAGCTCTGGGGGCAGCCTGTGTAACGCAGTTCCAGTTGGCCCAGAGGGGGAATGCAGCCACCCCTCTGCTCTCATGCACAGAAAGCATGTGTTCAGGTTCACATTCCTCGGCACACCCGCCAAATAGATGTTGAGTATTGCCATTCCTTTCAGGAAATGTGAAAACTGTAGAAAGGTGCTGTCTGAATGAGCAGAGAGACCTGGACGAGCCATAGATCTCAAGGGGCAGATGGCTGTTTATGAAGTTCCATTGTCCCAGACAGGGAAGTGGCATCTAAGCCTGAAGTTTTCCCTGGGAACCTGCATCCCACACTGGAACAGGCCAGAGAAGCAGTTACCAGGCATTTTGGAAGCAAGACCTGAAAGCCTGGCTTCTCTGCAGTCAGCAGGGCACTACCTACCTTCGCCCTCTTCTTGTTTCTGCTGTATGCCAAATAGCCCTTCCAATCCCTGTTTAAAGGAACAGATGGAATACTAGGCTTAGCTTTTCACTTCAGTCCTTCGAGACTGAGCTTCCTTATTTTGGGAAGAGCCCTGGCCTCCAAAGTGCTGAATGCACTCCTTTAGTTGCACAAGAGGCCTTATTCTTGATAATGACCCACTTGGCTGTACTTCTTAGACATTGCTTACGTAATGGGAGCTGCTCTCCAAGTGGGCTTTTGCAGTAGATGTGGACTCCAGGGTTATTTAAAAGATGCAGCTTGCTTCCAGAAGCCACAAAGCAGTAAAGTTGTTCAAAGGACTCATAGAACCCCCCCAAATTATTCCTAACACAGAGAAAGAATGAAGCCTGAAATAGGAATCAACGTGTCTGATGAGCTGGACTCTCCAAGGATGGCTTTGGTTATCTTTGATGCCTGCAGTGCCTGGCTTATGTACAGGACTAAGCCATCAGAGGGAAGTTCAGCAAGGATTTTTCCTTGGGAAGTAAAAATTTAGTTTCATTTATTTTCATGCAGTTCCCTTTCTAATTCCAAGCTGAAACAACCAGCAATTCTAATCCTCCACAATGGGAACATGAGGAATGGCTGTACTTAGAAGTGCAGGCACCACCAAGCCTAGTAAAAAGCTAAATGGGATTAATTTAACTGTATTGTATCCTTGTATCAAATACTCATGGCTCAGACTCATCATCACATTAACCCTGCTTGAAATGAATTGTGTGGCAGCTGAGCTGTGGCAGCTGTGAGCTGCTCTCACCGGCATCAGATATGAGGTGATACAATGCAATTTCATTCCTTTTCATTGCAAATGAAGCTGAATTGCTTCTTCTTGCCTTTGCTGCGGCTTGAGAGGAGGCAGCAGGACTGCAGGCAGTGCTGAGCAGATGCACGCTCTCTTGCTTAGCACCTTGGGCTTCCCTTAAGAATTGAAGAGGCCTTGATTTGCTTTACCTTTGTTTTAGATAAACTCAGTCACTTCAAAAAGCCCACTTGAAACAATCACATGGGGTGTTTGAGGACGAGCCCATAGTGTATTAAATTTGCTTTTCTTTTTCCCATACAATGATCAACAGAGAGAGCAGGGAGAGCAGTCTCTGTAGAGACAACCTTATTTCAAAGCTGCTTCTAATTTGTTTCTCCAGTTTGCATCCTGACAGCAGTTGGGCTTCAGTAGCTGTTTACATTTAGCTCCAATAACGTAAGATAATGTACTATTAAGTGCTAAACTAATGATCCCATTTTCCTCCGGACCTTGCCCTGACACTCCTCACATCATTTTCCCTCTCATTAAAGTAATTAAAGTCAACGTTGTTGGAAAGGCCTTCAGGCAGTCAGACACGGAGCTGATACTAATAAGCAAAGCAAAGAGCCATGGTTATGTTTCTTTTGATGCACAGTTTAATTGCTGGGAAGCCAGGCACACAGAGTCTGCTGGAGAGAGGCTTCTCCATGTGTGCTTTAAACCTGTTGGAAGGGAAGGGGACAGGCAGCTGGGACAGAGCTGTTCCCCTCCAGCCACTTTGCTCTGGGGAGCAGTGCAGTGAAGATGCTCTGGTATCCCATTTGCCTCCAGACCTTCCTGTTCCTGCGTTCTTCTTCGTGGTCCTGAAGGGTTTAATGGTGAATAAGCAGAAACATAAGAAGGAATGAGGATTCCAAGTGTGTATTCCTGCTGCAGAGGAATTCAGTGAGCACGTTGGGTGGTCAAGGGCTGTGCAATGGGTGGTGATGGGTAAACTTCAGTCTCATTCTGAATTCTCCTGGGGGTTCTCACCTACCTTGCTCACGTTTCTCCATTTCCATGCAAAGGAACTGATTTTACTCACGGTGATGGAGAAGTAATGCCTGGGATGAAGCCAGAGGAACCAGCAGCAGAAATACACTTGTAAATCACATACAGATCTCACAAGACTTTTTGCACAGCTTCTTAACTGGTATGGACAGGAATTTTGAAGCTTGGCATTGTATCTTTGGCTCAGACCTTGGAAAGTGTCCAGCCATTGAGAGGAGTGTTTTATTCCCTTAGGCTGGAGAGGGAAAATTGGAATTAAAGCTAAGGAAGAGGGAGGGATATCTAACAACATTTCTCAAGAGGGACAATTATGGAAATAGAGCAGCTTTATTGCAGAAAATCAGCATTGGTTGTGAAAGCTACCTAAGCAGAGCATGGGGCAGTTCATTATTTTGTGCTCTAAGTCAATATTGTAGAAGGAGTTTCAAGAACAGATCATCTTATTGCTGCTGTTATTCTAAAAGCAACTACTGCAGTGAAAGACCTGTTCAAAGGCTGAGTTCTCACTGGCTGCTGCCAGCTTAACCTGGAAGAATCTAACTGACAGGTCTGCAGTTCTGTGACAAAGGTTTAATTCAGCTTTACACAGACTTGCTTTCAATTTACACAGAGAAATCCTGCTCCAGACAGTTGGTATGTCTTATCATGGGAGATTACACGTTCACTGAATAACTCTTTCTGAATCTTCCTCTGAGCCTGAAACAGGGGCTCAGAGATGAGCCGCTGCCTTCTCTCAACCCAGGAGGGATTCTGTGGCATTGATGATAAGCATCTCCAGACAGCCTGAAAGCTCAACTTGTTATCACTTGCGTGCAGTTGGCTTTTTCAGCAGTGAGGTGGAAAGTAAACAGCCTCAGATCCTGCACACGGGGTGAAACAGAGAAAATGTGGCCCAATTGATTCCAGGAATTTGAGGAAGCAGGAAGGAAAAACACTTCAGGCTTGAAAGTTTGGTCTGATGTGAGCAACCCTCTTAACTGTGTTGGCTGTTGTGTTCTACTCTGCTGTGAAAGCAGCACTTGAATATAGCACTTGGCTTCAGAGAGCACCCTAGGACAGATCCTTCTGGAAATGGAGCCTCTTGCTGAGGACTTTTCCTAACAGCAGCTACTTTTCAACTCACTTTCTTGTTCTGATTGCTCCATAAGAAATTCCTTTCATGTGTTAGGAACTTCCCAAGACCTGTGGAGAAGGAAGTTGGACTCGGTGTGTTTGTGGAGGACTGAGAATTGGGATTATCGTGCTCTCCCTTTGCATGTGGAATGCGAAAATTGCTGGAATGATTCAGAGGGAGAGTTTGTGACCTGGGCAGTAGCTACCTACTGTAGATGATGAGACTGTTGGATATTTGAGGTAGCTCATACTAGTTGAGGCACTTGATTTATGCTTCCTGGGGTTCCAGTTCTTAATCTGCCAAACACTTTGTGTTAAAACTGTTTCCATCAGAGCTATTCTGAACAGTTTCAGACCTCTCTGAGAATAAGACATGGAGAAAACCTGTCATTAGGGAGCTGGAGAGGAAAGGACAGCCACAATGTCCTTGCTGTGAACATTTATCAACTGTCAGCAAGCTGCTTTGGAATATTAATGTTTTTTTAATGTACTATTGGGTCTGGAATTATTCTTGTACACTGAATGCTTTGCAGAACACATCAAAAATGCTCTACGGCTTGATGTATACAGTGCAATAGTTAAGACAGTGAGGTGGGAAAACTTAGCCAAGTATCACTGAGTGGTGGTGTACTTTAGAGTTTTTCATTACCTACTGCTCTTATCCCTTGTGGGATCTTTCTGTTTTGGGGAAGGATATTTTACTCTTTCTGTGGTCCAGAAGAAAATGATGAACAGCTCCTCTGGGACTGGAGGCAGGGAGGGATGTGGTGGCTTGCAGGTTGAAAAGGGAGTTGTGGGCGACTGCAAACGATTAGTAACTGAGCAAAGGCTCAGTATCTCCTTAGAGGAAGGATATACCTTGTTCATTGGAACAGAATCCTGTTGTTCCATCTAGGTGTTGATGCATTAGTTCATACGTCATGGCAGGGATTTCTGTCTAACCACAGTCATTCCCACTAGCATCTGTCAGAGGAGAATAAGAGAGAAGAGAGGTAGATTGTGAGGGCAGAGAGCTGCCCAGCTTCCCATGGCTTGTGGGATGTGTATCTAGAAGCAGGAGTAAAGCTCCTTTGTAAAGGTCTATGCTGCCCAGGGTATTATGTTTTGATAAGCAGCCAGGGCAAACAGGGCAATAGGAGAGACTGGCTATTTAAGAGGTGTTGCTTCTTGGGGCCAGAACTTGGACAGTGTTGGATTCAGTGTTTGGGTAAAAAGCAAAAGGCTGAGTTACGCTGTACCAAACCCACAAGAGCTGCCACGTTTCCATCTTCCTGGCCTTGAGCGGATGCTGATAAGTCTTTGCAGGTCTCATACTTCTTTCAGCCAGTCTCCTTTGGTGATTATAACAGTGCTGATCTCTCACTGTGGATGCTGAGCTCAATTCATTTGTTAAGTGCTTTGCTTTTTGGATGAAACTGAATTTTAAGTATTGCTCAGTTAAATTCCATCTTTCTTTGCCATCCATGCTGAGGGTATCCAGATGCATTCCACACTGATAGATTCTCAGCAAGTTTCTTGCTGTGCCATTCTGTATGGATTATTTTTATATCCTCTTAATTTCAGCACTTCATATGCTTCTTAGAGTATCTGCAAAAGCTGTGGAGGCTAAGAGAGGAAATTCCTTGGGTAAATGCTGGCCTTGATTGAAGTGCCAAAGCTTCATTTCATTTAGGAAGGAATTTGAAAGTAACAGATTATAGCAGTGGGAGAGGAAAAGCTCAAGTGACTGCAGTTCAGGAGCTGGGCTCAGGTCCTTCCTGCACCATACTTTTTGGTCCAACAGGGAACAAGTCACTTACTGAGCCTGTAATCCTCATTACACCAGGTTGTTCAGGTGATGGAAAGCTATAGAGAAGCGCTCTATATTTGCTATTAGCACTAAATTAGTTCTTTAGTTCTTTCTGGCATTGCTCTACAAATAGGCTTAGTCTTACAGGCAATCTCAGAGTTTCATAGAACATAGAAACTTGTGATGGTTGGAAGTAGCTGGGAGCATGAGCGTGCTGCTCCATGCTTGTTTGCCCAGTAATAGGTTTTTTGATACCTAGAGATGCCATAGCCAGCTCCTTCTGTGCTCTCTGCATGTATCGTGTGGAGTGTTTGCTTTGCAGACCTGATACCCTGCTATGATAGTGGATTTAGTTGGTTGGAAGCTGCCAACAAGCTGTCATCCTCGTGCTAACATATGTTTCCATTCTTTTAAAACCCACTAGGTAGATAACTGATTGTTCTCTTCCCTGCTGGGGCTCTGTTGGAACATTCCTATCTCTGGGCACGCTCTCCTGGATATATCTTTCAGCAAGTGGGGGCTTAGCCAGAAAGGTCCCCACAATATGGAAGGAATCTGAATACAGTTATCTTTGAGCACAGCGACGGTGCTCAGCATCCCTGTACTGTGTGCTGCATCCATGCTTGTGCTGCATGACCTTAGCAGTTGGCTCTTCTCTAGAGACCTGAATCCTTGGCATATTGTCCCCTGGGGAGTGTAGTTGACCTATGGCTCTGTGTGCAGTGGGTGGTTCCCTTACGTTTGAAATCTCTACCAGCCAGCAAACTGCACTAAGGTTAGGCTGAGGAAACCAAATCTAGGTGGTAGGGCTTTGCTCCCATGTGTTCTGCAATGCTGGACTTGAGAAGTGACAGATTTAATTCAGGTCTTCACTGGATACAAACAGGAGAGAAATTCCCCACGTTTACATGTCAGAGGTGTCATCTGGGCATCTCCTTTTGTACAATCTCTTTATTGCTGTGGGAGGGAACAGGTGAGTTTGCAGCTGGTTCAGGTTCCTTGTGGCTGCAGGAAATGGAGATTTCCTGCCCCCGCCCTAAGGGTAGCAAGCAATCATTACTTGACAACTTGCTTGTTCTCTCCCATCCCTAGCAGCAATTTATACCATGGCTCTAATTCTGCTCACTACTGAGTGACTCCACTGATACCATCAGAAACGGTGTGTGGAAAATCTCATCCTTGGGGACCATGGTTCTTTCTGCCTTTGAAGAGATGCAAACAATGGAAATAAAGAGTAATAGATGTAGAGACCAGAATTACAATGTAGTTATTAAAGAGCAGAATCTTGCCAAGGATATGTTCTTTGTATAGAAATTAAGATGATCACAGGAGCATCAAGTTAAATGGAATAGTCGTGAATGAAATCAAATGAAACCTCACACAAGGGAGACATCTCTATTTCTACACGTCCACAGAGAAGTAAAGAATGATTGTAGATAATCCGCTAACCTAATTTTTGTATTGCTTCCTTCACCACACCCCACTGTATTGACTGTGTTGTCTGCCTGGGGTAAACAGAACCAGTATTGTCTCTGAAGTAACAAACACTGCCAAAACACTGGTGATGTCTCGGGTAGGTTTTTGAGGTGCCCTGGGTGGCCAAGGGAGCATGCTGCTCCCTTTGCACCTTCCAGCATTGTTGAGCATTGCTAATTCTGGCTTGCAAATGGGCTCAAAGGGCCCTTTGGTAATGATTGAAGGAACTGGCAAATTGCTTCCTAATTCTTCCTTATTCTTGGAGATCAGAGTTTGGTTTTCTCTCATGCTCCAGTCTGTCGCCTGTCTTCGCCAACTGCTGACTGTCTTTGGCATCAGCAAGTTATAGTTATGAATGATGATGTTTTGAGGACAGAGTAAGCAGTGGAGGGTGTGGAACTGCTGAAAGATGAGATTTAAAAGTGTGTTATTGAACCTGTGCTGGATGGGCTGACAGAGGTCTGCACAGCTCAGGACCTGCTTTGTGATGCCCAAGAGTCTTTCTGTAGAGACTGGACTCCTCTTTGTGCTGAACGGAGTGCAAACAGAAAGGGGAAAGAAAATCATGATCTTTGGTCATAAATTTAGCATACCCAGCTTCATCTGAAGACTCTTAAATCTCAAGCCAGGTAGCTTCAGGACCGTATGTTGGGAAGCATAAGAAATCCTGGGAAACTCATAAACTGGTTCATTTGTACCCAGCAGGGAGCATACCATCTGGAAACCTCACCCAGAAAAGTGCCTCTCCAGTTCCCAAGACAAAAATGTGTGATACAGATCCAACAATTCAGTACGGGGCATGTGTATTATTTTGTGACATCCTCTTTTTCCTGATGAGGAAGTAGATGCTAGGTAGCTGGGTCTTTTTGGTTCCTTGTCACCATGCAACCTAGATGACCAGCTCCCTTCTAGATGGACATCCTTGCACTGCATTGCTGAAGTCATGAGCTGCTTCATGTGTTGATTCTAAGTGCAATCATCAAAGAAAAGTTCATATTGAGACTTGTGAAATATCTTCCTTTTAGTTCCAAAAGTTGTCATGAAATTCGTGGTCACCTGAACACATCAGTGTGAGTCTCACCAGAGCACTCGTGTGCTCTTCACATGTTCTTTTCACATTGAACTGTTTGGGGTTTGAACTGCTCAGCTGGTGCTAGAATTACCCCAAAGACAAATGTTCAGCAAAAGCAGATGCCTTATTCAGGAAGCTGCTTCTTCCTGAAGGACTGTTTCGCTCTTGCTGACAGGCAGGAACTTAAGCCATGTTTTATGACCCACTGAAACCAATTGATGTCCATTCATCCCTCCCTGGTGTGACAGGTTCACTCCCCAGGTCACATTCTTTTTGCTCATGGTATTTTTGCTGTTGGTGGATGCCAGACAATTGATTTGGGTGTGCTATGAAAATTTAAACATGGGCAGAAAATATTTATTATTAAGTGTCAAAAATTCCACCTTGGCTGTAGGTGGAAGAGAATGAAGGCAGTGCCTGAGCAGAAAAGGTTGCATGGGAATAAATGGAAGAGAGCACATTCTAGGAATTCCAACAAGGAGCTGGGTGGAGCAGATGGAATGCTCCATGCAAAGTGTTTAGGTTCATATTTATGCTGGAAGGGGAAATTAAAGGGTCTATTTTTTGTATTCATGTCTCTATATTCAAGCAAGAGCAGAACACGATGGGGAAACCAACTCCATTGATAATGCCACTTAACAGATGGACCATTAGTGATATGGGTGGATCTGCCACCACATACTTCAAACAGACCACAAATCCAGGCAATTCATTTCTCATCCTCTCTGTAGGGAGGCAGATTCATGGAGCAGGTCGATAGGAGCAGAATGGGAGACAAAGAATGGTTTCCATTGTCTGCAACTGGGATAAAATAGGTGTTGGGAGCTGCTCTGATACCACAACCAGCCTGGAGGTGTTTCAAGGAAATGAAAAGTAGGTGATTGGATGTTTCACTGGAGCTGACTGATGTCTCCAGCAGGCCATTTGCTTCCTTTGAAAGGAAAACATTAGGATTGGTGCTTTGAATGCTGATGCTTGCAAAGGGTACATAGCAAATGAAAGCTTTTGGGAACATACATTAAATCTGAAGATGAATGAACAGTCAGAGTGGATCTGTGGAGAGGAGGCTCACTTGAAGAATGAAGTCCTGACACACAAGAAGGATGTAAATGACTGCTGGAGAATGTGCATTGGTTTATTTGGACTTTTTTGGCTGCTTCTGTGTGGCAGATGATGGGCTGGCAGTTTTGGTAAAGAGCAGTTCTGCATAAGTAAGGGTGTTTTGTAAGGTGGGCTTCAGGAGCAAGGGTCACACTTGCAGGGGATGGTCAGTGAAGCCTTTTGGAACTTCATATATGGTGAGGTGGATTTCGAATGAAAATCAGAACCCGCTCCAGTCTTTAAGCTTTTTAATCCATGTCCTTGTTACTTGCCCTTTATCATTGTCATGTCAACCAGTTCCTTTGACAGTATCATCTTCACATTAACTGTCTACACTTTGTCAGTGCTATCTGATATTGAAAGCAAATATACTATTTGGGGATAGGTGTCTCAGTAGATCAGACTATTTAAAGCTATAAATTTTCTATGAGAAGTAGAACTGAGTATTTCAGCTCAAGTCTAAGTCAGACACTGTGTTCTTCTTGTAAATATCTTCTCCTGCATGGTTGTAGAGTAAGAAATTATATCCTTTCATCTCTTGTTACTGATAGTTTATGCCTCATCCTAAATTGGCCTTGGTGTATTGAGAGTGCTGGGGAATGGTGCAACTATGAGTCTAATGGTTTTGGTTGAAAAGAAAAAGGCAGAGATTGCAGATTGCAGTTGTTTTCTTGGGCAAGAAGGGCAAAACCAAGTCCTTTGTTCTGATTTCCATAACCGAGAATGACTTTTGAAGGTCAGAAGATTAGTAAATACTAGAGTTGAAAAGAGTTTTCTTCTAGTTTAAAGTAAATTGTAGAACTGTAGTTCACTGAATACAAAGCAGCAGAAGAGCACGAGATAAGGGGGGAAAGAAAGTGTTGGCTTTGGGAATTCTTGCTTTTTTTCTGCATGGAAAGGGAGGCTATTTCTAAAGTCTGGAGATAAGTTTCTATTTTTAATTCAAGTCAGACCAGAACATCCAAAAAATCCATCACTAGGCCATGAAGAGCAAGAGTGACACTTGCATCCTGTGCACAGTGACTCTGTGGGCAGGACACGAGGTTGGTGTGGTGGGACCAGCCAAGCTGCTGGGGGCTGCAGACAGTGGCTAACCTGTGGGTTGGAGACCCAGGTCTGTCAGTGTGGCAGAGCAGAGGGGGGTCCCATGGTGTGAGATGTGTGGGGGTTTTTCCCCTTGGTTGGAGAGTGAAGCTCACAAAAGACAATGATCTGGCAGGGTAGTAGTGTCCAGCAGAAGGTCCTGCAATTAAATCCCGGTCAGTATATGTCTTGCAAGCATGTTCCCTAATTCCTGGAGCATGGGTGACCAAAAGGAGTAGGTGACAAATGAGGGCAGGAGAGACAGGGACAATGGAGGGAACTGGCTTTGGATAAGTTTTGCAATTTTTTCTTCATTTTTCCTGAAAAAAAATAATAAATCTGTTCCAGGCCCTCATTTTATTTGTCATTTATTTGTTTCTTTTATTTAAGTTGGCACCAGAAGCATTCTTGACAGAGGCACTTTCTGGAGTCCCTTGAAAGGGAACCAGCCATTACCATTTTGTTAGTTATATAGGTTGGATTCAAGGGGAAATAAAACCTTGCAGGGAAGTGGGATGTGGTTGCACAGCAAATGAGATCACTATTTTCAGTAGGATTGCTCTTTTAAAGGAAGAATTATTGCACTGGTCTTCTATTTTTGTCTCTTGAGAGTTCCTTGGAAATTCCTCATAAAGGCCGGAGACTTCCCTGGGCCTTTCAGCCTCCTTTGGGAAGGGCAAAACCCCTTCAAAACCACCATGGCATTAAATGTGAACAAAAAGCAGATGTCTCTTGCTCTGCTCCTGGTACAGACAGGTCCAGAATCCTTTGTAGCAGAGGCTCATAGACACCTAAATGCTTTTGAACAGTCTAACCCAGACCTGGTGTTTGAGAGCACGCCAGGAACAGTATTGCCTGTGGATCTCTGCCCTGTTCCTTGGCTCGTGGAGCAGCCTCGTGCTAGGGTTGGCAGGAAGGAATATGCACCTGCACTCAACATCTTCAGTGCACAGCCCAGATAATTCACCTTCAGGGTGAATTGATCAGCGATTGACATGTCAGACTATGCACACAAGTAGCTGAAGCTCAGGAAGGGTGAAGTTGGAGGCGTTCAGGTTCAGGAAGAAAGCTTTGCTGAGCGATCATCTTGCTGTATCCTCCCACTTTAAGATGTGCATCAGGGACCTTCCTCTTCCAGGTGGGTACAATAGGAGAAGAGCAGCTGAGTGGGGAGACAGGAATGGAGTCAGCTGTGGTTGGTGCCAGTTGCAAGCACCTGTGTTGGGCTACTAAATGCAGGCAGATTGCCACCAAAACAACTTCATTGAGGTAATACTTAAATCCTTTAATGAAAAGGAAGGGCTTCCCAGAAGGAATGGAGCTTTTTCAGGAAGTTCACTCTGCAGAACATGGACCTGTCTTGTTTCTGCACATTTGAACAACTTCAGGTTCCTTCTGTAAAAATGTATCCTGAAAAGTTTGTTCCCAGATGGGATCCTGAACATTTGCAATGGGTCAGTCCTGGACTTCTCCTTTTTACTCTTTTTTCAGACTGTCACTTTTGCTAGAGGTAGAAAATCAAAGCTGGGTAGGAAAAAAGTGCAAAAATGGAGAAAATGGCAATTCCATACTTGTGGGAATGGTAAAAGGAAGGAAAAAGCCACCAAAACTTTCTACTCTGAACTGGAACTGCTTGTCAAAGACTCTTCCAGCTGCTTTTAGACAAGCCAGCTTTCTGATAGTGAGAATCCCCCCACAAAGACACATCTGAGAGGATAAAAAGAGCTGTGAAACCTCTTCTGCTGTTCTCACATGCTGAGTGGTGTGTTGTTGCTGAGATGTAGTTCACCATTTCATGTCTTCAGTGACTGTGGGCAGTTGTTCTGTGTGTAAACTGTACTTCTTGCCGAATATCTATGAGCAAGGTTCACTAGAATACCCAGTGGGATGTCCTGCACTTCCCCAGAGCTCCAGAGAACTGATCAGTCTGGTTTTATAGCTTATGTGCAGAACTAGAATGGAATTGCCTGGGGAAAATGTTTCAGAACCAGCGTCTCCACTGACCTGCATGTCCCTAGTGGAAGACACAGACCTGTCCTGCAGGGAAGCAGGTATAAGGAGCAGTGCTGCTGGAATTCCGCTCCCCTTCTTGGTTCCTAAGCTAAGCTTCATAAAGAGGCATAACTTGGAGTAAAGTGACATCCTTTGCCCCATTGTTTAAGGGGTAAATCTTTCCTCCCCTCTCTGAGATGAGAGCATTTACCAGCATGCTGGAGGTATGTACCTCCGCTGCTCAGCACATGAACTCCATCCTCACAGTCCTAAGTATTTCAGCCCCATCCTAAGTATTTTGCTCTCTCAGCTGATGAGAACAACTAGAGCAAGAATATACAGCAGCAAAGTCTTCCCGTGCTTCATGGCCCTAGTAGTCTTCTTACACACCCCATGTGTAAGCTTATGCAGAGCTACTTTATGCTCTGTGCTTGCTGGGATGTAGGCATGGATCCATTTCTTCCTGGCCACAGCAGTGGGAGCCATGATGTGCTACCAGGCTGTTGCATGCAGAGGAGCAGCGGGATGATTTCAGGCCACAGCCATGCTTTTCCTCTGTGCTATGAGTTTTGGCCCTGCACTGTGTGACTGCCAACTCTTCATCAGGAAATGTAGCAGAACACGTACTGGTGGAACTGGATGGTGTGTTGACATTGTGTAATTGAAAGTGCTTTTCCCTGGAGGCTAATCACAGTGCAAGCCATTAAATCACAGTTAGGATTGTTTGAGTATCCAACCTATTATGATTATCACTTCTGTGGGTGAACAGGGCCGTGGTACAGATTGCTTTAAAGGGACCATTTCCTTTCCAAGTCACAAACACTGTTTGGCTGTTCCCCATCTAGTTAAACCTGAAACCTGATCGATGGCATTGAATTCATTCTACACCAACATTACCCATGGTTTATAAAGAAAATTTAAGAGACATAAAGAGTGATTAGAGGCTTTAAGGATAATCTAAATAGGTTAGCATTGTATGGGACTACCCTGCTTGGAAGGATCCTTCAGCAACTCTAGTTGTGGAAGATGAGGTAATGTGCTAAGGATGCCAATGGAATCTAGACTTTCTTACCCTACCGTGAAATGAGGTTATCCAGGGCAAAGCAAAATCATTTTTATATTCCTCTCTATAGGCGTGCTTTAGGCTTTGCTGAAAACGAGATCCTTATGGAAGCCATAAATAGTTCTGATTTGGGATTACAAGGTCCCAGGTTCAATCCCTGCTGCTGGAAATGTGGACACAGTCAGCATTTCTACCATCACTGTCAGTAAAAGCACCACAAGTCCCCAGGGACTTCAGTTACTACGCTCAGTGCAGGGATGTAGTTTTGTCTCCATTCTGCAATCACACACACGCTTGAGCACACTGAGATATCCATGGGGTGCTTGGCCTCCTGCTGGGATCATTGCTGTTTCTGGGACTTCTCTTTGTCAGGACCAGACAGCTTCAGAACAGTGACCTCCTTCCAGAGGGACAGCAGCTCTGTGTGCCCTCGCCTCCATGGTGCACACAGGAACGAAGCATTACTGCTGCTTTGTGTTCCTATTGATCCCATGAATAAATGATAGGCTCCTTGTGATGATGAAGTGGTAACTATAGTTTCCTTAAGGGTAGAAGTGCCAAGCTGAATATTTAAAGCCCACATAAATAATTGATGGATCAGCCTTTCTTCAACAGAAGGAGATTGGGGTTATAATTCCTTTTCTCCCCAAAGGATCTCCTGCCTTCCTGGTGCAGAAACTCACCGGGAACCACAAATTGTTTAGAAGGTTGTGCTGCTGTGCTTAGTTTTGTACCAAAACCAGGTTTGTGTTATTCTGCAAGTGTATCAGCAAAGAATGTTAGCATTTCTCTGACACAATAGCATGGGTGGGTTGACTTATAAACCAGGGAGCACCTTGCTAAGGTTCTAAATTAAGTCCTTCCTTAATGCTCTGCCATTTGGGCTTTCTGTTTCTTTATGGATTTCATGATGGATGGGGAATTTGTGGCCTTTAAGAATCTAATCTTGATGGCAGCAAAAGGTTTCCTTAATTATTCTTTAATAAACCTTGTCAAAATTCAAGGGAATACGATGAAGGTAGATGACATTGCCACAGGGTGCAGGAGAACCTGAGAAGATTTGAAAGTGAAGGCTGGGAAAGCACAGGAGGGAGGAAAAATGCAGTAGCAGAGCTCATGTATGAGGCTGCTCTCCTGGGTGAATGAGGCCTGTGGCAATACACTGCTGATGGTGTGTAAGTGCTTTCTGAACTGGCCTTTTTGGAGAGAGAATTGTACTCTTAAGAGCTACTGAACTTCACTGCATGATCAGAGCTGAGCTCATAGATTCCCTTTCATGCTGGAACAAGTCCAGAGGAGGCCACGAGGATGATCAGGGAGCACCTCCTGTATGGAGCCAGGCTGAGAAAGTTGGGGCTGTTCAGTCTGGAGAAGTGAAGCTGCATGGAGACTTCAGAGCAGCTTCCAGTGTCTGAAGGGGGCCTATAGGGATGCTGGGGAGGGAGTCTTCATTAGGGACTGTAGTGATAGGACAAGGGATAATGGGTTAAAACTGAAACAGGGGAAGTTTAGATTGGATCTAAGGAGGAAATTCTTTCCTGTTATGGTGGTGAGGCACTGGAATGGGTTGCCCAGGGAGGTTGTGAATGCTCCATCTCTGGCGGTGTTCAAGGCCAGGTTGGATGAAGCTTTGAGTGCCATGGTTTAGTGTGAGGTGTCCGTGCCCATGGCAGGGGGTTTGGAACCAGATGATCTTAAGTTCCTTTCCAACCCAAACCATTCTATGATTCTATGAAGTACACTTGTCATTCAGTGAGTGCTGCTGCACCAACCCTTCTGAGCCAAGGTGCTCTGCATTCAAACCTCCACTGCTGCCTTACCAGGAGCTCCAGAGCTGGGAGGTTTCTGTTTCTTAATCTCCACCTCTCCCATTTTGGGAAGGCTGGAGGATGTCACATTTCTTGTTGTATGGAGCTGCTGAGCAGACAGACCCTTTTCTAAGGAAAACTGTGTTTCCCGACTTTGAACTCATCGGTAAAGACCGTAAGGGGAAGCCAAACACATTCCTTTCATATTATTCAAACTGTATTGATTCCATCAGAAACACACAAGCCTCCAGCTTAGGAACACATCCTAGAAACCCATGAATAGTGGATTTTGCTTATGGGCATTCCACATGCTTTGTCTGATTCAGAGAAACAAGACCCTTTTTCTTGTGCCTGTCCTGGATCAAAGCCTAGAGCTTTGCTACTGATGGAGCCCTGCCCTGCCTGAGAGGCCCCCATTGAGCCCAGTGTAGTTCCAAGATGTACAGCTCCTTCAGAGAGTGTCATTGCTGGATTACACTGAGCAGGTTTTAGTTTTTCCCATGACCTGGGGAAGAGTCTGTTTCCCAAACAGATGCACACTATTCCAAGCAGGAGTCGTTAGGGGCTGTGCTCCTTTGGTTTTGATTGTCTGCTGTTATTTCTTTTATGTTGCTTTGATTTGATTATTCCGGCTGATGTGGAGCTGGAGATTCCTTATTGCTCTGATTGCATGATGTTGTGTTTTCTCCTGCTTGCCAATTTGTTTTGCATGATTCATCTCGGCATGTCTTGAGGCCTCTTGTTTTTGATGAGAATTTCATAGCTTATATTTTCACAGTGGTCAGGATTTATGCATATTGCGCTTATCATGATCCTTAGGCAGCAGCTCAGCAAGATACCAAAGCATGCATAGTTCCAGTGATTTCAAGGGATTTACTACACATATTTTTAAGGATAAACAGAACCCTGTGTAATATGCTGATCTGGGCCTTTGTTCTTCACAGAACAGCTTCTGAAGTAGCAAATTGCAGCATTGACATCATCTTGGGAATGGGTTCCTTATGTATTGCTTGGGATTTGCTAGACTTGGTCACTCAGCAATCAGGAGGCTACATCCCTCTGCCACTGCTAACAGGGACTGAACAAACAAGAGTATTTTTAAAGAGAAACTGTTGGAATCTTTGTTTCTATTTGCATTTCTTTCCAAATTGTTCAGTAGGAAAATGAAGCATCTATAAATGAAATGCAGAAATCTTCATTGAATTCCACATCTGTAGGAGCTGGGGCATTAGGAACAACACAAGCTGTGACACTTGGGATGGGGAGCTTTGGCCAGTTTTGTTGCATCTCCAGAGAGGTTTAGGAATTTTTAAGTGAAATCCTCAATTGTCAAAACATCAGTTTCTCCCAGACAGAACACACCTGTTTTGGTGAGAGATTCACAGTTCAGAGAAGTGGTCACCTTTAAGTCAGGGAGAATGTTTGACTACAGCTGAGCTATAGCTTAGATAAAGGTACTGAGACCACACTCAGCCTGTTGAATCTCAGAAATACCTTTGGGGCAAGTTTCAGTGGGCAAAGCAAGGAATGCACAGGGAAACTTGAAATATGGCCAAAGTATCAGAGTATACGTAACTGTGTTTCTGCCTACACATGAATGTGTTTCCCAGCTTGGAGAGGGAGCCAGAGAGTTGACAAGTTGGCTTGGAGTCACGGTAGAAAGGACCAAGTATCATCTTATGGGGGCAGCGATGTTGTGTGCAGTTTGTAGGTGGAGTGGCATGGTCTCAAGTGCATCCAGGCTTCCCGGAACTGGTTGTAGCCATGACAGCAGGATTCAGTTCTGCTTGTGCTGTTACAAGATACTCAGTCTTGCTATAGCCACACACCAGTGTCCCCTGGCTCTGTAACAGAGAGAAAAGAGTTTTCCCATTCTGCAGGAATTTGGGGAGCTCAAAAGTTACCTTGTTCTACGGTGGGATGAACTGGAGTCTTTTAGTTTCTTTTTCTCTTAATGGTGAAAGATGCCACCAGTCTTCTCATGTCACTTATGGAGGCTGTTGGTATTATTTTACTGTAGAGGAAGAAGAAAGGAAGAAAAATGTAAATTACAAACAAAAGCGATTTATCCGATAGAGTTTTAAAGAACAAAGAAAAGGAAAGCTGGCTTGGTGTCAGTTGGCTGACACCAATTAGTTATCTTTTGTGTAAGAGAAACAGCCTTATCAGTGTTCAGGGTTTAATCCAAATCCCCTTGGCTTTGTCTTTCTAGGAACGGAGTATTTAGAACAACCACATGACAACAGCGTAATGAAAAGCCAACTAAAACACACACAAACACACCCCCGACTGCTCAAGGAACAGAGGGCTGGTGACTCCGAGCATACTTCAGATGCTTCTCCTGATCACACACAAATCATGGGCTGTGGAAGTATTCACCATCTCGTCTTGGTGCTGCCACAGACTGCGGGTGTGGGTCTGGCATCTGGGCACTGCCACTGGTCATCTCCATCAGCACAGCCTCTGAGCTTCTATCCCTGCTCCAGCCCATCCACACTAAAATGAAGCCTCCTGGGGATGTGCATACAGTGATCAAAGGCAGGCTCTATAATAAGAGTTGTGTGAAGAGCTAATGAGACAGTAATTGTGGTTAGTTCCATATAGCTGATTACTGCCCGTGCATGGTTACTGCATGCAGTGGCAGCCTGGGAGATACCGCTTGGACCCAGGACTGGCCCCAGCAGCACAATTCCAATGTTCTATGTTATTCCATTTCAATGAGTTTGATTGTGATTGAAGCTAACCAAAACACGGTGCTTTTCCATCATGGTGCTCCCGGGATTCCCAGCAACACTGGTGTGCTGGTGTTTAGGGAGGCAAAGATCAATGGGAACTTCCCAACAGAATGGTCTCAAGTTCTCTGGCATTCCTGTGAAATTGAAATTCAGCTGTGGGAGCACTGGGGAGCTGGGAAGTTCTGGTTGGTTATAGAGGCTGGGCATGACTTCCTCCCAGTTTTCTCCTCTTTCCCCTGACAGCCTTTCCTCAAATTCCAGCAAAGAGGAGTCCTGTGTTTCTTACTGGAAGCTGATGGGAGAAAGCAGTGCAAAGGATCCCAAGGCCCTTCCTTGGAAACAGAGGAAATAGGGTGGTTGGCTCCTGTGCCACTTGTTGTGCAGGGGATTCTCCAGCCTTTTCTAGTACTTTCATTACATTAAGCTACCACACTCAACAAGCAGCACTCACGCCCAAGCCTATGGCCTCAAGTCCTTCCAGACTAACGTGGAGTCCTGGCTTACATTTACCAGAGTCTGGGTCCACTTTGGATGCTGCACAGTCTGAGGACTTGCACAGCCCCAGCTCCAAGGCAAATTCACCTTCTTCCATCCAAGACACAGTTAAACACAAAGCATTCCTCTCTTGAATGAAGCTTTTGCTGGTGTCTCTGCTGATTTTCTGCCTCATTAAACACAGCCCATCGATTAAGCAACAGTGGCAGTAGGAAAAGGCAAAATGACTGAGAAGTAATTGGCCTCTCCTGAATCCTGGAGGAAGAAGCTGTAATTGTCAACAGCAGTGATGCATCTGCCTGTCTGTGCGTTTCTGTATGCATGGGAACATCAAACTGCTCAGAAATAAAGGACTTTTGCATTTTAGAATATGTTTGAGAACAGTTTCTGGTTTGAGGAGAAATGTTGCTAAGTTACAGAGTGAGAATTTTGGAAGAATAGAGTCCATTTCTGGGGAAAAATGAATCCTTGTTTCTCAAGGCAGAGCCAATTTCCCCAGGATGGTCATGGGAAGAGCATTACAAACGTAGATGGGTTCTGGGCTATTTCCTCCCTGCTCCTCAGCTGTGCTGGATCTGAGCAGCACTGACCACTGTACAACATTGTGGAACCACTTTTAATCCCATCTCTTACAATATCAGTGAATGGAGAAAATTGTGCTCTGAACTGTGAGTGCATCAGAGCGCTTGCAGTTGGACTGATTGGAAAAGGGTGTTGTCTTAATGTGGAGGAGGGATGAGGTTGTAGGAGGTCTCTCATGACAGCAAAAACTTAATGCTGCAATGAGAAGGCTTTGGTCTTTTTCCTAAAGACTGTGACAGCAAGGGAGGGTGGTCTCACCCAGAGTTACTTGTGGAAAGCAAGTGAAGATGTAACAGATAAGGCAGAATACAAGGAAGAATCAATCAATGGCTGATAAGGCCAGATTAGGACCAGCAGGATTGGCAAATGGCCTGAAAGTGTCATGAGAAGGGAGAACAGTGTACCCAGTGCCACCTCAGAAATACAGAAGTAAGGTAATGCAGTTAGCTAAAACAATAAGCTTATTATTGTTTTGAACTATAATTTTTAAATTACAAATTATTATAAAAATATTAAACTATAAGTCATTATAAAATTATTATACATTATTATAAAATTGTAAAATTATAAATTATTATTAACACTCTAGTTTTAAAACTCTAGTTTTATTAACTATTAATAACTATTATTAACTATTATTTTTTATTAACTATTTCTATTTGTTATTTATTTATTTGTTATTTATTAACTATTATTAACTATTAACTATTATTAACTAATATAACTCTATTATTAAAACTCTAGTTTTAAAACTAGACTATTTTAAACTATTATTAAAACTCTAGTTTTAAGCAGCAAATCAAACAAGCTCCCTCAGAAGCCATCAGTGTTGGGTGAGCATCAGTTGTCCAGACTGAAAGGGGGATCTTGGTCATGCTGTTAGTAGTTGCTGTTGCAAAAAAGCCAAGTAATATACATCCCCAAAGCTCAGGATGTAACAAGTGATAGATGATCAGCGTCAGGGAGGAAAGGCAGGCAAGAACCAGAGCAGTGGTCTGGAGAGAATGTAAATAACATCCCAGTTGTTCACATTGACAGCAGAAATATAAATGCTGGTAGAGTAAGTAAAGAAGCTGCTTTGCAGAGGCGTGCAATCAATTCCTGCAGTAGGTGAGCGAGAAGGGCCAGTTGAAACTCCTTCACTGAAATGGCTTTTTGACAGTCCGTTGGATTTGTGGCTGAGCAGATGCCTTTGAGAAACAGCGGCTGCTTTCCCCAGCAGATCTTTCCTTTTTCCTATTGAAAAGTTGAACTTCTGAAAGCCAAACATTTCCCATCAGTCTTTTAACACTGTCAATTCTGCCAAGAAAACTCCCAAATACTCTTTGTGGCAACTCAAAGCAAAGCATCTTCTGCTGGGTTGTAATCTTTTCTTTATTATCTTCTATGAGAATAATGACCAGTGCCAGCACTGACTCACAGGAAGCAGCTCCATCCCTGCACAGATCGGCTTTGTTGTGCTAATGGACTGTTAGTGTGAGCAGGGAAAGGAAAAGGTTATTTGTGGAGCTCAAACTTCAGCCAAAACAAAGCCAGCTCAGATGTTCCTGTCAAACTGACAAACTCCATCTGGGATGTGAGGGCTCTCAAGGGCTCCTGTGAAGTTTGACAGGGTAGAGCTCTCCCTGGATCACTGGGAAGCAAACCCAGATCAAAACCCTGCATTGGCTCATTCCATCTCCTGGGACTGTGGAGTGCCACAAGGGGAAAGAAAGGTGGGAGGGCCACAGGAAACCTTCTTGTCCTGCCCAGAGCAGTGAATTCAGGCATGATTGCTTACGGTTGGCTCCTGAAAACCTCCAGCCAGTACAGTGCATATGCGCAAGAGGATGTAGTCATATGCAGCACCAGAAATGGAACAAGCGATTTGACATATGGGGGGGCTTTTTAGGGGCTCTTCATGTCTCCCTAGAAAACATCCCTTGGCAATTAGTCCCTAAAGCACAGCACTAAAAGCAGCTATTAAAAAATGGACAATCTCTGCCTACAGCTTAGCCCCATGGAGCACAATGGAGCCAGAGAAGGTTCCAACAAAGAAAAATGCCTGCCAAGGTTCACAAAAGCTTTTTCAGCTTTCGCTGCCAAAGCTCAGTTTGTGGCAGGTGAAAGTAAATGAGTAGCAGCTATGTGAGGACTGCAACCTCCCGTCTGCCTCTAAACAACCTTCTAGACCAGAAGCAAGCTTCTAGCCAACCTGTTGTCAGCAGCCCTGTTGTAGTCGATCAAGGGCTCAGCAGGCTGGTGTGGAGATAGGGGAGCTATTTCCAATATTATAGTTTTATTGGCTCCAGCAAAGAGATTTCAAAAGCACTTTTGACTGGAGCTAACTACTCTTTTCTGCTCATTTCCATCTGAAGTACAGGAATAGAAATGAGCTCCAGTTGATCTATGCTGGTCTATTGGGACTCTATACCCCCAAATCTGATCAAATTAACTTCAAGCATTTTAGTACACAAGTGAGTTTGGCTCTCCTCGGTTTGATTTCCTATAAATTCAAGCACTGAAACATAACGCAGCAGACTGGAACATCAAGAAAAGAGGGGGAAAAACATCTTTGGATTTATAAGTAAGCTGGTGGTTGCCTGTGGGATTCACAGCTCCATTCTGGGCCTCAAAAGAACACTTTGGGTGAAGAAAAGGAAACTGCCATCCCTATAGAACATTAGGGTCTGCAGACCTGTCTCTGAGCTCTGTGGGCAGGACATGGATAGAAGGTGACAGATGTGACACTGTGCTCAAGACTGTCACTGGCCCTTCCCGCAGCTCAGGGAGGTCAGAGCAGCCCATGGGCTCTGTGGTTGAGTTGTAGCCACTCCAGTTTTGATGATGCCACCAGGTTTTTCAGTTCCGTTTAATCTTTGGACAAAGGAGTTGTGAGTTTTCAGAGATGGGGGGGGATGACTCAAGGATCCTGTTTTCCTCTTTAGCCTGTTCATCACCTCTGTGATGCTTGGCAGGATGCTGCAGCCTGTCCTGGGAGACTCACTCACCGCAGTGGCTTATATTTGATGCCACAGCAGTGGTATCAATGCCTACTCATTGGGATGCCAGTACGTTGGAGTGTTGCTATCAGCAGTACGGATCTGCACAGCAACCTGTCCTCTGGGCAGGACCTTTGCAATTTTTCTGTACCAGGCTGTGTGATACAAAAGATGAGAAGCAACAACTTGTCATTTCAGCCACCAGCTATCAAAGCGATTGACAGCAAAGCTGTGACTACACTCACTTACCCCTTGAGGTATGTAGTTCTGCTCCAGGCACTTGTTTAAGGAGTTGGCACCTAGTTTCAGACTCCAGAATGGGACCATCATAGGGAAAGGCTGGAAGGAATGTGGAAAGGGGTCCCTGGCTTTACAGGAGACTGGGGCGGGAGAAGCTGTGTACAGGCAGGCTTTGTAACTGCCTGCAGCCCTTGGAGCATCAGCACATGGGAGGATGCTAGCCAGCACATCCCTCCTCTGAGCATCTCTGCTATTCCCGGTCACATCAGTTCAATTTACATAGCAAAATGTTTCTAACCACCAGCAAGGAAAACTCATCCTGAGATCAGAAAAACAATAATAGTAACTCTTAGTCCTTACGCAGCACTTTGGAGCCTTCAGAGCACTGCACAGACGTTAGCTGATGCATCAAGCTGTGCTGCTTCCCCTGCCCCATCTACAGCAGTAAATGTTCCAAGAAGAGAAACTTGCTGACACGTTTGTGCTGAGAGTGCCTGAGGCAGAGGGTCCTGGGGCTCTAGAGCTGTGTTGCTTTGATGGTGCTGACAAGGGTAAAATTGGAACATCATGTCAGCAGAAGTGATCAGGACATGTGCAAGATTCATCCTTCCTAGACTAGTGGAAATGCAGATTGAATCTGCTGGAGGCTATGGGAATCCCATCCCTAGGAAGCAGAAGTGCTGGATAAAGCGCCAGCCTGGCAGTCCCATGGCCAAAACCTGCTCATTCAATGATTACTTAGATATTTGTAACAACTAGGAGCAGAATTTGGCCATTTTCCGTGTCATCCTTGTGATTTTCAATGGGTTTGTGGCAGTTACCCCATCACCATGGCAGGGCATTACCATTACCTGCTTTCAGCAATGTCTGAAGATGCTCCTGCTCCCTTGGGAGGCTCTGGGTATACTACAGCCTCCCAAATGGAGTGTCCCTCCATTACTTGAGGGACTGTCTTGCCTTAAACACCTCTTCCTATCTTCTTCCCAGCCTCTTCCTAAGAGGGACTAGACGTTTGCAGTGTGAAACAGCAAGGACTATAAACATCTATGGCTGTTGTCAGTCACAGGGATTTTGGGGGATAGGATGTTGGTTTTAGAGCTTTCCCAAAACCAGAGTCTGAAATCTGCTCCGGAAACCAGGAGCACAGCTCAGAGGAGAGAGCAAAGAGGCAGAGCTGAATTGTAAATCTTCTTTAATCTCATTAACTGTAGTGTTTTGTGGCTCGAAGGACTCCCTTTATTTACAGCGTGATTAAATGCTTGGATAAATAACAGCTATTAAATGGGCACTATCGTGATGCTACTGAAATGGGTTACTTCCTCTCTTTCCTTTCCTTCGCACACTCCCCCCTCCAGTTGCTGGTATGTATAACTGGCAGTGACAGGGTGATTCTCTGCATCTCTGACAGCTCTTTGCTACCCCTGGAAAGGATGAAGGGACAAAAGCCAGTGATGGGTTTCAGCCCCTCTCCAGGTCCTGTGGTTCCCCAGACTGCTGGACTCCACTGCAGACTTCACCTTTGTGGATAGAAATCACATCTTCAGTGCAAGACTTCTACTTGTGTGCTCATACAGCCTGGCTTAAATGCTCCCATGATGTCTGTTAATATTAATGAATGATGTAAAGAAAGAAATACTGCTTAAGGTAACGATGCTAATGTGTTCCCAGGGATTGAGCTGGCTTTGGAGCTGCATGGTACTGGAATTTTTAATTGCACAAGAAAAGGGGGTGAGCAAAGTGGATGGAATTGTGTTGTATTGGTGGGGAGTTTCCCAGCTCTTGTGCTTTGAGAGCAAGAACAAAGCCTGTAACTTATAAAGAGGGAGGGTGTGAGAGCAGAGACATCTCCCACCTCTGTCCAGCTGCTCATCTGCTCCAAGGGAATCGGGTCTGGAGTGATGGAATCAGGAAAGGGTTGTACAGAGACAGGACCATGCTCTAGTGGAAGGTGTCCCTGCCTGTGGCAGGGGATTGGAACTGGATGAGCTTTAAGGTCACTTCCAACACAAACCAGTCTGGGATTCTGTGTGATTCTGCATGGAAACCCACCCGTCAACCCCCCTCTGGCCTCGGGTCCTGTCCCAAAAGTAGTCAGAGATGCTTTAGTAGAGGTCAACTGTTGGACATAAACCCATGAGTATAATACACAAGCATCAGAGGGGTCCTTGCAGTCCTGCTGTGTGGGAAGGGGCCAGGGACCAAGCAGTTAACTCTGAAATATCAGTTGAAAATGAGACTGAGCAATTCTGAAACATGAGAATTTAGATACTCATGAACTGGGGTTTCTCATTATTTCAGTTCAAAAGAGCTTTTCGCTCTAGAAATTATTCCAGTTTAATTAGGAAATAATAGGCTAAAATAAGCATTTTTAAGGGAATTCAGTTTTTGTTGAACCTGAAAAGAATTTCTTTTTATTTTTAACCTACAAAACCACAAAAAAAACCACCCAAATATTTCTGTTCAGGTTGAGCAGAAAAACCCAGCTTCCTTTTCTCTCCCCAACCTTCTTTCTTCATGTTTGATATGGCTCATGGACTGAAATTGAGATTGGTCACACAGCTCCATTCTGATGTGCCCTCTTCATCTGTACAGAAGGGAAAGGCTTCAGATGCTCAGAGGTTGGACATGGAGAAGCCTTGAGTGAGAGCAGGAAGGCCAAGCAGGCTGTTTTGCTTTGGTTGACTGGTAAATCTTTCTCATGCACTGTTCATTTGCTGAGTTGCTGAGCAAGCTCTGGGTACTCAAAACCTTCACCTCCTGTTGAAGAGCAGCAACCACCTCCTGGAGAGGAAAACATGTTCCTTGCTCCATCCATTTCATTTTTCACACAGACATAAGTGTTTATCTATATATAATGTGGATGGTATGTAAGCTAATCTATATAATCTATATATAAATATAATCTATATATAATCAGTATACAATCCTTTATGTAAGGAACAGGCTTTATTCAGTTGTGATGGAATCAGGGCCCATGGACACAGTGCCCATAGCCTCACACTGCTCAAGAACCAGCCCCTGCAGCCGGGGCAGGACGCAGCGTTATGTGTATGTTATGTGTATGTGCTGTGTGGTTAATAATCTCTCCTTCCTGTGGTTGCAGTGAGAGAAAGGAACCTGGTTTGCTTGAGAGATTGAACTCACTGAGCAATTACTCATTCCAGTGGCTTTGCTGCAAAACTTGCTTTGTCCCTGCTCAGGTTTTAGCTGAGAGAAGCTTGAATAATTTAAAGCCAAGGGTTTGGAGTTATTTGTATTTGATCTCTCATTTTTCTCTTCCCTTCTCTCATTGAAGTCATCTATCTTTTAACTTAATTCCCCTTTTCTTTTGTTGGAATGATCTTGCTTTTTACTGGGAGAACTATCTGCTACTTTGGGTGGAATTCATCTCTTTCAACTGTAGCTACCTGGAGGCAATGGGAGAGAGCAGCACCAGCTTCCAAATGAATCCTGGATCTGCACTCTCCACTGAACTTCTGATGCCAGCATCAGTGTTTCTGTCTTACAGATGTATAGATGAGGTCCTTCTTAAACTATAGGCCCTGAGAAAATGCAGGAGGAAGATGTATGGTAAACTGTGCTACAGAAGAGCCTCAGTCTTGTTCCCATGCTAGGCAGTGCCAGGGGAAAGGGGAAGAAGGGGCAGCAGAGAGCCACTACTCTTTTTACCCAAAGGATGCGGTGAGATAAGGAGCAGCATTTTTCTGAGCTGCTTATTCACACTCCAGGAGCAGCTGTATCCTACTGCTGCAGTACGTACCGTCCCTTCTGCATGTGTGGGGTGAAAAGTGCTGGGTAAATGTAAGGCTTGTTCCTTCCTCACAGTAGTCTTGTCACTACATGAATGTAGGTTTTGCAGACAGTCCTATCAGAAGATGTTTATGTTTCAACCCCAAGTTTTGAGCTTTTAATCAGGCTCTGAGTACAGCTTTGCAGTGGCAAATGATTGAATTATTCCTGTTTATCAGCTGAACCAGAGGAAGTGACCCCATAGATTTCACTTTATCTGCAGCCAAGCTGCATTAGCTTGTGCCAGTGATTAATTTGTCTTCTTGCTCCAAAGTTGGCATTTCAGTGTTTGCATGATGGGTCACTTCAGCAGCCTCTGGCATCCGAGTCTGTTGCATATAAATGGGGGAGTGATAATGAAAGCTCTTTAATTTCAGTTTATTGATGTTTTATCTACCCCAAACCATTTGCATTCCTCCCACAAATACAGACCTACAAATGCCAAGTGCCTTCTCTAGAGGTCTGGCATTGCTGTTCCTTTGGGGTATGACCATGCAGGTACATCCCAGCTTGTGCTCACCCTCATCCTAACCCAATGCCTGACTGTTGCCAGTTTGCTGGAGCACTGCAGCTCCCTTAGCACTTGGATCTTGTCCTTATGGAATATATTTCAGAGCAAGTTTTTGGTCAGGACATGCAGTTTTTACTTGCTGTAAGAGCTGTAAACAACTATCATCCTTCTTAATGCTTTTCACACTCTACTGCATTAATTTGACTGTTCCTATGTGTTTGCTTTCATTCTGAAAGCAAATGCTTCTGTGAAAAAATACACTGGGCTGTAGCCAGCAACTGGGATTTATTGGGAAATTTCCTCCCAAGACTTGGGATTTGAAGCTTGGCACATACCTCCTAACCCAAGTGCTTGCTAGCAGATGCAAGTAAAGCAATCTGTTACTCCTGCAGACCTCCGAGTACAACAGGTTTTGGAGTCTATTTGAAAACAAAATTAAGGGAAAAGGTCTCTTTTAGGAAAATTCAGGGTATATTCTTCATTACTGAATTGCAAAATAAGAACCAAACTCAGGGTATAACCTATCGGCAGCCTCTCCCACATCCTCGCCAAGAGCATCTCTCACCCTTCTCAAGGGTGAAAGTCTCACAGGAGCTCACTCAGCAGCACTTAACCTCTTGAGCAGCATCTTTTACTGCCTCATCTGAGCCTTCCTACTCCACTTAGACCTGGGGGTTAACTAAATGCTGCTGCATGCAAGTAGATATTGAAAGGGATTCTATAGGACAACCTTCCCTCCCTCTCTTCTACTCAAGGAAGACTCATTGCACAGTTGCTTTGACCTCTCCTTGTCTGTGAGAACACACATAAAACAATGCTCATTTGCCTGGAAACGATTTGCATCAATACAAAAATATCCTTCAATATGGGTATTTCCTCTTCAGATTTATCCTTCTGCTTAGGAAGTAAATTGAAAGAGCTTTATGGCTCCATCCTATAACATGACAAATTTTATTGGCTTTAGAAGACCTTGCAAATCACAAACTGAACACATTTGATGACACAACAAGCTGTGTCCTGGTGTTTTGCAGAGTCTGGAAATGCAGATATGACTGACTTTGCATGTTTTGATGAGAAGTTTTCATTCTGGGGGACTCAAGTTCTTTCACCAAAATGAAAGCACTTGACTTTATCATGGAATATGGCTGACATTTGCCTATTTGGGGAAGTTCATTCTGTGAAACGTCCAAATCTGGATTCTTGTTTTTCAGTTGAAATGAAATTATTCTAAAGGTCAGGATTTCCCAAGGAATGTAAATGAAATAATCAAATGAACTCAAGTCTTTCTGCTTTGTCTGAGAATGAAGGAAATCTGACAGGGAATATTTGACCCAAAATACTTAAAAGGCTGTCTTGGTAACAGTTAAAAAATTGACATAAATGATGCTTCAACACCTCAGCAAGTGTGACATGTTACATGTAAGCAGGTCAATGTCTTCCTTACCATGCCAAAGAAATACAATAAAAAATGAACACCATATATTGCAGTCCTGACTTGGAGCTTGTTTGAAGCTCAGTCCCAGAACAGAGCTAGGCCTGGATAAGTTTTTAACTGATTTTGTGATGTAAGAGTTGAAAATGGGAATAATTCTGATGCCTGAGATGAAACAGCCCCATGAAGAGCTTCTTCCTTGGTAGTTCGATTTAGAGATTTGATTATAGTTTGCATTGATCCCTTAGAGAGCAGTTTGCAGTAGTGGCTGGAAGATAACAGGTATTGTACAGAAGACAATCTGTGAGCAGAACTGTTGCTGTGTGATGCACCCTCATCACTACCTGTCAGTCCCATAGGACATGCTCAGGAAGAAAAAGGAAAAGGCTTGGAAAGGGAGGAATCCACTTTGCAGTTGGGACACCTGATGTGACTGCTCACATGGAGAACAAGCCCCTAGGCCTGCCCTGGCTGCTTCCCCAACGTGGTCCATATCACCACAGTTATTGTACAGTGCACAGGAGCCCCTGGCGGAATGCACATTGGCACACCATGTGCCATTGGGAAGGACCAACACTGTGCAGTGTTCCCTTCCCTGCCCTGAATATCAGACCCTTCTGTCTGTTCCAGCTGTGTTTGTCTCATCTGATCAGTTGGTTTCTGGCTTTCTTGTTGCCAGTGATAGTATTCTTCTTTGCCACTGCAGAAGGAAAGGGCTGAATAGGAGATGGAAGCTGCGCTGCTGTGAAGTATTTGGGTTAGTTTGAAGAATGAATGTGCTCTCACCATGACACATGGTCATGGGTGGCACTGGAGCAGCTTGAGCTCTCCATTGTGTACCTGAGCAGTAGCCACCTTCATCCTCAGTCCTGTGTGCAGGACTGCTCCATTAAAGTTGCTGCCCTAATTTCTACAGAGGCCATTCTTTCTCTTATTCCTTCTGATTTCCCCTCCTTTACTCCTAACGAATCTGGGAGGATGGGTGAGGAGAACAGAAATGGGATTTCTACCTGATTTTGCAGGGACTGTCATGATAGGACAAGGGGTAATGGGTTAAAACTGAAACATGGGAGATTCAGGTTAGATATAAGGAAGAAGTTGTTTACTGTGGGGCCCTGGCACAGCGTGCCCAGAGGAGCTGTGGCTGCCCCATCCCTGGCAGTGCTCAAGGCCAGGTTGGACACAGGGACTTGGAGAAAGCCGCTCTATGGAAGGGGTCCCTGGCCGTGGCAGGGGGTGGAGCTGGAGGAGCTTTAAGGTCCCTTCAACACAAACCAGTCTGGGATTCTATGATTCTACAATTTTTAGCTACATAAACATGTAGGAAAGGAAATGAGCAGAAGACTGATGCAAGAATAAGTTCCCGAAAATGCTCTGGGACCCAGAGAGGCAGAAGCTACCCAAGAGAAAGCTGGGTTCTCACCCATAGAAGAAAGAACTGGTGAAGGTGAAGATGGAGGACAGCTGGGGTGAGAGGAAGCATGGTTCTTGTAAGGAGAAGAAGGAAGAACAATGGAATGATGGTAACTTTCAATGGGCTCAGGTGCAGGAGATGGGATCTCTAGGGAAGCAGACTCAAAGGGGAAGAAACTAAGGAGAAGGCTGCAGAGTTTTCATTTGATAGCAGGCCTAGGAATACAAATCATCTCAATTTAGAGGAAGAATAGAAGGTTCAATAAAAGGCAGCTTGACAAAGTGTAATCTTTCCATTGATTTCATGTTTCCTTCCTGTGTTTGCAGAAAATTGAAAGTAGGTTAGAGGAGAAAAGCTGCACTTAAAGAATAGTCAGTGTGTGGAGGGATACACTTAGAACAGGCAGCACTGAGTAAGACATGGGAGGTGAGAGAAATCCCAGGTTAATGAAATCATACAGTGAATACTATTGAGAGGCCATAGAGAAACCTTTCACAGGTGAGTCCCACAGTGCTAAGGAGGCGCTTGATGAGCCACTGGCTGTGAGTAAGTGCTTGGTGGAATGCATGGCAACAAAGCTTAGGCCAAGGAGAGATCAGAGAAGCAATGGAGGTCAAACCAGGTGATCCCAAGGAGATTCATCAAGGGATGAGGAGGAGAGAGTTAACTTCGACAGGATAAAAACATGCTGGGGAACTCCAAGGGATGCACACAGCCTGACACCAGTTTTCCTGCCTGGGCAAAGCCTGTTTAAGAGCCCTCCAGGGCCAGTTAGTACAGGTTAGCTGGACCTGGGGTGCCTTTTTAAAAGCTTTCCTTTTGAAAGAGGAGACAAGGGCTTCAGCTTGACCTCAATATCTGGAAAATACTGAACAAATAACCTTAAGTGTTTGTTGAGCATATGAAAGACAGAAAGAAGATGAGTGGGAGCCAACCTGGATTCGAAAAGCATAAATCACGTCAGATAAATTGAATTTACTCCCAAAACAGAGACAAGCCTTTTGGACAGGAGGAAAGCAGATGCCATGGGAGGCAATGCACTTAAGTGCAAGAAATATGGCATTTTCCTAAGTGTGTTAGAGAAATCGAGTCTAGCTAAAGCTGCAGGAGGCTGGGTCAGAGGAGACTGGAAGAATTAATTCAGTCAGGTTCCATTAGGAGTTGTCCTGTGTCCAGTTCTGCTCAGTACTTCCATTAACTATCTGAACCACGGGATGGTGGCTCCATTTCTTACATTGTCAGAAGGCTGTGAGGAACACTGTGTATGATCGTGACAAATAGCATAAGGGGAATGGTTCCATTAGAATACAAATGCACAGCAACTGCTGCTGAGCAGAACATGAGCACTCCTCGGGTGCACAAGTAGGTACTTGGGAATTCAGATTTGGGATAGGAGGTGGGAGCAGCTGAGTTTACAGCAAATATTATTACAAAGAAAAGCTCGAGAGAGATACATGACAATCATTGAATTATGTAATCCCAGACTGGTCTGGGTTGGAAGGGACCTCAAAGCTCCTCCAGCTCCAACCCCTGCCACGGGCAGGGACCCCTTCCACTGGAGCAGCTTGCTCCAAGCCCCTGTGTCCAACCTGGCCTTGAGCACTGCCAGGGATGGGGCAGCCACAGCTTCTCTGGGCACCCTGTGCCAGCGCCTCAGCACCCTCACAGGGAAGAGCTTCTGCCTAAGAGCTCAGCTCAGTCTCCCCTCCGGCAGGTTCATCAAGCCCAGATACCAAGAGAAACTGTGTTGGAGGAACAGCATCTTCAGCCAGAGGCTAATGCAATTTGACCTCTGATTACAGCTACAGAAGTGCCAGTTTAGCAAGTTTAGCAAGATAGCAACTTCACCTCCAGGCCATGCACCACTTTCACTGCCTCCTCGCCACCTAATTGGGTATCCTGTAGTTAATGAAGATCAAACTGTTCTATGGCAGAAGTTCAGTTCTAACACTTCCTTGCCTGGCCTAACTAGTCTGAACGGACTTTGGGAGATCTTATCACTCCCTACAACTGCCTGACAGGAGGATGGAGCCAGGAGGGGCTGGGCTCTGCTCCCAAGGAACAAGGGATGGGACAAGAGGAACCGGCCTCAAGCTGCACCAGGGCAGGTTTAGATGGAGCTGAGGAACAATTCCTGCCCCAGAGGGTGCTCAGGCATTGGAACAGGCTGCCCAGGGCAGGGCTGCAGGCACCGTCCCTGCAAGAGTTCACACAGCGTGTAGTCTGTGAACAAAAACAGTGCTTGGGAATAGTCAGACTTGATGGTCTTAAAGGTCTTTTCCAACCAGGTCGATTCTATGAGTCTTGTGGTCTTCAATGGAAAAAAATCCCTTCTCCATGACCCTGCTACACAGCTCAACCTGTAGGAAAACATAATTGCAGCAAGATCCAGCTTAGACCCCAGTGGAATCTTCTGTTGGGAGTAGTGTGCACTGAAATGGATTATGGGATGACTTTCCTCATCATTAAAATGGCAAATCAGTTTTGCCCTTAATGCCCTTCTGCAGAGACAGGCAGCTGCCTCCCACTCCAGTTGATGGAGGCTGGCAGAAATCATAGCCACAGCTTGCTCTGGAGACAGACATCTCTGCTGGACACCACTGTTGGTACTTGTTTCCATCCATTTCTGCAAAAGCCATTCAGGCAGAGAGGGTCCGTTGTTTGTGCAGGGGAGCATTCATGCTAATAATAATGTGGAGCTGAGCTTCCTTTTACCATTAATTTTAGCTACTTGGACACAACAGCAATTTGAATGTAGGAACAACTGAGAAAGGCAAAATGTTCCTAGAAGTACATAAAAGTAATGTGAGGCACTGTTTCCCAAGTAGCTTGAAATGGGGTTTTAATAAGCATTTGAAACAGTGTTTTCGAGTCTGTATAACATGTCATATCTCATCTTAGGAAAAGTAACCAACTAACTACTTATTTATCATTATTAAATCATTTACAATGGTGTATCATTGGATGCATTCAATGCTTTTGTATCAGGGAGCCTGCCTGATGTTAATGGGGTTGGGAATTAGTTATTGTATGCTGGGGTTTTGCTAAGGCAGATCTACTGGGGACGAAGGGCCCTGCTCTCTGTGGTGGCTGGTCACAGAATGACAGAATGGGTTGGGTTGGAATGTTCTTCTTTTGCTGCTTGTTAGAGTCTGTTGCCTTTGTTCAGAGTGAAACCTCTTGATCCTTGCTCATCCATGTTGTTCGCTGTCATGAAATCCTGAGGTGAAGGGTAGAATACATATGTATATACATTTTATATTTTATGCATTATATAATTATATGCTCTCTATGTCCTATAGAGTCTTTATTATATATTTTTTTTAATCTTTCACATATTCTGTGCATTTTAGTAAAACCTAATGCTGACATTTTACAAGCCTTGTATTAGATTCTTTCTCTGGCAGGTCTGAAGCAGGAGGAGACAAGCCCACAGGTTGCATTCAGAGAGGTGGCTGTTGGCATTCATCTCAAACTTGAAAGAAGATAGGCCTGCAAAAGGTCTCTAAAGGTCATTTAATCTCATTTCTGTTGCTTTGAATTCACATTATCTCTTCCCAGAGCATGTCTATATTGTTAAACTCCAGTTCCATGGTGACACGCAGCAAACACATCCGCAAAGGAATCCAAACAAGGGGAGCTGGGATTTGAATTCCCAGCTGTCTTTCCACTGGGAAGGGGATTGAATGTGTTTCATTTCCATCTCTTTGTGTTCAGTAGTCGGAAAGTAACCACAATGAACAGATATTCCAGAGCCAGGGCTTTAGAGACAAGCTGAAGAGAAGTGAAAAGCTGCTTGGATAGGTACTTTGACTTCTTACGATGCTCATGCTCCTGTCTCTTTGCTATGCTTAAGAGTGTGTGTGTACTCAGGTGCTTTCTGTTTATTTACCTATGTAAGAATTCCTACAGGCACAACATAAACTCCCAATGAGCAGCACCTGTTAGAGCTTGAAGGTAGCTTAAACCTTGGCTAGCATAGGGATTTCCATCCCAGAGCAAACAGGAGCTGAGCTGTCCAGATGGTTCCATATGGAGGGCCAGATCCTCAGCTGCTGTTCCAGCACCAGTATAGCAACAACAGTTGTACAAGCAAAGCTGTACACCCCACACTGACACAGGAAGCACAGCAGGCGTGGGACAGGTAAGGCAGTCAAGCGATGGATGTAGCTACCCATCTACTGACTGAACCTGGTTCGGGTTGTTCAGTGTGTTCCTGGCATCACCTCTTCACACTCCTGCCTGACTTGTAAAGAAACCTTTTTAATTCTAATAATCAGTTTCTTCTCGAGGCTTTCTAACTAAATTGCACCATCTAGGGTCAGCAAGAGAACTGCAGAACTGTGTTCCTCCCCAGCTGATTTTAAACAAGAGAAAAAGAAACCTGCTTGGAAACTAAAGGTTTGGAGTTACAGGCAGTCATTTACATCTGAGAGTCAAGGCAAAGTAGCTACGAATGCTGGGCAAACAGGGAACCAGTGTCAGGTAACCAGTGTCAGGTTTAACCGACCACAGGGCTATGCCTGATCTCTGCAGTAACTAAAACAATTATGTTACAGGTACAGCATTCCCTTAACCTGCCTCTGCAGTTCCTCTTTGCCCTTTAGGCTTTCTAACCCACAGCACTCCTTTTGAGGCACACACATCAGCAAAGGCCTCTAGTCCATCACATGCTCTGCCAGGCACATGGTGGAAAACTGAACATCTCTTACCAAAAGCATGGTCAGTTTTGGTCCTCATCCCTTGTGTGTGCATTATTCCTCTTCTCCTTGTACACTGCAGCAAGAGGCAGGGAAGGAACCTGCAGGGAGAGCACTGGGGTTTGTGTCTGAATGAGACTCCTGGTTTCATCAGTGGGAGCATCTCCTGGCAGCTGCTCTGACCTGCAGGCAAGGTTGATGGGAGCTGAGCTGAGCTGAGCTGGCAGACAGCACCTCTCACTGAGACACATCCCAGCCTTCTCCACTTGGAGCCAGAGGGAAATGGGAGCCAAAGGCACCAAGTGCACTGAGATCACAGGGTTGAGCTGCGTAGGAGAGGGTTCAGATATAAAGTGAGAGGTGCTGCTTCAGCCTGCCTGCTGCTTTGTCTTTCTTTTTCTTCATGCCAAGGCCTTTGTGTCACTTTTAGTAGGCACGAAGAAGATGCACTTCCTAAATCCATGTTGCTGCCTCAGTCAGGGCTGCACCAGGTCCTTGGAGAAAGGGTCCAGTGATGGTCTCCTGCAGGTTTCTGGGCACTGTGCTCTGCTCTGGGATTGATGCCTGCTTTCTCACATGGATCTGATTGAACATCTTTTAAAGCAGGGGTTTAAATCTGCACCTCCTGTGTTGCATGCACTGACCAGTGATGTACTGGATTCCCAACTGAGGAAACAGTTTAGCATCCCTGAAGCAATGGAGATCTCTGGGGTAAGAGGATGCTCTCCTGTGTGAATCCAGCTCTTCCTGCCTCAGTGTCTGAACTACAAAAAAAGAACTTTCAGCCTTTACATGGCCAGCAGAGAGAAAAAGGCACTTCTATGGCAAGATTTGCTTCATAGCAGAATGTCTGAATTAAGCAATTTATCTGACTCTCTCCTTCCATTGACTCTGAGATTAGACTTGGCTGACTCTAAATACCTGCACTGCTTGTACCTCTCTCAGATTGTCAGATGAATCCAGTCCGCTCTCTTTCCACTTTCCTATGGCTTGTCACACTGAAACGTGTTAAACCTATTAAAATGGAACTGGGAGAGACACAGTATAACCAAGAAGGGAGATGGGTCAGGTGCAACATCTGCCCTATGAATTTCCAGGCAAATCTGTGCAGAGGGGCAATGGACCAAAAGGCACCCAAAATAAACCCGAAACGTGTGAAGCAGCTGGGAAAGGGGAATCGAGCCAACTAGAGAGGACAGGTTTGGCCTTGACTGTGGAGGGAGATCATGGCTTTGAATCCATGGATCACATCTGTAGTTCCCTGTCCAAATGCATAGGAAAGCAAAGCAGTGTCCTGGTTCTTGCAGAGCTCTCAAAGTCAGTTTTAAAACATCCCCTGGCATGTGCTCAGCTTGAAGATGGCCCCAGGTGAGAGATGTCCCTTCAGTTGCCCCTCTTGTACAAGCACAGGGCTGCCAGCCTCCTTGGGAAGACTAAAACGGATGGATGGATGGATGGATGGATGGATGGCTGGCTGGCTGGCTGGATGGATGGATGGATGGATGGATGGATGGGAGAGGAATGGAAAACACACTCAAGTGTCTTTGCTCTGCTCAGCTGCTGAACACGCAGGAGCAGTAAAGAGTTAAGAGAACCCCGAAGTTCTTTGAATGGATTAGGAACAGTCCAGGTCTTGATTCTTTCCCTTCAACCTTGTGTAAATTATTCATTGTATTGGAAAGAAGACCTTCACACCCAAATGAATCAGCTGTCATCTAATAGTTTAATAAGCTCAATGGCACAGACCTATCTTCCTCTCCCTCCTGCTGTGCATAACTGCTGACAGCTGATGAGCAGCTGACATGCAGGCACTAAGCACAAGAGGGCTGCAGTGATTGAGCAAACCCGGAGCTGGACTGGCAGCACGCTGAAGACCCCAGAGCAGTCATACAACAACCTCAGGGCTGGTCAGCAGCAGGATGGAGAGGTACTGCCAGGGCTGCAGGTGAACGACAACTGGTTTTCAGTTTTCCTTCTGCTGTCTCCTCTCTGTCAACTTTGCAGCAAATTGGCCAACTCCAAGCGAATATGGCTGCAGAATAGAGGTATAAAAATGATTATGTTCCTGCAACTGTAGACATCAACGTGTGAGCAGGAGGCAGAGACCTGGTCTGTGCTGCAGTCATGGGAAGAACTGCTCTGTGCTTGTTCCCTGTAACAGAACTTAGAGTCTAACCCTTATCCGGTACAGGGGAGAGTGCCCTGATCACTCACCCAATAACCTCATCTTCTTCCTATTTGTTGGTGCTACAAAGCAAAACAGCTTTGTTTGGGGTAGCTGTTAGGCAACAGCTGAACTTAGATGTGGATGAGTTGATAATGCATAGGCTTAAATTTCCTATTTTCTTTAATTGGGCCATGTTGGAGCAGGGTGGTCACTCTCAGGGCATGGTCTGCTCACTTGTGTTTGCAAAACTCCCATCCTCTGTTGTTTGATGGGTTTTGGTTTCTTTCACTTGAAAACGTCTCCAAGCCTCTGGTTTGCTCTGATTTGTGATGGAGTTTTTGGGGAGGATTTTGGTTTGATTTATAACTTCCTTTTACTGGTGTGAGAACTCTGTTTGCTGCCCAGCTCTACTCACAGCTTCCTCCTTGCTGATAAGTGAGAAGAGACCTTTCAGTCACACAAGCCTCTAGGCTGGTCAACCACCTTCTGACAGGCAAGAGTGATGGTCCCAATGTATGGCGCTTAGACTGACTCAGCCCTTAGCTTGTCCTACCCAGTGACCCAGCAACTCCTATTCCTGGCAGTATGGAATCCTCAAGGTGAGAAATCACAGTCTGCAGATGCTGAGCTGGCTGATCCATACATCTCAGCTCTGACACAGATTGCTCCCTTGCTGTCTCGCAGCCTTGCCTCCTCTGATGCTTCTCCAGCTCTTCTCATTTGTTTTTGCACATCGAAACGCTGAGAATACAAATCCTGCCCTGCTCTGCTGAGCAAACTCAGCTGCGAGACCAGAGCACCACCCAGGGGCCATTGGGTTCCTTCCCACTCTGCCTGCCCACTGCCGGCTCAGCATTGTATTCACTGACAGTGGGCTGAAAACGGGAATTCCGTGTCTGCAGTCCCGTGTTCGTTCCACCTTAGCAGAACAATCTGTGTCCAACACCTTCCCAGGTGTTCGCCATGATGCAGATGCCTTAAGTGGTACTCTCTGCTTGGAGAAATGGCTAATGCAATGCGCAGAGCCTCCTTTTTACCCAAATCCCTAGGCAGCTGTAAGTAGTGTCTATGCCAAGCATCATTCATGACTCTATGTCACCTATATTATACTAATTAAAAATAAACCCGATATTATACTAAAGCTGGATAAATATTCTCCCTCCTCAACTGCTTTTTGACACAAATGCAGGTTTTTGTTAACTTTGTTTGCTACAGAATTTAAAACCCAGGTATTTTTCATTCAGGCATTGCACACTTTAAAACTGATAGGTGGACCACTGAGTTTATTAAGGTGACTGCATCACTGAGTTTATGTAACCTCTTGTCTGTATCCCACACTAGTGCTGCTGCCTCCTTAACCAGACCCATTTCCCATCACACACTGAGGCAGCGACAATGCCAGGAACCGAGAGATCTCAGGAGGGAAATGGGCTGACCAGAAATGCAGCCTGGAACTGCTCATTAATTCTCTTGCTGTTTCCTTCTGCCATAATTCCCTTTGGATCGAAGGGACTTGGCTGAAGAAAAGCTTTGGTTTTGATAAATTGAAATTGTCTTGAAAAAGACCCCCAACAAAACCTCCTGTGCAGCCTAGGGTGAAGGGCTCTAGGTAAGTGCAGGTCCTGGGGAGATGTCAGTACTCAAAGCTGACTGATCCAGTGCTGTACTTTTGGTGTTAGAGAAACAGAGATGCTACCCAGATCTTTGAATATGTCATTAAGTCTCTAGTGGAAAGATTCCATTAACTCTGCCAGCTGCTGGGTCAGTGAGCAATAACGCAGATGATGTTAAGATTCAGGCTCCTGAGCTGCTACCCAAAGAACCAATTAGTCGTTGAGCTAAGATTAAAGTCAGGAAATTCAAAACAAAGCATAGAAGTGTGTATTAGAATGCTGGAAATTCTACTTAAACCTGGCTTTGGAATCCTATGGAGGGAAAAGGATATAATAGGAGTTAAGTCACAAAGGGAAACGTGGTCTGGTCAGATAGAGGACTTAAAACTCAACAGTGAAACAGCAGATAGCAAATAACAAATTGCAACATGTATGGTCTGGTTTGATTTTGTTAAAGTGAAGGTTCTCTCAGAAGAAATTCCTTGCATGGTTTTGAAGCATCCATCCATGGGGAGAGGGCTTTCTGGGGAGCTGTTTTGTTTATAATTCATAGAATCATAGAATATTTAGGGTTGGAAAGGACCTTAAGATCATCCAGTTCCAACCCCCCTGACATGGGCAGGGACACCTCGCACTAAACCATCTCACCCAAGGCCTCGTCAAACCTGGCCTTTAACACTGCCGGGGATGGAGCATTCACAACCTCCCTGGGCAACCCATTCCAGTGCCTCACCACCCTCACGGGAAAGAATTTCCTCCTTATATCCAATCTAAACTTCTCCTGTTTAAGTTTTAACCCTTTACCCTTTGTCTTGTCGCTGCAGTCCCTAATGAAGAGTCTCTCCCCAGCATCCCTATAGGCCCCCTTCAGATACTGGAAGGCTGCTATGAGGTCTCCATGCAGCTTCTCTTCTCCAGGCTGAACAGCCCCAACTTTCTCAGCCTATCTCCATACAGGAGGTGCTCCAGCCCCTGAGCATCCTCGTGGCCTCCTCTGGACTTGTTCCAACAGCTCCATGTTCTTTTTATGTTGAGGACACCAGAACTGCACACAATGCTCCAAGTGAGGTCTCACAAGAGCAGAGCACAGGGGCAGGATCACCTCCTTCGACCTGCTGGTCACGCTCCTTTTGATGCAGCCCAGGATACGGTTGGTTTCTGGGCTGCAAGCGCACACTGAAGCCGGCTCATGTTCATTTTCTCATCGACCAGCACCCCCAAGTCCTTCTCTGCAGGGCTGCTCTGAATCTCTTCTCTGCCCAGCCTGTAGCTGTGCCTGAGATTACTCCGACCCAGGTGTAGGACTTTGCACTTGGCATGGTTAAACTCCATAAGGTTGGCATCAGCCCACCTCACAAGCATTCCAAGGTCCCTCTGGATGGCATTCCTTCCCTCCAGCGGATCAACCGAAGGATCCCCAGAGGATCTTTGCAGCTTATGGCCAAAAGATTTCTTCAGTTCAAAGCTCTGGTTCCAGGTGAAGAGCAGTCCACATTGTTATTTTGTGACTGGCTTTGTTCTGTGGCATTGCCTGATCGCTAATGAAGTTGTGCATGGTGTTACCAGCTGTTTACAGCAAGCTTGCGTGTGTCTGCCTGATGTGCTGCTATAGAAGTCCTTATCATTGGTTCTATAGATAAAGATAAGCATCTTTGTTTGTGCAGCAGATTGGGCTTTCCCCAGTGACACCAAGTGCCCCAGTGCTCTGTGTTTTCCTGTGATGCACCATCCCCTGCATTTATTAAGTTGAAACCCATACTCTTCTCCTAGTCCGGAAATGTTTGAGGGCGGAATGCTGGTTCAGGATCTGTGTGCTCGTCATACAGAAAGCTGTATTAAGATGCAGCCCCAGTGTTACACTTCTTAAGAGACTGAATAAATCCCATTTGTTTCCAAGACACCATACGCAAGGGTCAGGATGAAACTGTTACACAGAACTGATTTCACAAACCAAAGCCTAAGGATGCTCGTAGGAACCTTAAGGCCTCACATTCACATGCGTGATTCTGATCAGCTTCCCTGAGCATTGTTTTTGCCTTCCACCATGTTACAGAAATCCCTCAGGACAGCACATTCATAAAGCACCGACTGCTGTTCCTCTAAAGAGACATGTCTATCCCTCAGCTTACACATCTCCAGCCTTCTTGGAGCCATCTGCCCTACCCATCCCATCTCTCCCTGCTGTTTCTCCTTGTTTGGCCCTGAACATTCCAGCAAGTGCCTTTGAAAGCATTTAGATGCCCAAATCCCTAAATGCTGTTGAAGCTGTTGGGGGCTGATTTTCCTTTTGGCTGGGGCTTTGTGCAGGAGGAGGTGCTGTCTTTGTCGAGGAACAAGGCAGATTCTTCAGGTCTAGATCCCATTTGAACTCCCTCAAAGTGCCTAGAAAAGGTTATGGGAATATAGGTGAATTGGTCTCTTCCTTTGCATCTGAAAGCACAGCTTTGGTGGTCACTTCTCCCGTCCAGTTTTATTATGGGGAAGGAAATTCCTTTAACGTGAAAACATTTTGTGCAAAGGGTGGCTGAGGGGTGACCACGTTAATTGTACTGGGAAACCAGGGTTCAAACACCCAAAATGAAGTATTTTCATTTGGGCTGATCTCAGCTAAATGGATTGCAGTGGGTTTCTGAGGGTGTGATTTGGCTAAAGAGCAAAACTACCTTGGTTCTGCTGATACTGCCTTGCCATGGCAACAGATTGTGAGATTTCATCTGGGAAATTTGTATTTCTATGTGTATATGAATAAGGCCCCTCTGGACCTCAAATACCAGCCAACAAAATGCTCATTGCCTCTGGTTTGCTCCTATTTCTGTATTTACAGCTGCTTCCCATTATGTTTGATTAGTCTCATAGTATCTGATGGGAAGATGGCCACAGGACATCCTGCTCCAGTGAGCTGGTTAAAGTACATTCATGAATGAATTGGCTCAGGTAGGACCAGGCTGAAAGGTTTGAGGTCTGGAGTAAAATGCCCAACAGTGACTTGGGAGGCTTAAACTGCATTTTGAGAGTGACTTAGACTCTTGAGAATATATATGTATGTAATGGTGGATGTGAGGGTCCATTTACTTCTGTCTATAGCCTTTGACATATCTGAAACATGAAGTCTCAATAGAGGTTAGCATCTGTACTGGGGGTGCCTGGGAGAGAGCTTGTTGTTTTCATAGCAGCTCATATGGAGCTGTATCTCACAGCACAAGGTGCTACGGGAGGTGCATTCTCTCTGACGCACCAGCTTCTCCCTTGCCTTTTGGTTGGAATTTCTTTAATTCAAGGTAAAACTGTCACTATCCAGGGACTGAACTGTTCCTTTAAATTATTTTCTCCTACACTTTCAGACAACAGTTTCCAGCATCATTTTCCTTAATCCAGTGTTCCAATTTTGTTCTCCAGCCCTGCTCAGAGCTTGTCCTTGGATTAGCAGCTCCTTCACAATCTAGAACCAAAAAAGCTTTTCTCTAACTAGGAATTCCATTATTTTGGCATTCAGTTTTGCCTGCTAACTGGATGCAAAGTCAAGATATCGACATTTTTAGTGGCATTAAACCATCAGGAAAATGTTGGTTTGGAAACAGCAACCTCAAATTTGTCTGTTTTGAGCAAAATAAATACCTACATTCATAGAAATGTCACTTTTGACAGATTGAAGTTTCAAACTGTTGATTCGGAAGCTTGAGGTGAGGCTTCTCATAGGAAATACCCATTTTGACAATAGTCTGTGTTTTGTCATGGAAACCTGTCAGAAGATTCCCATTAGATCTCCTGTTTTCCCTGTGCTGTTCAGAGCTGTGCATGTGTCCATGGAAAGCATCATTCAAGCCACCAAACAGGAGCTCACAAAAGGCTCTGGCTGCTCTGGCTGTCTTGGACAGAATCACAGTTACTGGATGGACAGAATCACAGTTCTTGGATGTAGCCATGATAATTCCAGGTTTGTTTCCTTTGCAAGCTCTTCAAAGGGTGGAAAATAAAAGGAAAATGGAATTTGATGGTGAAAGAAGCAGCTGGAAGTTCCACATTTTGGCCTTGGATTGATTCCTGCATGAGTTGAAGCTTGCTAGTTCATTTTGTTTGGTGCCTCAACCTCTCTCTCTGCCTTTAAACTGGCACCATTTTATTTTCTGAAGATACAGATCAGCTCTCCCAGTGGATTTATAGAGTTTAAGGATCAAGATTCCAATCTGCACAAGGTGTAAAAATGAAGCTCAGTCATAGGGCTAAAAACCCCTTTGGGACCAAGGTTTTCCACATGATTTCAGATCAAATACATCCGTTCACTTCCCAAAACCACTTTTGACTCTCATGCTCTGTTCCCAATCTTTATTTCATTTTGCATTTCACACATTTCTGCTTTTCTTCCTGCACATCAAGGATAAATCCCAGACATTCTCGGGTTCCCATCAGTTTCCATCTCCAGACCCATCTGTTAGTATGACCTCAAGGCTGTTTAGTTCCCACCTTCATCACCATTGCATTCAATTAGAGGTGCACAAATGTTACTCTCAAGTGGTAGAGCACCACCTGGTTATTTTCTAAGCATTTCTCTTTTGATGTGTTTTACCCAAATCCCCCACTAGATGGTATGAAGGGACTAGAAAGAAAATTCCTTCCAAAAATGGAAAGAAAATTCACTCTAAAAACCCCACCAATCCCCTGAAATAGCTGGATAACAGCAAAAGAGCTCCGGATGGCAGAAATAAGACCATGTGTTAGCTCAGGGGAACCCAAGATACTGCTTGGTCCTGCAGCATTCACTAAAGTTGGGCCTTTTCGTAGTGTTTCCTTGGCTCCAGAAATGGCCAGCCCAGGGGGTGACCTCAGTGCAAATGGGAGCTTTACAGCCTCAGTTTTAAGTCCCTTGGGAAATCAATCATCTGCTCTTTACACTGAATGCCACTGGCCCAATGCAGAGCCAGGACTCCTGTACTAGCACTTATGGACCATCATTTGCCTGTGCCTCAGAGCTCTGCAAAGAAAAGGTCTTCATTCTGCTGGCGTAGAATAGTTTGGGTTGGAAAGGACCTTTACATCATCTAATTCTAACCCCCCTGCTGTGGGCAGGGATACTGCATGCTAACCCATGGCACCCAAGGCTCTGTCCAACCTGGCCTTAAACACTGCCAGGGATGGAGCATTCACAACTTCCTTGGGCACCCTGTGCCAGTGCCTCACCACCCTTACAGTAAAGAACTTCTTCCTTATATCTAACCTAAACTTTCAGTTTGACCCCATCACCCCTTGTCCTATCCCTCCAGCCCCTGATGAAGAGTCCCTCTCCAGCATCCTTGTAGCCCCCTTCAGACACTGGAAGCTGCTCTGAGGTCTCCGTGCAGCCCCATTGTTCTCAGCCTGTCTTCATACAGGAGGTGCTCCACCCCCTGAGCATCCTCATGGCCTCCTCTGGACATGCTCCAACAGTCCCTCACAGAAAGAACAAAAGGAGTTAATTTTAATACCCCATGGAAGGGTGTGGCCATTCACAGCAGGACAGCTTCCTCCTTCCCACAGGTCACATCCACAGCACACCAGGTCAATTGAGGGGAGTGCAGAAAGGGGACTGCTTGGCAGAAGTGTCAGCATCTGCCACACCTCTGGTGCAGCATCTGCAGAGAGAAGCTGCACCTCTGGGTCACATTAGAAGGCAGCTGTTGAGGACCTAAGTGCACAGTTAAGAGCTTTGTGAAAGAAAGGCAGGGTTTGAGTTTCATTTGTGCACCAGGGATACACTGGGAACCCCTGGTACTTGGGCAGGTAACATGTTTTTGTTGGGGGTATGGGAATCTCTCATTCAGGTCTTTGGAGAAAAGTGGCTGCTCATTTTTTGTGGGGTCTTCTCATCAGGTGGCAGAACTAAGAGGAACAGATGAGCTCCTTTCCCTTGAAGTCACCCAAAAGAGCTCCCTTTTCTCTGAAGCCCCAGATTTAGGCTGGGATGTGTCATCTCTGACTCCACTACCTGGGCCTGGAGAGATCTGGTAGAACAACCTGAACTAAATCTTCAAAGACCAACTGATCAAACAGGCTGGGTTTTTGTGGGGTTTCTTTCTGCAGAAGCTGCTCTCCCCTGTCCCAGTACAATGAGGTTTCCTTGAATGAAGCAGGGCAGGAGAAGAAAATGATTCTGAGCTAATCACACTGGGAATGGATCCAGAGAGAGGACAAGAGAACATACATGATTTGAGGAAGAAGAAAGGCTTCCTCTGACCCGCAGTGTAAAGGGGTGGGACTGTTTCTCTCACTCATTCTTTTTCCCCTAAAGAAAAGAGAGGTGGAAGCAGGGGCAGTTCAAAGGAAAGCAAATGAAGAAAGGAAAAAGAGGGGGACTTTAAAATTAAGTGTTTCACTGTCAAATACTAAAAGAGCAAAAGGAAATACAAGGTGAGAAAAATCCATTTCTCTCCATTGAAAACGTGCCCAGTGCGAGTCTCCGGTGTAGAGATAACATGCTGCTCCATATCTCCTGTATCAGATACATGGTGCATTCCGGTGCTCCTGATGGTGAGTGCAAATTGCCTGTGAAGACAGTAATTTGTAACATCTACCACGGGCTTTGGCCATCTAGTGATGAAGCTGGTCTGTAGTCTCCAGCTCATTCTGACCTCCTGGCCAGACACCTGGCTGGCTGTTCTGCTGGAGCATCCCACAGTATGCACACCCTACTATTGTGCAACAACCAGGAGGCAGCCAGGAGGCAGCCAGGAGGCAACCAGGGCCTGTTCCAGACCATGTTCCAGTGAGCTAAGCTCAAGATTCCATGGTTAGAAAGCAATCAGAGAGACATTGTAGTAATTAAGAAGGAGGGTTCGTGATGGATGGTGTGGCATGGAGGTAAATGGCTATGAAAGAAATCACTGCATGTGTGACAGCTGTAAAATGGACACATGTAAATGGTACACTTCAGCACAGTGGCAAACCCACCACACCTCTAAATGTACAAACATCTGGTATCAGTTTCTTCATACCCTGTAAGAGAGAGCCAGCCTGTGTCTGTTCTGGAAGCAGACAGGAGGGCAAAGAGCTGGTGAAGGGCCTGGGGCACAAGTGTGATGAGGAACGGCTGAGGTACCTGGGGAGGGGGGGTTAGACCTGTTTGGCTCTTGATGGTGTGGTGTAAAGTCCCCAAGCTCTAACTGTGTCTCTTCTTTTCCTCATTCTGCACACAAGGCACATCCAATACATTCTGTGTATGATACTACTGCATCTCAAGAGGTGTTTTGGCTCCCCTTGTCATCAAGGTGAAGGATGCTGTTAGGTTCAGTGGCACATTCCAAACACAAGATGCCTGCTTGCCTGTGCTGCCCACTCCTCTCTGCCTGAGTTCTTTATTCCAAGTGAAATAAAGTGAATGATGGTTTCACTCAGTCCTTGTTGGTTCTGCTGCAAAAGAGGGAGCTCCTGTGCCCAGGGCTGCAGCAACATCAATTACCCAGAAGATGCTTAGTAGGAAGAAAATGTAATAGAAAGACTTTTTGTTCAGCGATTCAGAGCAGGACAGACCTGCATCAGCTCTCCTCTATCTGATGGCTTTTCTGTCTATCTGGGGTGCTCTCTCTTTGATCCTTTGTGCAAGCTTATTATGAAATGAAAGCAGAGAAGAGCAAGCTGGTTTCTCTTGGTACTGAGCACAGGGAGGTCACAGAGCCGGGATTAGACACGTTCCCTGGAGAAGCAGGCGGAGCTTCAAGAAAGTTTCTTTATGGCCCTTGACATTCCTTCAGCTCCAAGGCACTGATGTAGTTCTCTTAAAGAAAATAAGGAACCAAAAGGAGAATGGAATGAAAAACCCATCTCTGCCTGAGACACTCAGCGCCTCTGTGTGTGTCAAAATGAGTTCCCATCTCTCTGACTTAAACATGAAATAAAATGCTACAGGGTGAGACCTGGGAGAGTGACATCAAGTAACTAAAATCTCTCTCTAGACAATTAATAACGTGTCTACTTAACGGGGATTTTGATCCCAAGCTTCCTCCCTTCTCTCTCTTCTTCCTCCCCAGAATGAATGGAAATTTGGTTCTATTTCTTGTTATTCTTGTACCTTCTGAGGGTTTGTGTGATTTGCTGTTGGTGCATTGTCCCCAGTGGTACTCCCCTCGGTATTGCTTTGACTAAGGACAGGTAATGTTGCTAACAAGAATCCCCAAACCTGCCAGGACCAACTTCCAAAGAGTCCTTGATTCCTGTTAGGGGAGAAAGCAACAGGCATGGTTGTCATATTTATGTTCCGCATATAAAGGTCTTGCTTGCACTAAAACAGACTTCACTGAGGTGGAATTTTGTGGAAGAAGTTTAGAGTTTACATCCCAGTGGCCAGTTACAACTGTATTGTTGTTATCAATCTTAGAGTATGGAATGGTTGGTTTGGTGAATTGTCTGTTTTAAATTCTGTATCTTTTGATAGCCCATGCATTTCTACATGTTAGTGGAGAAAAGGCTGACAACACAACATAGGTACCCTACAAATGGCCAGAGACCAGATTCCAAGGGAATGGAGCATCACAGGCATTATTAGAAATGCCCTAAGCCCTCCTGATGTTCCAGGCAGTATCCTGATGGCTGGACAGAGGCTGGGAACTGGTGTGGGATTCAGTGTGTTTCTGTTCAACACTACTGGCTCTTAAACAAAACCCAACCACAGTGACTCTTTCTAACATCATCTAATTTCTGTCTCTAGGTCCTTATCTCTTACTTACCTCTGAGTGTGTATTTGCTCCTCAGGTTCTGGTCACCAAGTGGTAATTGCCCTTTAGAGTCTGAAAAACATGTTTTCTGGCTATATCCTCCTCCAATTTTAAATCCCCCGCTGGGCAAGGAGCTGAAATCAATGAGAAACAATTTGTTGTTCCTGCAGTGAAGCTCTGACAAGTTGTATGTGTGGGCAGATGCCTGGTGCCAGCCCTGGGAAGTCTGTATTTGAAGCCTGCAGAAGAAATTGCATTGTCTGTCATTGTCAGCATTATCAAGAGCAGACACAAAACAAAACACATTTGAGGATGTTCGATAGATAATTCTTTGGAGCAGGGAAGCAGGTAGATAAAACTGGATCCTAGAGCAGAAGAGCCAACAATATACATCATTACTGACATTAACACTGCCTTATCATCACGGTGTTAGACCTACCAGAAAGCCATCAGCTCCAGGGTCCTGGGGACAAAATCTGAAGGACTGATTAGAATGGGGAAGAAAAAAAAGAAGAAAGAAAATTCTATGCACAGAGAACCTGCTGTGCAGCTTGAAGAATGGCCTGAGGGAAGGAGTGGAGTGAAGCTGCTGTGCAGACAGGTTTGCATGGTGTTTGCTGTAGAAGCAGAGTTGTGAGATCTGGAAACCTGCACACACCAGAGCCTGGGGCTCATGCTATAAGGTGAATTCACATGCAAAGCTCTATAACGCTTCTCCAGCCTGGGCTTCTCTTTGCACAAGGGTGAATATAATCCCTTGGGATGCTCAAGGCATTCAGATTCACCTAAAACAGGTCAGGCAGCTCTTGGTGCTAACAAGCCAGGCAGGATGGTGGGAGAAGGGGACACATGGTGTGTGATATAGGGACTGTCAAGCGAAGAAGCTGGGAGACAAAGGTGTTGGGATCCATCTCACCACACTTCTGCTGTCTACAGTGTAAGTGTCCATGCCAAAGACTGGATTCCCTTCACAACCACAGGAGAGCAGAGATGAGCAGCCACAGGTTGCTCAGCCACAGGCTGAATTCAGTGAGGCGAGAAAGGCCTGCAAGGCAATGCCTGTTCTGACTCCATCTCTGTGACAGGAGGGTTTTAATCCGTGGCAAGGCACCAGCAATTCCTCACTGATGGATATGGGATGGGAAGTGACACAAAGTCTACAAATAGTGAATAAACCCAAACTCTGCCAAGGAATGTCTAAAGGTGTGTGCACTCCACTGTCCTGGCTCATGTGTGTCCTGCTGTTCTCAGTACCTAAGCCTGTAACTGATGTGTTTATGGTGGCTCCAGTTCTGTGTGCTAGGTGGAAGACAGAACTGGAAGGGGAATTAGACATTTTAGTATCTATTTAACCTCTTGGAAAGTGAGATTCATCTGGCAACAGTGTTTGTAGTGCAGATGAAAAGCTGGAACCTACTGCGAGCCCTATGGAGGCCTACGGAAGCACACCGGAATTCCTTGTAGACTTCTAACTTCTGACTCCTGCAGTGGCAGATGATGGATGGATGGATCGCTCCACTGTGGCCAGGAACAGTAAGACACATGCAGAATTGCTGATGGAACATCTTTAATTAAGCTGCATCTTTAATTAAGACAGCAACTTCTATGTAAAACAGTAAGGGTGGTGGCTGATCTCTGATCAGCCTCCACTCATGCTACCCTTAATGTCAGTGGTGCTTGCAGGGTAGATGAGCCTGTTACTAACAGGGATGAAACCCCAAATCCTTTTCTCTCAAAAGCTTTCGAGTGAATTTACTGAGCTCCATCCCAGCATGCTTTCTTTGAGAAAGATAGGCAAGTGCTCATTAGAGCTGGTTGAATTGTCTAGTGATGTGGCTCAAAGAACGTGTGTGAATAAACAGGAGTGAGCTGGGTTCTTTTTATTGTGTCTGGAGCCCTGTGACCTGTAAAGATTTGCAACAGTCTCAAGAGAGGGGTGTCACTGGGTCTGAGTGCAGGTGTCTGTAGTGTAGGAATTCAGTCTGCACTGATTGTCTGGACTCGAAAGTTCAAATAGGCTCATCTTCTTTCTTCTCTTGGGATCACTGTTGAAATGCATGAAGTAAATCATGCTTTAGAGCTGCCTGTCTCTTCAAAAGACTGCAGGTAATTAGTTCAGAAGGGAACATTTGTGGTTTTGGAACACCACACCAAGGAATAAAGGAACCCACTTGAACTGGCTCTAAGAAAATTCCCTCATCTCGTTTTTTTCCGAAGTGGTTTGACATCCTTTTCCAAAGTTGCATGACTAAATACATAAAACCTGTCATACATTTTTAACACAGATGGGTTAATACTTTGTTGAAACCTGGATCTGTAACCAAATCAGCCGCAAGACTCTTCTCTTTCAGTACAGACTAAGATGTGACAGCAGCTTGGCCAGTGGAGAGATCCATGCTCCCAGACTGCGGGAGGACTAATGCGAGCCAGTGCACCTCTCACCCATCTCTTTGCCAATGAGCCTCACAAAGAGTGTTCAACAACATTGTTACTCCTATCAATCCTGTTCTTCCTCATGACTCCTGGACCACGGAGAGACTAAAATATTAACCAAGACATTGATGAATTTGAGGCTGAATTATTTTAATTCATTCTTGGCTGAGCTCCTACTTGCATCCAGAACTCCACTCTAGTTAATTGAAAGAATTTATGGCTTTAGCCCTATCAGGTGCTTTGAAAAGTCCCTGTTGGTTCCTCATTAATGAGATGATTTTCCTCTTACTGAAGAGCCTAAGGAGGACTTTTTTTAATAGGGGAAAAACATGTAAGTAAAGCCAGAAGTAAGAGGTCTCATCCAGCCTTTTATCATCAGCACCAGTGGCTTGGTCACAGAAACCTCCTGCAAAGACATGGTGACTAAGGCGGTATGACACGCTCCTACCAGCAACAGGACATGTGGCTGCACATCAGGCTGGCAGGGGACATTTTCAGTCACCTACACTTCTTCAGAGACCTTCACTAGGTAATCTGAAAAAGCCTTGTTTCTCCTAACCTCATCCTTTGCTCATCTGTCAGTGGATTTGACCTTGCAGCTCCAGGTTAGGTACTCACTGCTTCATCTCTTCTCTGTTGAATGTGACTCTACATCTTGGTTTATTTTATCACTTGACATATATCTGTCTTTCTGTCTGTCTAGATCTATTTCTTTTGTTCTATCTATCTATCTGTGTTATTTACACTTGCACACATCATTGATGTATCTGAGCCTCTGTTTTCACTGGCAGAAGAAAGACAATTGCCAGTTTGAGCGTGCTTGGTGCCAGGAGAGCTGTGCTACCCCCTGGATGTAACAAATTCAGGCTGAAGGGCTGAGACAGGAGGGTGACAGTGGGCGATGTGGGCACTGTTTTCATACTTCGTGAACACATTCTTCCATTCAAATCATGTGGTTGCTGTTCTTCCTTTTCAGAGTATTGTGTGGTGGTCAAACTTCAGTTGAAGATCGTAGTATCGTAGAATCATAGAATGGTTGGGTTGGGACCTTAAAGCTCCTCGAGCTCCAACCCCTGCCATGGGCAGGGACCCCTTCCACTGGAGCAGCTTGCTCCAAGCCCCTGTGTCCAACCTGGCCTTGAGCACTGCCAGGGATGGGGCAGCCACAACTTCTCTGGGCACCCTGTGCCGGCGCCTCAGCACCCTCACAGGGAAGAGCTTCTGCCTAAGAGCTCATCCCAGTCTCCCCTCGGGCAGGTTCAAGCCATTCCCCTTGCCCTGTCCCTACATCCCTTGTCCCAAGCCCCTCTCCAGGTTTCCTGCAGCCCCTTTAGGCACTGGAGCTGCTCTAAGGTCTCCCCTTCAGGAGCCTTCTCTTCTCCAGGCTGCCCCAGCCCAGCTCTCTCAGCCTGGCTCCAGAGCAGAGCTGCTCCAGCCCTCGCAGCAGCTCCATGGCCTCCTCTGGACTCACTCCATCAGCTCCACATCCCTCTTGTGCTGCTGCCCCAGAGCTGGACACAGGACTGCAAATCCTGAGTTTGATTTCATTTCAGTGGGGATGGATATTCCCTATGTCTTTTCCTCTTTAATATGCAACCTTTCAGAGTGTGTGCCCTTCCTTCCTGGCTGAGTAGTGAAATGAGAAGCCTTGGAGTTCAGAGTTGCCAACCATAGCTGTACCCATCAGCACATCACCCCCGGAGATGGAGCCCAGGGTGGACTTTTCCTCTGCCCAGCTTCTGTCAGCCCTGGTGTCTCTGCAGGACTCGAGTGACCTGTAGCTGGGGTTGGACAAAAGACTTTATTTGCCACATTTGCCATGAAAAGCAAACAAATCTGCCTGGGCATTTGTTTTGCCTCAGTGAAGTTCCTCTCACACTTGGTAAATATTTCTGACCACTATAAATATATACAGGAGAGGGATTTCTTTTTGAGAAGCTGGAATTATTTTATTTTGATGTTTCTGTGATGAATCATTTTGAATTCTTTTGTCGCAAGTGTTCTGTCTAGAAATTCAGCTTTCCAGAGTGATTTGAAGAGATTTTAAATAGCTACAAATTAGATGTTTAATTTAACTCAAGCATTGGGAGGAAGGAGAATGGAGCAAGACTGAGCAGAAAAGAATGTCTCAGGAAATGTTACTTTAGGAAATGTAGCCAAGCAAACAGAAATATTGGCAGTTGCTGCTGAGTTGTCATCAGTCTTGGGTGGGCAGAAGTCCTTTCTTGGATGCTGTAAGTTGCTCAAGTCCAGCTCTCACCATTGTGCCTGGCTCTGATTCCCATTTCCTGCCACTTGGCCCAGTGCTATTCATCTACAACATCATCAGCATAAGAAGACTTCGCTCTTCTTGCTCGTCCCAACAGTGTGTAGAGCACTGTGCAGGTACAGCCCCCCTCATCCCCAGAATCCTTTATTGATGTTTTCTAGCCTCCTCCATGGTAAGTCCCTTGACCCTATGTCTCCAGAGGAAATTATCCTGTTATATCTGGCCTCAACTGGAGGCTGCTGCAGAGGAGCAGGAGTAAGACAAGGGGTGATGGGCTCAAACTTAAACATGGCAGATTTAGTCTGGATATAGAGAAGCTCTTCCCTGTGAGGGTGCTGAGGCGCTGGCACAGGGTGCCCAGAGAAGCTGTGGCTGCCCCATCCCTGGCAGTGCTCAAGGCCAAGTTGGACACAGGGGCTTGGAGCAAGCTGCTCCAGTGGAAGGGGTCCCGGCCTGTGGCAGGGGTTGTAGCTGGAGGAGCTTTAACGTACCTTCAACCCAAACCAGTCTGGGATTCTGTTGTTCCATGATGCTGGCCACAACCACCAGTCACGTACTGGTGCAATGTGCTTACTGGGCTTTTACAGACTGAGCTTAGCCAAAAATCTTTTGCACCCATGTCCTGCCTTGAGCATTTGATGTCCTCAGCGTGAAGCTGCAGCACAGGGTGAGACAGCTCTGAGGACATCTCCAGGGGATGGAGAGCTGCAGGAGGGAGCTCACCGCTAAATCTGATGGAGACAAAGGAAACAGCAGGAAGGACAGAAAGACAAATAGAAATCAGCTTGTCTGCCAGCCTCCCTTGAGAGAAAGCTGCTTCCCCCATAGCGGTGAGAGCTGGTTAGGAGTGTTCTACCAGCAGGAGCTTCTTTACAGGGATTTCGCATTGTTCATGGTTATTGATCAGGTCATCAAGATGAAACATTATGTTTTGATTTCTCTTTAAACAGTTCTCTTTAGTTTGGCTTTATTTCTTTATTTATGCCCCTCTTTCCCTCCCCCACTGGGCCACATAAAGATGTAAAGGAAGGGGGAGTTTAATGGATGCACAAGTGATCAAGTTTCAGTTCATTACGAATTTTGATGTTCCTGAGATTTGGAGGGGACAAAATTTCACCTCCTTCCTAGTGTGTTATTAACAACTCGGTCTCTTCCTCCCAGCTGATCCTGACTCTATAAGCTGGTAGGAGATCTCTTTGGTCTGTGCAGAAGAGGGGCATTGGAGAAAGCAAAGCCCATGGCTCGAATCAGTGCTTCTGTCGAGGCAGAAATCACACAATAGTAATGCACAGCAGGACACACTCCCTACATCATTTCACAATCAAAGCAACTGGTAATATTTCAGTGTATGGGGGTGTTCGAGGGTTGGCCATACGTTGTGCTTTGCAATATGAGCTTCTAGTTCCTTTCTACCTTTAAGCACTCTCAGCATCTGTAAGAGGTAACTGTGTGCCGAAGCCTGCAAGGGATATAGCTCTTGTGTATCATTATAACACAAGTTTAAGTAATCATTAAACAGTAGGAGTTACTATGGGAAATCTAACCAGGCCATTTTGTTCCACCCCAGGTGAAATCCACCCCTCAGAAGAACAAGGCCAAAGCATAATTTAAGCTTCACTGAACTCTTGAAAAATAACTTCACCAATTCTGAGCACATCAATTTTATTTACATGGAGCATAAAAACTTAACAGGGCTCTCATCAGAATCAATTCCCTCTCATATTAAAGCCTGTATTGTGTGTCTTTGCTGATAAGTTTTGTTTTCAGAGCTGCCAGACACTTTGAAACGAGACCAGTAGCCTTATCCCTGGTTTAGAGATGGGAAACAGAAAAGCACTGGGGCTGGAGAACTTAAAGCAGGTCAGGAGTGGGGATGGGCTTCCATCTAACTGATACCAGAGAAAAGGAAGAATCAGAATCAGAAGCATCTCACCATTGTGTCCTTCTCTGCAGCCAGGGAGGTCTGCAGTGATTTAGGAGAGCATTAAACTGACTGCTGCATCTTGTTTGAAAGGGGAAGCATGGTCAGGGCTATGAGTTAGTACAGAAGAATTTATCAGGGTCATCTGGTTGCCTGGAGGAAGGGGCCAGAGGTGTCTGTACATCCCTGAAAGCATTGTGACAGTCACACAGCCCAAATATCAGCTCATACCCAACCAGTACAACCTGAGATTGCTGTGGGCTGTGTGAATTTTTTCTCTGTATGTGAGCAGTCCAAGGGGCTGAATGGTCACAAAGCCATCTTTCACTCCTTTATTCCTTTCTTATTAGGTAATGTTCTGTTATTATTCCTATAAGCAGCAGTAATGCAACCTGTGGTTAGAATGATCAATCTTTAAAGACACAGAATTGAATTTATCCCTCTCTCAGGCTAATTTTAGGATCTGATTATGACCAAGAAACCATCGTAAAAGAAAAATAGGAAGGAAAAATCAGTCTAGGTACCTGGAGAAGATGGAGCACAAGCAGCAGCTGAAATGTTCTTGGTTTAATGGGGGGAAATAAAACAGTTTATTTTGATATGCCTCATGTGAGGACTCAGGACTAAGAATGAAAAAATACTTATAGAAGCAGGAAACTTGATTTCTTCTTCAAGATCTAATAATTGTGACGACTACACTGCAAACAGCAGAGGAGCAGATCTTACTGTCCCCAGATGGAGTAAGAGTGAAGTTAGTAAATGGTACATTACCATGTTTCTGATGCTGTTCCAGCCTTCCTTCAGAAGGAGATGTTACAAGGAATTCATTCATTCATTCGAGGAGTTTTCAAGATCCCTCATTCTGCATTGGAGCTAATGACAAGGAAGAGCCTGTGTGGCTGAGACCAAACCCTTTCAAAACCAGATGGAGACCTTCGCCTTCTACTTAGCCTGAGCTGAAGCTCCAGGTTGCTGTGTGCTTTCTTGAGCGTCCCGTTGTGTGAGAATGTCTGCACAGGCATTGGGTGAGAAGAGGGTTCTCACAGCCTGACCAAGTTACACGTTCTACCCATAAGGGACTGTTAATGCCTGGTGCAAAATGCAGTAGGAACTAAAGCAGAGGCACCTGATCTGCTGCTGATGCACCCCCGTGGAAAGAGGCACACAGACCCTGAACTTGCTGCTCATCAGCTTCAAGCCAGGAATCTACAAGTGCCAACAGGCTTCTAGCCAAAGAGCAACTGAGGGCTGAGAGAGACCCAGGGCTGCTGGGAGCCCAGAAGCAGAAAGCTGAAAGGACACCAGAGGTGTTACCTGCTCAACTGCTCTTGAGCCATGCTGGAGAGCTGTATCCCAGCCCTTCCGACCAGCCCCAAGTGATCAGGAGAATGTGAAGAACAGGTTAACACACATGTGCAGGGACAATCTCATCCCTGGTGTGAATAGACCAAACATTTAATTGTCTGGTCAAGGCTGTGTCTTCTTTGAACTGTAACCAAGAAATCCACCTGCTCCTAGAAAAAGCCTGTGGAAAATTAAGTTTTGCCATAATGGCTTCTCTATTTCAAAAGTGTATCATCAGGAGTATTTATGGAATTTTGATAGCTACAATGCTTAACAAATCATGATCATGTCAGAAGTAATAGCTGATGCCTGCTCCCATAGCTCTGAATTCCACAGGTAGTTGCAAGTAGCAGCTGACTTGAGGAAACAGAGGAAGATGAATGTGGAGCCAGTAAAAATGATAACTTTTCCAAAATGCTAGAAGGATATAGAACCTTAATAACCCAAGTTATGTGAAGAGCATTGTTCTTGAGCAATACAGACAAACCTCATAGCAAAGGGCATTAAAACAGGAGTTCTGCTTGTGAAGGGAATGGGATAGTCTCTGAAATAAATGTTCTTACATCCTCCTTCTAGATTACTATTGAAGTTTGAGAACTTAAACCAAACCAAAACACCTGCTTCACAGAAAGCCAGGCTGAGTGTGTTGCTGGTGGAGAGCTGCTTGGAAAAGACAAGCTGGTCACAGTGCCTTAGACCTGGAAGAGAATAATGTACCTAAAGAGGCTGAGATGTAGCTTGGGGGGGCATTAACTCCAGATCAGGGAAGACAGTCATTGCTAAAACAGTCACTGTTCCACCTGGGTCATGATTTGCTGGGGACTGCTCCCTGCCCTACCAAGTATCATCAATTTTTCAGGCTTTTGCAGCACTGAACCTCCAATCAGTGGCACAGAGGATGTGTTATTCCATGTGCAGGGCTTGATGTGTCAGAGAAGATCACCTTTCTCTTCTGCAGCTTGCAGTGTGATGTTCTCATTAGCCCCTGCTGAGAGGCAGCCAGAGTACTGCAGAATGGAATCACACATCTGGAAGTCAGGCTGATTATCCCAGCGGGAGCAAGCTCCCAAGGGAGAGACAGTGAAGGGTGCCCTCAAGTTTCCCAATTAGAACTTGCTGCACTGAACATCAAATTGCATCACAATTATCACTTTGCAAAGGAAAAGGTTCTTTGTCTCTGAGAGGGAAAAGTAAAAAATAGCCAGTGTTCTTCATGTTTGGGTTTTCCATTCAAAACAGCTTTTTCTTTGGCATTCATTCTTTGACATATTTTGCTATGTAAAGAGGCAAAGGTGAAATGAAGCTCTTCAAAATCAATGGGAGAAAATATTTACTTAATGGTCAGTAGTATTAGTATATTTGGGAGAGATATTTTAGTTTCCCTTATTAATCTCTGAATTCTTCAGTTTTCCTTTCAGTTTTGAAGAAAGGTTTGTCTTTTAATCTTAATCTTGATGTTTTTTTTTCCTCTGGAATTCAAAAGGCAGCTTAATTTTAAGTGGCATCTCCCTCATTGTATGCCGTTTTGTGAATGAGGACTAGAAGAAATGCTTTTCTCTTTTGCTCCATAGTATCATACTCGTATTCAGCGCCAGAGTGCAGCAGCTCCTGCTCCATGCTACAGAACCTTTCAAAACCTATAAAGGTGTGAAAAATCAACCAGAGTTGGCGTATGGGAGCCAACAAGAGTTAAATTCTCCCATGGACTTTATATATTCATTTTAAATTCATTTTATTCATTCATTTTATTCATTCATAATAATGTCACTGAACAATTCCCATTACTTATCTATTTCCTGCTGGATCATAGGAACATGAAGGTCCCTCTGTCATGGCAGGCTCACTGTGGGTGACAGCACCCATTAGTAATGGAGAGCTCTTGGTCCTCAGGGCTGTGCAGCCAGTGCTGCTCCTCAGCTGTTGAGCCCAGATGTGTTGTACATTCATCCTTTTGGTAGTGCCTCTGCCTGGGATGAGATGGGAAGGCTCAGTCCTGCTTGTGCAGGATTTCTCCCACTCACTCTTTAGTAGAGATGTGCCGAGTCTGTCTGAAGCATCCTTGCTCTTCCCTCTGGCATGCCTGGTTGGTGCAAGGACTTGCCCAAAGAAGAAAAGAGGGGCAGGTTTCAGTAACTGGTGTCTTGTCTGGCTGAAACAGAGCTGAGTCCTTTAAGGACCATCTTGGGTGATGGAGGAAAGAGGGAGAGAGATGGGAGAAAGCACTACTGTGCAGAAAGCCTAAGTCAGCATCACTCCAAGAGAGCCAAGCATCTGCTGGTTAATCATTCCCTCAGGAGATTGAAAATCCAGGTTTGAAGGCATTCTTTAGGAATGCTTAGTCTTTCTACCCAATCAGGACACCTGAATCGGGTATCCTGGATATACAGCTCCTGAAAAAACATAACAAGTTCTGGAATGTTCCTGAAATGTGCTTCTTAATAAATGATCTGGAGCTGCAGGTTTGGAAATGTTTGACTTGAACAGCTGATGTTTAACATCCTCTTTAATTATATTGAATTCAGCCTGTGCAATCAAACGCTGCTCAGGGCCATTGGAAAGTGAAGTGTTTCATTACCCTTGCAGGATATGAATATCTCATCCAAACACAACTGAACTGTTTACTGATTGTCTCTGCTTGTTCTGTGTCGGAAGGTTCATCTTCCATCCTCTCTAGCACTGGAACTGATTCAGCCTGAAATGTTTAGGCTCAAGTCATTCTGCTCTCAGCAATGACACAAATGTTTGCTTGTTGTGCCATGTAGTCTCTTCCTTAAAAGTTCAGGTTGGGAAAAAACAAGGATTTCCCTTATGGACATTATTTATCATTTAGATGAAAATCCCAAACTCGTTTTCTTATATAAGGAGCTGGAGTGATGAAAAAAAAAAAAAAAAAAGTGATTAAAAAAAAAAGAGATTAAGGCATTTTTATGGCAAAAAATGAATCACCAAAACCACAGGCTGGAAAGTCAGAGGGGCTCTTCCGAGAGGCAAAGAGCTCCATGTGCCCCACTGCAGCAGTGCTTGTGGGGCTCCTGAAGCAAACCCTCTTGCAGTGGGTCTCTGGGGAGCATGTGGCTGTTGGAGAAAGAAAGCAAAACACCCTCCAGTTCTTCTATAAGTGTTTTTTGATGGAGGAAACATCTGAAAGGAAACATTTAACCCAGCCTTAGCAAGAAGTTTTCCCTTGTGGGTAGACACGAAGGATACCCCTCCAAATAGGACACTCCAAGAATTGCCCCCTCATTTTTCTTCTGGTGCTATTCTCATGTACTGAGCACATCTCACTCCTGTCAAACTGATGGAGAAGAGTGAGGAGAGCTGCTCCTGAGGGCAGGCTTTGGTTGTTCATTGAGAAGTGAACAAGTGGGGCCCTCAGCTCCTGCTGGGGATGTCATCAGCTCCCCTTTGCCTGCAAAACAAGAACTATTCCCACACTTGCCTTCTCTGAAAATCACAAACTGCTTTGTAACACTTTGTCTCCTCCTTTAACAGTTGATTTTTCCACTCATTGCTTCAGTTTGGCCCCTGTCCTCTTCTTCAGTGCAAGAAGAGGAAAACCAAACCCTTCTGTAGTTGTTTATAAGTCTCTGACACTCATTTTGCAAGAGCCCTGGAGCTGTCAGTACAGATTGACTGGTTTTGCTGCAGTGGTAATTGCACCTTTTTGTGCTGTGCTGAGCTCGTATTCGTTGAAGTGTAAATGTGGAAGTTTCAAATGTGGCTGTTCCATCCAAGTTGCATTTCTAAGACAACGAGCTGAAGATGAACCAGCATCTCTCCTTGTAGGAAAGGCCAACAGCACCCTTGGGCTGTGTTAAGAAGAGTGGTGTCAGCAGGTCACAGAGGCGATCTTTTCCCTCCCCACATGGACACACAGGTGAATGGAGGTTTCTTTTACCAGCCTCCATCAGTTCACATCTCAGCTATGGTAGAGATCCTGTGCTCCATGGGGAAGCTGCACCAGCCAGCAGCTCCTGGCAGTTTTGGACATTTTGAACATCAACCTCTCTTTTCTAAATGCTGCCTGATTGTTCAATAGCTTTTCACTTTAGGTAATTGTTTCATTTAGGATGGTTTTTTAAAGCCTTTGTATAGGGGGAAATGGAGTCCAGAAATAGATACGATACTTGGCTAATAGCAGTGATTGCTCCAAACTACTGAAGGAAAGAGGTAGCACAGAGTTAAGAAACATTCTGTGTACCAGGACACCCCAGTGCACTCGCTTCTCTGGGCACATTCCTTCCTACCATCCTTCCATTGTGATTTAACCCCAGTGAGCAGCTAGCAACTTATTTCACCCATAGCTTAACTAATTCACCTTTCCTGATGCCAGCTTGGGAACGTGGAGGCTCTGCCCCTGTTGTCACCATCTATCTGGGCCTTGCCTGCACATCAGGCCCCATTCCACTTTCCTCCAGACTCTTTAATGTGCAGCATTATTCATATCCAGAGTAAGCCAGCAGCAGCTCTAGGCGGAACTAGCTCAAGCAAGAAGCCTCTCTGTACAGGGCTCCAACACTGAAAGAGGAGTTTGAGGGTATCTCACTGTCTTTATGGACTGTGCTCCCACAGGCTGGTGTGGCTCCAGTGACTCCAGCAAACTGCACTGGCTTTACATTGGCAGAACTCCAGTGTATTCAGCCTATGCAAAAGTTGGGGGTCTGACCAGTGCCTGAGCCAAGGGCTTCCATCTCTGGTTTATGCCCAGCTTGTTCACTTCAGGAGCTCACCTGCTTTGTGGTGCTGTGCCCATTGCCATCAGGGCTATGACCACAGGGCAACGCCACCTTGAGCAAGACACCTTCCTCCAGCAAGGCTTGATGCACCACTGCCGTGGTTCACTGAAAGTCCTTACCCAAGTGGCCCCAAGTGTCCTCCATAGGATGCAAGGTGCAGCTCTTGGCCCATAGTAGGCACGTTTGGAAATGAAACATTTACCCTAAGGCTCAGTAAAAGTGGGATGATGTGGCCCAGCACAGGGGCTGCAGCCCCTCGTTCAGTCTCTGGTCTCATTAACTCATGAGCGCTGGCTAGAGATCTGTCATCCATTCCAGGAGATGGTGGTAGAGGACACCTGATAAGGTAGAACAGACAAAGCCATTAACCAGGAGAAACAGGTTGATGCTCTGTTCCTGCTAAAGCAGATGACAAGAAGCAGCCATCTCCTGCTTGCAATCTCTGATTTCACAGAAGGGAGACATCACTGCACATCACCAGATTGGTTATTTCAGTAGCAACAGGATTGAAAGAGAGCACCTCTGCCTTACCTGCCAGGGCTGTAAGACCTCCATCAATTTGATCTCTGATGCTGGTATTTGCAGCAACTCTATGAAGCTGAACAGCACTGTCAGTCTCACATCAGAGCAGGCAAACAGAGTGCCTGTGCACCTTCAGACACCTTTTGTCCCGTCACAATACAAGGAAAGGATTGATGCACCATGGCACAGAGCAGAGCCCAGAGCTGAAACAGGAGAGATGGGAAAGTCCCTAATGTGCCACTTTGTGATGGGGAGCTCGATGCTAAAGAATCATATCACAGGGGAGAAGATGAAGATGGAGGTTCCTGACCTCTTGCCAAAGACGAGATATTTCAAAAGGTCAGACTGGGGAGATAAGGAAGAGGAGCATTCTTTCAGGAGCCAGGAAAGCCATCTGTCCCCACAGGAACTGTAGAGATACATGGGATTTTCCACTCCTTTCTCCTCCACATACAGCATTTCTAAACCAAGAGCAGGATACAGTTTTCCTTTGGACCTTGAAGGGCAGATGATCACCTGGCTTTCAGGTAGCTGCCCCTTTGCATCAGTTGAGTATTTGTCCTGTTGGCATCGCATAAATCCATCCCTGTGTGACGTGTCTGCAGAGCGAGTAGCAGACATTTCTCTTTCAGGCTGTCTGCATCAGTGTAGATGTTGTATACAAGCATATCAAAGAACCTCTTCTACCGGTTTAATGTTCCTCATGAGATTTATGAGCTATTTAATTTCTGTACACATATCATATTGCCATAGCTAATAATTATTAATAACACCCAGAAATGAAGGCTAACAGGGTGTCTCTGGAGGGAGAGAAATAGGGTTTTGTAGCTTTTTGTTCCATCCACAGTGTTATTTAGCAACAAACTCAAAGCCTCTTGCTCAGTCCAAGCCATGTAAATTGCCCCTTTCAACCTGTGTAAAGCAGGGTGTATCTGTTCAGGAGTTTCACCACCTCTTTGTACTCCTACCCTTGGTACTATTAGGGCATCAAGCAATGCCCTAATAAGCCTTCAGTGTTGCAAGCCTTTGCTTGTGGTGCTGAGGTGGTGCCCAGTTTACTCTGTCACTCCAACTGGGCACAAACAAGTCCTTCCAGAGTGAAGCTATTTGCTCTGGTCGCACAGTCTGGAGGGATGAAAAGGATCCCGTTCCCTGCACACACACTGACCGATGTCAATCTGTGCTCTTTGACTTCTGATGATCAATGCGAGAGAAGAACGAGGTGAATTTAGGAGTTGTAAGAAATAAGCATGGTTCAGAGATAAAGTATTGTAAAACACCTTGCCCAAGGCTGAAAACAGACATCTATTGTGGGTTTAGAGTGCTGATCACATGCGGTCTGTTTAATTTCACCTCCAATCCATCCCATCCTCTCTCCATCTCCCTGTCGAACCACAGCTGCAGGTTCCCTGGCTCAGTGCATCTCAGCCTGTCACGTCAAACCAGGCCCATGATGCGACACAGGAGAATAGGAGGTGACAGGGCAGGAAGAGCCTGATGGGCTGCGAGGCTCGAAACAGAGGTGAAGTGAGTTATTTTGGGATGGGATGCCAGCAGTTGACAGAGGATATAAACCAGAGCTGACAGATGAAAGGGCCAAGCTGCTGTTTTCAGCCTTGGCAAAGGAACTTACTGACCTTTAAAGATGGTTTTGCACATCCCCACTGCTGAGTTACATCAGGCCAGCAGGGAAGGGGTTCGTCTCCCTGCCTGTGGGTATGCTGGAGAAATAGTCCAAACCATGGTTGTTCCATTGCCCTGCAATAGGCCAGGAGCAAGTTGCTTCAGGCTGGAGTCACCTTAGATAGAGATGCTGAGCAGATGACTGAGACAGTAACTTCAGCTCCTCTCTAGTCAGGAGAGACAAGCACAGCCCAGGGGTGGTTCAGCCCATTGAAGACAGACATCTGAGACACCTGGAGGTGACCTGAGGTTCCATCTCCATACAGCCTGCGAAGTGGGGGAGTGCAGGATGGGTGACTTGCACAAATGGGATAGATGGGGACATTTAACAATAGGTGTCTAATGTTAAGTGGGGGAATCCCAGCCTTGGTGTCTCTGCATGGCATTGCCAAAAAGGAGTGAACAAACTCATCTTAATTTACCATGAAAACTCTTTAAAACCTGCATGTCTTTGATGATGCTTTATGGGGAGCATGGGCTGAGCCATGGCTTTCAGAGGAGCTTTTTAGTTCAAGGTGGAACTTTGAGGCTCCAAAGGTTTGGAGCAAATCCCCTCTATCTGACCTGTGTCTGTACCATCCTTCCCAGCATCAAGCACAGCGCTTTGAGACCCAGTGAATGAGCTCTTCTCCCATTTTAAGAAGGAGATCCTCCCTTGCAGTCAGTGGAAACTGTAAGTGGTGAAGCAAGGATTGCATTTAGCTCATGAAATACCCAGTGCCTCAGTAAAACCAGAGAAACCAGAGAAAATGTGAGGAAAGCAAAGACTTACACTGTGATTAAGGTTCTTTTCCAACACAGTCTACTCAGAACCACAGAGGTTTGCTGTGAAACTGAGAGAATCTGTTTGCCTTCTGGCACGAAACAATTCCTCTGACTGTTAGTTGTATTGCCTCTGAAATTATAGCCATAATACAGCTTTTGCAGATGCTCTCGGAATGATGCATAACACTCAAGTCTGCCTTGGGGTAAAAGGATTCCCCATAGGCTGCCAGAGTGTCTGTTCTTTCTGATATTACTCCTGCTATCCACAGCAAGGCTTGTAGGGACATGCTGTATTTCAGTTGCCAGGATAAAAATCCCCAAACCAAACCCCAGTAAATCATTCATGAGGAATCCTGCTTTGCCAGTGTCAGGTTATCCAGGGCAGATGGTCCCATCAAATCAACTGTGGACACTGAATTCTTCCCCTCCTGCCAGAGTGGTAAGAAAAGGTAAAAGAATCAGGAATTTTTTAAGGAATAACTTTCTTTACCTTTTTGGACTGAATTCAGTCTTTTGAACCAAATCACCATAGGAAATTCAGGTGATTTTCAGAGTTTACTTCCTATTGCTCATCCAGAAATGACATTTTGTAATCCCAAAGGATTTCCCAAATGCAAAGCTTTGTGCTTAGGCTTTGAGAAGGATGTTCCATGCATCTTTCCCATCCTATTCCCATCTCTCAGGGAGAGCTCTGCACGCGTTCCATATACTGCTACTGCTTGTCAAATACAGATCTACAGCAGAACAATCCATCTCCAGCACCTTCCCAGGAGAGTAATACCACCTTAATTCAGCAGTGTACCAGGGGAAACTTTTAGCTGTGACAAGGCAGGATTTGGGGATTTTGTATATGTTGTGTAAAGGGAAGAGAGCATCTGCTTCCTGAAGGCTGCCTGGCATCCTGCTTGGAATAGATCTCAGGAGAGAGCATCCTTCTCTGGAAGTGCCACCCAGAACTTGTGCTCAGTAAATCTCCAGTGCATCCTTCCCAAGGGCATGTTCTGCACAGTCTCATGTCTCCCATGATAGGACCTCATGCGCATACTGCAAGTTAAAGAGAGAGGAAGATCCCAGCTTAAAGAAAGAGCCATGCGTTATCTGTGTGCTGGGGGGCCATGCTAATGGGAGAGGGTGAGGCTTCACCACAGTGAAAAGCCACATTTCATCACTGCTCGGTGGTTGGGGTGGTTTTCATCTTGTGTTTGTAATTGTGCCCACAGCCACATGAACTTGATGGCACTGGCTCCAAACTGGAGTGCTTTTGCAAGCCAAGGACTATAGAGTTGCTACCTGTGGCATCTGATTTATAAAGGGTGGAGATGGTGCTTTCCTTCTCATGTTCTGAGCACTTCAAGTGAGAGAGCCTGCAGAGCATGAGATGGAGAACGCAGCCGTGCATGAAGAGGTTTGTAGGGGCAGCTCTTGTAGCAGCCTGAGACACCCCACAGCCCTCTCCCTGCTAACTCGTACTCAGACGTTATCCTCAGTGTCCAAATGCTGTTCATTGGATATATATTGTGCTTGTCCTTCTGGTTTCACTAGGAGATAGACTTTTCTCTTTGAAAGTTGACTTAAAAACAGTTTTGTTGCTCTCTTGGGGTTCCAGCTGGGATGTACCAAGGCTCACATGTAGTTAATATGGTTTCTAAAACAACAAAGCTTCCCTTGGGCTTAAGCCCAAATGAGTTAGAGGAGGATTGGGAGTATATTAGCTATGTTATTGCCTTTTTATATTGCTGCTGATGGAGGCTCGGCTCTTATTGTCATGTGTGAGGGAAGAGAAAATACTGGGATAATACCTCTTGGCCAAGTAAAAGCCCTTCCCTGGCTACTATAGGGAGAGCAAGGGCCAGGGAGCACAATGTGGCAGTGCTCACCCGCCCTGAGCTCCCTACTCAGGGTAGTAGTAGCGGTAGTAGTGCTACTACCGTAGCACTGTAATAGTAGTGCTAGAGTAGGAGTAGCACTACTACTCCTGCTGTAGTACACAGTCACTGCAGCCAGTTGGTGGCAGCGCTGGCTGGGAACTCAGACTGGGGTGAGTGGTGTTACGAGGGCAGGAGGTGGGAATGCCAGGGCTTGGGATTCACATGAAGACTCCAGTCTGGGTTTCTATGAATCAATGTATGTATAGACAGATATATAACAGATTATCTGCTGCCATCTTCTCCTGAGCCTTCAGCCCATCTCTAAGCATAGTTCTGCCCCTCTCTCTGTGCCCCACTGACCAAAGGAAGATGCCTTCAGCATCACACTAAGAGCTGCCCTGGCAGAGGGGTTGTTCAGATTTTACTTGCTTACTTAGATGAAAACAATGCTGGAAATGATGGATTTTTAAGTCCTAATTTTGCTACTTGATTAAACATTTAAAAGATTGCATAGGTTCATGTGATTAAACATTTAAAAGATTGCCTGGGTTCGATGGGGGACCAGGCTGTCTATTAGTTTGCAGTTGTATTGAATGTATCAAGGTAATTTAGCCCTGGCTGTCTGCCAGGAACAAGAGCCTTAGAACAAACTGAAATCAGCCTTTTAAAATTAAAATTAAGAATAATCCACTTCAACTGGCTTCTTTTTAAAAGAAAATTGAAGAAATTAATTGTTTCTAATTTACACCATGCTCAGTGAATGGGAAGCTCACATCATCTTTGATGCTCCAGTTCCAGCTCTGCCTCTGCCTGTGATTCTGGCATGAGGAAATACTGTATGAAAATGTTTTTCCTTAATCTCTATGGGAATTTGAGCGAATGGATGGGAAACCTGGAAAGAACTGGATGAAGAATTAGCTCAAAAGCCAGTGTCATAGACTGGGGTGAAGTGAGAGGCTTCCCTGCTGCCTGAACTGCATATGAATAGGAGCTCCACTCTGCTTATGCCTTGCTGGGTTTTTGTAGGGTGGCTGCAGAAGGATGGGCAGGAGCTCATCTGATGTGATGATGCTGTCAACCCTGACAGCATAAAGCTTTCCTGGGAGCATTTGCACTCCTGAATATTCTGAGTGAAACTTCCTGGGAGCTACATCATGCTCCGTGTTGGTACTGGAAGAATGGGTGGGAAATTATCATAGTCATGGAATGGTTTGGGTTGGAAAGGAACTTAAAGCCCATCCAGCTCCAACCCCTGCCACAGGCAGGGACCCCTTCCACTGGAGCAGCTTGCTCCAAGCCCCTGTGTCCAACCTGGCCTTGAGCACTGCCAGGGATGGGGCAGCCACAGCTTCTCTGGGCACCCTGTGCCAGCGCCTCAGCACCCTCACAGGGAAGAGCTTCTGCCTAAGAGCTCATCTCAGTCTCCCCTCTGGCAGGTTCAAGCCATTCCCCTTGGCCTGTCCCTACAGGCCCTTGTCCAAAGTTAAACCAGTCATTAAAAATCATGTTATGCTGCATTTCCCTGTGTCTGTGTGCTTAAATGTTTCCCCCTCCTCTTACGAAGGCATTCCTGCACATATCCATGGCAGCTCTCCGAAGGGACACACTCTGTGCCAAGTGCCTATGGAAAGATGAGCACACGCTGCTGTAAATCTGGGAAAAGCCACCTGACAAATCCATATTCATGCTTTACAGCAGCTCCGTGCTCTTGCCATGAGCACCAGACAGCACTGTTAATATTAGTGATCTTAGTCGCTGCCCTAGGAGCTGACTCAGCAGTTCCGCAGCACTTGAAATCCTGCTGAAAGGAGAAACTTGGGAGCAGCATGAAACCGCTGAGGGGGCTTGAAGTTGGTGCAAGGTGATGAGGTGTTTCAGCAGAGGCTTCCATACATGCCCCAGCCCTGCTGGGTGCCCAGTGGGAAACGAGCAGGGTGGGTCCTGCTTGTTGCAGAAGGTGAGGAGATGAAAGCCTCATTTTCCCAATCCCAGCTCTAGTGATGTGACCTGTCACGGTGACCGCAGCTCTGAGGCATTCTGTGTGTGGGCAGTGGGTAGGGAAGTTCTGTTGCTTGCTTTGCATTAATCTGTAGTGGAGAACAAGCCTTTAGGAAGGATCCTGCTTTTGTTCTCAGCTGACAAAATCCTGTGTCTAATCTCTCTGATGATACGAGACTTCCGGAACTTGTGGTGTGCTGTAAGAATAGAAAGCCTCATACCCTGAGCCAGAGAAGCATCATAGTCTTCAGTTCCTCCCTTTTCCCTTTGAAGGTGACAATAACCTTTCAGCAGCAGAACTTCTTCCTCAGACATCATTTTCAGTTTAGCTTTCATTCAGGGGAGAACAAGTGAGAAGAGACTTTCAGTTAGAGCTGCTCTCACCATCCCATTGCACACCGCGTGCAGAACATCCCTGCTCTGGACATGCACTGCTTGTGTAAGTTGCTGCGTGAGCAAGAGGCCACTGCAGCTCTGCACACAACATGGTGATGCTGGGGGTTAAACCAAAGGCAGATTGTTTCCTACATGTGCACAAAGAAAACCCTTCCCTTTTTGGGTTTTTCACTCTTCAAAGCCAGATGAGTAGGAAAAGTGCATTGCATTGGTTCCAGTTTGCAATGAGAGCAATTTCAATCGATGTAAAGGAAGGAGCAGTTGATGCAATGATCACAGAAAGAGGTTGAAATTAGTTAATAAATTAAGTGCAACATCTCATCCTGCCTCCACTTCCATTAGATTAGAGACACTTTGAGACTAACTGCTCAGACAGTAACACACTGCCTGTTCACAGGCAGCCCAGAGCACAGCATCTTCATGGTACAGGGACACCAGAATGAGCCTGGCAGAGGATGTCCTGCTGTGAACACTGTGCCTATATAGAGCCTGCTCAGGACTTCATTCTAAAACATAATTCTGCTCACAGTGTGAAATATCCTGGCAAACCTGTTAACCCTTTACTGTTGATGCTAGAACCTGCAAACAGAAGTTCTGCCCAATGTGTTCTTTGTATCCCATTGTACAGATGGAAACAGTTTGTGGCACAGAGCTGAATGGCTTAAGATGGTGGCAGTTATGGGTTAGAAACCAGGACACCATTGCTGGGAGACTCTCTCAGTGCTGTAGCATCTGCTCTGCCTGACACTGAAGGGAGGGAAGGCACTATTGGGGTGGAGGGAGGGAATGGGTGTCCAAGGCACGTGCTGTCATGTTTGTGAATCACACAATCCCAGACTGGTTTGGGTTGAAGGGACCTCAGAGCTCATCCAGTCCCAACCCCTGCCACGGGCAGGGACACCTTCCACTGGAGCAGCTTGCTCCAAGCCCCTGTGTCCAACCTGGCCTTGAACACTGCCAGGGATGGGGCAGCCACAGCTTCTCTGGGCACCCTGTGCCAGCGCCTCAGCACCCCCACAGGGAAGAGCTTCTGCCTAAGATCCAATCACCCCATGCTGCACATGCAGCCCCAGCCATCACACACCGGGCAGTAAAATGATTCTCTTGGGTTTACATTCACTCCAGGTCTCACCACAGTTTAGCTGCAAGGTGACACAACTCAGACCAAGAGATAAAGACCCACAGCCCTTCCATCATATGGCTTCTCTCTTAAAACCCTTTGCACAAAGAGGCAAGAGTAAGTCCAGCTGTTTCCAGCTGAGGAAGGCAGGATCAATTCTGCTAATACATTGCTGGGCAGGCCCCTGAGGAACTCTGGACAGACTTTGCCCCAAAAAAGCAAATCGTCTAGAAAATGCTATGGAGTCTGTGGAACAGGTACCCATCCAAAGCCGAAGAGATTAAGAAATATATCTGTAATTTAAAAATGGATTTGGGTAGACCCATAAATTGATGTTAATGGTTCCCAGGGTGCACTCAGCTAGAATGTCCTTTCCAGTCCTACATGAATCATGCTTTGTACTACTCCCCTGGGACAGATGGTCCCTATGACAGGTGGTTTAGTTATTAGATTTTATTGTGCTAAAATAGTGTCATAGTCTTGAAAACTGTAGGCTCTGAGCCAAGGAGAAGTCACAAACAAGACACATCCCACCCAACTTAATGCTTGTAACTGAAGCACCTAAGTGAGAAGCCTGGTAAAAACAAGGAGCAAAGAATCCCTGTATACACAGCTCTGGGACAGAGGATGGCACCCTCTAAAGCCACTCTAGACCCAAATCCCCCTGGGAGGACCTCACTTTCTCTGCTGTCTATGGGCAGAGCTCAGACTAATCTAAACTGGGCTCCTAATGTAAATGCTTCAGTTGAGGTTCTGTTACTCTGCACCAAGATATCCTTCTCCTTAGGGTGAGTGTGCCTGTGGTGGTTTCTCTGTGCCCTGTTTCTTCCAGCACTCATGGTCACAGGTTGGCTCCAAGCAGCTGGGATGTAGGGCACATCTAGTTCACTCTCTGCTGGCTAGGCTTAAACCTATTCTCACCACATTAATGGCTTCAGAAGCTTTTCAAAGGTGAATGTGTTCAATCTGTTGCTGTAGCCTAATTTGCATGTTTTGCATAGCAGAAGTGTTCTGCTTTGGGTGTTTAAGCCCACCTCCTCATTACCAGAACTAACTGTGAGCTGACTCTATCGAGCTTTTTATGCAGAGAAGCTTATCCAAGAAAAGGCTGGGTTGGAAGATGCCAACCCATGAAGAAGGCAGTTGTAGTGCACAAGGAGAAAGGGAAGCATGAGGCCTTGGGGAATTGTAAGCACTCAAAGGTTTGCAGGGAACCCATAGAGTCTGTGTAGCAGGCAGATTTACTGTGCTGCATGTGTTTGCCTAGTCTATATTTATGCCTGTGACGTTGGAGAATCCAACCATCTCCCCAGGCAATCTACTCCAGTGCTTCCTGGTAGTGTTGGCTAATGCTTTCCTAATCTTTGACCCAGTATTTCTAGCTGCAACTTTTCATCCCCTTCACTGGCCACACAGGACAGTTTGTTCCTGTCTTCTGTAGCAGCTTCGGGTGTATTTGCAGACTGTTAATCTCTGCCCTTCTCCTTTATGTTAAAGGATCTCATTCCATTTTATTTGGTTTGTAGGGTCCAGGTGGATCCAGGCAGTGCACAGCTTTCCAGTGCCATACCCAGCACTCGGCTCCAACCAACTTGGTGCTGGTGCAGCACAAGGACAGGCAGATTTCCTGTTGGTGCTTCCCAGGAGGGAATTTGCCTTCGATACAAGAGCATCACTTTGCTCATATATGTTCCCCCAGGGAGGCACTAAAACCATTCAGATTCTTCTGTGCAGGACTTCTGCCTGACAAGTTTTATCTAGTATATATCTAATATATCTTATATTTATGCAGTAGATGTTCCAGTGTCAGTACAAGTAATACTCAGGAGCACTTCCTCTTGGATGCCATCCTGATTTTTATGTTAATTTCTCCAGTTTTTCCAAAACATCCTTCTCGAGTGCCTGTATCCCCCTGGAAACAGCACAACTGCTCTTCTGCTTCAGGCTGAGGGTTCCTGCGGTCTCCCGCATCCAAGGAGGTATCTGTGAAACTTCTCATAGGTACCTTCTCAGCCTCTGGCTATTGAATATCTCCTGAGCCTCCTGTGATTTGTGTCTACACCTTTGGCAAGGAGCTTCAGAGCTGTGCTACCTGTTGCATGAAGAACCATCTCCTTTTGTTCCTTAAATTGCTATCAGGTTCATAACACTCTTCTTTGCTCTGTCCCCTGGTTATGTGACAAATACTACATGTGTAGGGTGCCCAGTACAGCCCCACGTGGAAACACAGTCAAGGCATCCTTTCATTTTGATGCTCAGCCCTTGAAATGTGTATCTGAAGTGTGATTATAATGATGCTTTCACCCCTCTACCTTTGTTCTACACCGTTTTCTTCAGATGACATCTGGGAATGCATTTCAGCAATTAATTCCAGGAAAACTTTCTTACTCTGGGTGTTGGAGCACCAAAGACTTGCTGTATGCCAGGGACATGATTCCAGTATTAGAGCAGAATGTCCATATGAGAGTATGGGCACTGTTCTTTAGTACATTGCATGGCCAAATCCACTGTGAATGTAAAAAGTTTTGAAGTCAGTGGGGTTACATCAGCAGAGAATCTCAAAACAGAAGGGATAAATCATATTTTATGAGTAATTTCCAAAGTGTTTGGGTTAGAACTTTAAAAATAAATCAATATCAAAGTAACTTGGGGTGCAGAAGCTGAAACGATGCTGTTGCTTTTTTGCTTTTTTTCTTGGACTATGTTCCAAATAAGTTAATGTCCCATAAAAGAAAGCCACTAATGGAATCACAGAAGTTCCTGAAAGCTAAATGCGACAATCCTGCCAAAGTCCCTGGGAATAATGAGCTGGTTACAACTCCAAACCAGTAGAAGAATCTTGAGCTATTATGAGAAGGAGCTTAAGTCTATGGACCTCCAGTCCCCTGAGATAGCATCAGGTCACACTTGCCATTTGAGCACACATATCCACTGTCAAAAGGCAAAAGCAAACCCCAGCTTTCATGATATGTAGAGTGTCACAGAGGTAAGCTGGGAGCCCCAGCTCTGCTCAGAGGAAGCTTCTCTGCCAACCACTGGTTCATCAAAGTCTTGGCTCTAAATGAGCTCAGCAGAACAAATGATGTAAAAACGGCAATATTGGCCCGTTGATCATGGTACCCAGGATGCACAAGCACATTTTGCTGCCAGGGAGCCCTCAACAGGGTAACATTCAAGCTGATAATGATTTTAACCATGCTTCAGACTTTGACAGCTTCTTGCTTTAATTCCATGAGTGACTGATAGCGCTGGGCTTGGAGCAGTCATGGGTCTGCCATGTGAACTGTCTTCCCTGGACCTCCCATGTATATAAAGCCATGGTTCCACAGTCACAACATGCAGCAGTGTGTTTCTGCTCTTTCCTCATCTGTCCCTCTACTTGCTTTGCCTCTCCCTATGCTTTAGTGCCCCAGATCTCCAGTTGTATCTTTGGTTGACAGATCTTTTCCAGGCTTTTGTTGCAGCACAGCCTGCAGCATTTGTCCTGGGGTAAATGAAAGCACATGGCAGTTAATGCACTGTTTCCCTCTGCCCGCTTGTTGGGTCCTGGATCTGGCCATCTGGAGTGATTTTTGAGGAATTGCCATAGTTTGGGTTATCTCATCACTGATGTGAGAGCCACACACTTTGCCTGGGTCTTTCCTGCATTTCTGAAGTGGCCCATAAGCCACCACTTCCCTAAAACCATGGTTTAGAGGAGCTCTGAGCTTTTCTGGTACTGCAGCTCCTGGAAGGTTGTCCAGTATCTACCACTGAGAGGTGGGCCCTTAACCTTTTGGCCTTACCAATACGATAAGATTGAAACAATACTATTAGCTTGATCGAAGTGTGGAAATGGACAAGTTTTCTTGTGTCAGATTGTCAGCCACCTTCTGCATGCTGAGGGCATCCCCCTTTATATGGGCATCCATCACAGGCTCTGGAAACCGGAGTAACACAGTGGGCACCCTCTGTGAATGGTCTCAGTTCTCCCAGGAGATGAAGCAGGGGTGTGAGTTGCAACAACACTCACAGTGTGGCAGCTCTGAGCTCATTCTTGCTGGGCCAAGGCAGCGCAATCCAGAAGTGAGACCTTCAGCTACAGATACAGCTGAAGTGTCTCTGTTTCAGCTGAGACAGGAGCAGGGTGAGGGCTGGCAGAGAACTGAGGCATCACGGAAATGGAGAGACCAAATCCAAGGAATGTGTTTCTTGAGCAGTGTTGAGCACAGGAAGGGAGAACAAAGGAACACAGCAGAGAAGAAGCTGTGACAAGTTTTCACCATTGAGTTAAATACAGCCCTTGAATTTTGTCATTATCAGAGGTGGGAGCTGAGCTAAAGACAATCAAATCTCATGCTTCGATGCAGATGCATGAGCTGCTGCAGGCGTCTGGAGTGAACACCCTCTCCTTTTATGTGGCACCATGAAATTAATCAGAAACATTAGTAAAAGCAGCTTCCTATACTTGAATCTGGGGACCTGGCTTCAGTTCCACTTCCATCATTGATCCTGCCCGGCCACAGGCACAGCTTCACCCTACTGCATGCCCAAATTTCCCACTCTTAGGAAAGAATCCCAGACTGGTTTGTGTTGGAAAGGACCTTAAAGCTCACCCAGTTCCAATCCCCTGCCACGGGCAGCGACATCTTCCACTAGCGCAAGTTGCTCAGGGCCCTGTCCATCAGGGATGAACATGAGGGGTGTCCTATCATCAGGTGATGAAGGTTGGTGAGAACCAGTGCTTATTAGTAAGGGATTCTGAGGGCTTCCTGGGAAGCTGGTCAAACACTGCTGGGCCTTGCAGCAATGGAGGGACCTGGCACGAGGAGCTCTGAATCCCTGGAGAGCAACCCCCTGTTGAATGATGAACCCTAGAGAGGAACCCCTTGTTCTATGTGAGCTCCACAAACTCGGCAGTGCTTGGATGCGTTCCTGGCATCCCTCACTCTGCACTCACCTGACTGCCTGTGAGCTCAGCGTGAAGAGTGCACAATCCAGGGGATATTGCTGAGCTCCAGGGCTCTGGAGTCCATGGGAATCCTTCATTAGTGAGCTGAGCACCAGAAAAGCCTGAAAACCCTTTAGTCCATGTGCTTAATGGGAGTTTGGTTGCAGGGTTCCCAATTGCCCTCCTGCAGGAATGAATGAGCCAGCGCAGGAACGGGAAGGGAGAGGAATTCATGGGCTGGCAGAAAGGAACAGGGAGGGAAATTGAGTTCTGTCGACTCTTTCTCAATAGGTGGGTGAATTCATTACAGCAAAGCTTCTGGGAGCAATTGTAAGTGGCTAATAGAGTTTGAATGAAACTGATAGCCCTGCTATGGAGTGTGTGGGAGTACCATTCTCATTATGTTTCACAGGGCATCCCTTATATTCAAAGGGTGATGTGCTGAGTACAGAGAGGTGGAGGAGTCACTGATTGAAGTGAGACAAGAAAGACTAACAGCAGAAACTTTGCAAAGCATAATTGCAAGGAAAATAACTTCACTGGGAAAGCAATTACACTGTGTGTTAGGCTAAGAGAGAAAATGCAGGAAGCATGCTGCTTCACGTTGGACTTGGAGCTCTGGACAAGCCTGATCTTGCAGCAGTTGGTGCAAGGACCAACCTTGCACCAGTCCTACAGCGGAGAAAGCCCATTTGGCCGAGAGCCTGGTGAGATGCAGCCCTGAGCAGATTATTTGAGTTCATTTGCAAAATGCATTCCATTGCTGCATTGCCCAGCATGGAATCCATCACAGGAATTATGTCAGGGTGGCCGGGGAGTTCTCCATTTCCCTTCGCTGAGATCTTCCCCCCAAGACTTTCCTGACTGGGATTATTTCCCCTATTTCTGTCTCTGTGATCAGTTTCCATTTTAGATCTGAACCCCTGTGGGTAGTACTGCATTCTGCTGGCTCTGACCTGCTTACAAGTGGTTGTATGACAGAGGGAGCTGTGGACAGATGCACAGAAGCTTTTGAATTAGCAATCTGCTATATGGGCCCCTTGAATACTCCTGTCAGCTTCATCTTAGAGCAGTTGCTCGACAGCCTCACCCTGGCTAAGTAGCTCTGACCATGGGATGTGGTATGTCTCTGGGATGTACTGAGCCAGACGCAGCAGAATCCGAGCATCACTGGTCAGTGGGAAGCAGCAGCACCTCAGTGTATGTGCGCGGCCAAGAGCTTTGTCTAACCTGAGCTGATCTTTGCTCTCAGGTCCTCTTAAGGTCTGATGACTGATAAAACCTCCTGGAGTCACAAAGACCCTTAATGCCATTCCTTAGACTGTGGAGCACGAAATGTTGCTCCCTGTTTATGTCTTCAGTGGCCATGCAGTTACTGTCCCATTGCCATATGAATTTTAATGGATATGCTAACTAAAACCACAGGGACAACCATAACACCTTTTATGAAGGGTTTGATTTTCTGCAGGGAGACCAGGCTTTTAGGTAGAAGTATTATCTTTTATTAGATCGAGTATAGCTGGCAAAAGCAGAGAAGCTTTCAGGCCCACTTTCAGGTCTGGAATAGAAGCATCAGATGTGAAAGCTAAAATCGAGTTGAGGATGATTGCTCAGAGTTTTATTAGAGATGTATCAGGTAGTTAATCTCTGAAAGAAAAGGTAGGTGGTAGGATGCAGTTGTAGGGAGAGATGTAGTAGTGTGCTCATCTCCTAGGAGAAGAATGGGGATGGTTAGAACCTGTTAGCACAGGGAAGACACTGGTGATGACTGCCTTGCTGCAAATCAGTATTCCCATTTGATCCATGTTTAGCCAGATTTCCTGCTGCTGGCAGGAGCTGAAAACTTGGTCCCCATTCTTCAAATGCCTTGGAGAAAGGGGAATGCCCATTTCTGCACTGTGTAGCACAGTCTGGTGTCCTGTTTTATTTCACGGTGCTGCTTTGCAAGAAACAGTTTCACCACTGTCTTCTTGCTGCCTTAAATACTGCTTTATCCCTGCGGAGTTTCACAATTCGCCCCTTCGTTTAGCAGCTTGCCAGTGAAGACAATAACCTTCCCACTGCCTGGGGCTCAGCACTGCTTATTTTGGGAATGTGTACCACAGAACTGAGCAGGGAATGATGGACTGCCTGGAGAAAGAGTGACATGTCCTTGAATCCTCCAAAATGTTTCATAAGAATTCCCAAATGTTCTGTTCAAACAACCACACAATGACTGTTATTAATATTCTCCAGAAACTCCCCACCCTTATCCCTATGTGCCATTTTATGACTTATGGAGGAAGTGTTTCTATAGGAAGAGGAAGTATTTTACACATAAGTCACCAAAAATAGAGTTTTTAACTAAAAAAAAGGGAAAGATTCAGTCTGAACTCTTCCACAGCACTCCCAGGTTGCTGTTCCCACGTGCTGCTGCGTTCATGACACTTGGGTGCTATGATTCCCAAGCGCTGCTTTGGGTATGTTCCCAATCCCTTTCCTTCAAATTACCTGCCTTAATGCACTGACTCCCATAAGTAATAAGGAGAGAAGTGCCCCACATGCGTTTGAAGCAAGCTCACATCTAAAAGAGTCTTTGTTTGAAGGAGGCCCAGCATTTCCTGGCCATTAGATGCTCACTTCAGGTTTTCCTCATTATTTCTTTGCACAAAGCTTCTGGATCTGCAGTGAAAAATCAAAGACCTCTTAGGATGCATTTTTTAGCCCAATTTAGTACCTTTTGCTAAATTCAAAGTGACTCCCAGGTTCCTGCCTCTCCTCCTGCCTGACAGATAGCAACAGTAGCATGTGTTTTGCTAATGTTTTCTTATCCATCATTTTGTCCCTGCTTTTTAGCAAGCTGCAGCATCTTTTGTTCTCTGATTTCTCTGCCATTGCCTCTTCAGCATATAATCTACCTCCTTGGGAGCTGAGCTCCCTGATGAATCCTTCTCTGCATTATCTCTTGATCTGCCCTGAACCCCAGTTCTGATTCTGGGGTTATCCCTGGAAGACGAAGGCCAACCCCACTCCACCAGTGCTTCATCAGAGCAGGGCCTGGGGAATATGGCTCATTACTGTTTTTTTGATTCATTCTTTCATTACCTTCAGAGCACTTTCCCCTGCTTGACATCTTTTAACATGTATTTTCAGCCTGTTGCTGGCATTTAACTTCATCTCTTACTATAAAGGCTTTTTTTCTTTCTTCTATTTCATTTTACTTTTTCCTCCCAAACTTGCACCAAGCTGTAGTTTGACTGGGGGTCTCTGGGTCAGACACCATTGCTAACATGTGTACCAAGTCCCCATTTTGGGAGTTCTGAGGGAATGCCAATTGCCCACTACTGGGCTCGTTTCCATCTCTTTGGCATTTCAGTACTATCATATGGTTCTTGTCCATCTGTCTGTGTTTCTTTGCCCTTGCCTCGTGCTGTAACTGGTTCTGCTGCCTACTCTTGTGTTGTCTGTAATTATGCCATGTCATGAAATGCTGAAGATGAAGTGTAATCAGGCAGCACTGGGTATCCTGATGTCTTTTCACTTGGGGAATATCAGCCATCTCATGCTTATATCCATGTCTGCTTAGAACCAAAGGGATGCAGTCACTGGAGACTAAAGGTCTCCGGTGATGATGGTTAGATTAGATATTTGCCCATACAGGGTCATAAATCTTGTTTGGATATGGATTACCCTTAGGAGATTGAGAGAAATGGCCTCAGTAATGACTACATTGGCATTAAAAAGCCGCACTCATTTGTGACTGCAGTCAATCAAAATTGTCCCTCTAAACAGTTAGGTGCAGAAGAAACCAAAGAAAGGGTCCGTATGCTTTTGAAGCTCAAGAACAAACAGGATGAAGCCTGCATGAAGCCTGTCAGTATTTCAGACACATAAAAGTGCTTTGCACTTGTAGGTCCATAACACCAAATGCACCTCACTGAGATCGGGCCTGAAAACTGTTAGTGCCATCATGTTTCTGCATGGAAGATCTTTGGAGTTGAACAACTGCTCTAAGAGTTCTAATCGACCTGTTCCAGGTGCCTGCAGTGCAAAGGGGTAGGTGGGTTAGTGTTGGAAGAGCTTAACACCAGGAGGGTTCAGTAAGATTAAGCAAAGAGGTCTGGATTCCAAACCTTATTGTGCTGAAGATGATGAAGATGAAACCATTCATCTAGAAATATCAATAATTTGGAAATCTAACAGAAATCAGGCAAAATGAAGGCAAAGAACAAAGAGAAATGCATAGCTGGAGTGCTTTGGTAACAATTCCAGAACTGGAATGATTAAATGTATTTGCACGTTCATGTTAAATTCATTTGATTATTTCAGTGAAAAAGAAACTTTGAAAGTTGAAACTTTCCATTTCCAGCCTTTTCTAAACAATATTTCTAGTGAGTGGTGTCCAAGGTCCTCTCATTCCTGCATGAGAAAACCAGAAACAAGTAATGAAGCTGCAATTTGAAAGCCAAATTAAATAATTCATTGCAGACCATACAGAATATTTCATTTGACCTGAAAGAAATTTTATTGAAGAAATCCAGGAAAAACAGAAAAGAAGAAAAATAAAATTTCATTCCCCCCATGTTGGGGGTTGAAACTCTTTGGAAACAGCAGTTATTTATGCAGCTCTAATCACAGAATTTCAGACAGGTGGTTGCCTCAATCACACTGATTTGCTCTTGTCCACAGGTGATACTACTCCTTTGTAAGAAGAAGCAATCCACTTAACAGCTGAACGTGTTGAGCAGATGTAGCTAAAATCTTGATGCCAAGTGGAAATAATGAGCACACTCCCGAATGCATTAGCTGCTCCTCTCTTTGAAGTCAAAGGGATCATTTTGACTCTATTTGCTGTTTCATGTTATTGCCCAATTACTGTAATCTTAGCTCAGCTTTGAAAGGTCATCTCTGAGGCCAGGCACTGAAGAGGGTTCATCCATAGGTAATCAAGCCAATGTAATGGCCTCTGATTAGAAACCATCTCCGCTCTTTCCCCTTCAGGTGGGGCGTGCCCTGTGGAAGGCATTACTCTCCTCTCAGCAGTGCCTCAGGGTGTATTTAACACAGAATAAAGGCATCAAGATCAAGCTGTAGTTGGGTCAATTCAGGAACCAGAGCAGAATTGCCATTCCTGTTCCTTAATCCCATGCTAAGTGGCAGTCGGTGTAGCTCAGTGCCATGGCTGAAGGTGAGTGCAGTGTAAAGGGGATAGTGGGTGCTAGTGGTGCTAAGAGCTGCTATGATTTGCTAATTGAGTCCATCTTTCCTCATCCCCCATCTGTGCATTGACTATGTGGAGGATGAGATCCCTCCCTCACCCTTCAGAAGACCTGCTGTACATAGGCTCTGTTGGGAAACAACACTGAAGCAGCTCCTGTTTGCAGCAGCTTTCTGCCGCCTCAAAGAGGATGAACAGAGAAACTGCAGTGAACCGTGTGTAGAATGAAACACATGGCTCAGATTGAGTGAAAGAAGATGGGGGAAAATGGGGAGGAAAACTCACCAACCTATGAAGGTGAAGAACCAGCCTTGCAATTTTAAGGGTTTGAGTTCCTCATAGAATGCCTGGGGTTATCCAACTTCATTTTTGGAGGTGGAACTGGCCATATTGACTCGATCTCCAGTGACTATGGGGTGCTTTTAACAAGTGGGACTCTCCACACTTCTTAGCAAGGAGCCTCACTGGCATTGCAGGAGGAGGGAGTTTAAGAGGAGGATGGGAAAGTCGAGGAGGTTTTGAAGGACTGTTAATTCCTATCATGGAAGAGACCTACCACAGCCTTAATGCTCTCCTAGTAGAAAAATTGACCTTCTCTTCTTTTAGCCTTATTCCCCAAGCATCTGTTAAGCTGTCTCCACTTCTATTGTATACCACAATGGGAAGGGGGTGCCTTGGAAAAGCAGAGAGGAAGAGTTGAAGTTATTTTGTAGGCTCTGTGTCATGTAGAGAAGTTGAACTGCCTTGTAAACGGAACCTGGGTGATAGCCCAAACCATGATTTAGGACAGCTTCATCACTATGAGTTTGGGTTGAAAGACATTACACGATGCTGAATGTTCCGCCTGTACAGAATGATTCAACTACAATGTTGGGGTGTGCACAGGACTATGAATTTATCTTACAAAACAGCAAGTAAAGGATCATCATAACTCACAATACTCATGGGTTTTAGCAATAGAAAGAAAGGCTTTGCAACAAGAAAGGGATAAAGAAAATCACTCAGAAATCATCATAGAAATGTGTCTCTTTAAAGGAGTTGACAATTATATGGGTTTGATTATTTCGGAAGGAGCTTAACTGGCCTCTGTAGCTAGGTTCCATTCAAAATGGATAATTTTCCATTTCAAAACACATTTTTCTCTGCAGTGAATAGGAAATGAATCCAGATGACTTTGTATCCTTAAAAAATGCATTATCCAGATTATCTTAGGGGAGATTTAAAGAAGGAACCCAACCTCTTTGCAGCAGTGACATTTCAAAGGCTGCTAATTTTCCTGTAATGCTTTAAAATAAAGAGACAATTTAATTCTTCTGCAGTGGCAGTGTTGTCTGGCCCTCGTTTCAGCTCAGGTGCTTCTGAAAGGCACTGAAAGATAATAATCATGTTCCCTTCTAGACACATAAATCAGCCTCTCATCAGCAACATGATTTGAGATTGCAAGCATCAAAGTTGAGGAGGAGTTTAGCTGTTTGCAGGGAAGGTCTCCCTCAAGTGATGCCTCAGCCACCACCCTGTGGCTTCTGGGCCTTCCTTTGGGTTCTAGTTCTATAAACTGGTCATTAAATTCCATGGGAAGGAGCATTTCTCAGAAGGGCAAAATGAACAGAACTCTTTCTACTGTGGAATCTTTCAAGGTGGTTAAGAATAGCAAGAAGAGATCTGCAGGTTTATGTCCTCTGCTTACAAAACAGGTCATGTAAGGACAAGGCGAGCTTCCTGCCTCTTGTCCAGCCTGAGTCAGTGCAGTGCTGCTGCTGAGATGAACAGGAGCTCAGCCTTCCAACCCTTCTCTAACTCCCATGGAAAAGGCTGATCACCAGAGATAATCTTATTAAAACAACATAGAAGGCAGAAAAATTGCAGCTGTTTCCATGAAATGTGTCTTCCCTTCTGCTTCGTGAGTAACAAATTCCTGGTTTTGCATGCTTCATTTGTTATTTATATCAATGTATGTTAATATAGATTTACCTCTCCTATCCTCTCAAAGCAAATGAGATTTCCCTGGTCACTTCAGAATCAGTGGGAGCCTCTCATGCCGATTCTATTGCTGTCCTAGGGACAGGAATATGGACACCTCATTTACTTTAGGCATCTACCCATTACACTGAGAGAGGAGAGCACCATGCAGAACACAGTGAATGTCCTTTGTAGAGGAGAAATGCTCAGTTAGGAGCTTTTAGAGTCTGGAGGATTATTGATTCCCACCACATCTCACACACACAGGCCCAAGCAGCTGGTTAGTGGGATGAATCCCGTTTCCCCTCATGCTGTACATTTAGCCTAATCCTGTGCAAATAGGTGACATTTGAAGAGCTTGGACAATTTGAAGAAGATAGGCTCCAGTGGAGATGCCTACATCTCTACAATTTTCCATCACCTTTGTCACAGTTTTAATCAAAGCTCAGGGTATGTGAAAACCAGAGGTGATGAGGTCTGTCCTGGCCCTGTGGTCCCTCTCAACAGCCTAAGGACTTAAGTGACTTGCCTGCTCATTGCAGGATCTGCCCTGTCATCCTTCACCTGCAATAGCAGAGTTTAGTTCAAGTCTCTATTCCCAGGACAGAGCAGTGATTTGATTTAAGGCTTTCATGTCCTAATCCTGTACTTAAGGAGCTATTGGAAAAAAGCTTGAGGAAAAAATCACATCTCCTAGGTGTGCTTTGCCCAGGGCTCCTGTTTCCCATTCCTCCAATTTCCAGCTCAATGTGCCTCCTCTTACAAGCACAATAATACCCTGCAGCCAGGGAGTCCCGGTTCAGATCCACTTGGAATATTGCTCACAACATGAATTTAAGTAATCCCAATTAATGAAAAACTCAGGGAGAACACAGCTGAAGCCCAGCTCAAACACAAGCTGTAACAGAGTTTTAAGCCTGCAGGCTGTGTGAAGGGAAGAGAAAGCACAACTTTGGGACTAATGCTTTAAGTTGAGAGGGAACTGCTATAGATCTGCCTTCCTACTCCAGGAGTGCACACACACAATGTCTTGCTACAAGTAGTAGCTTAAGGCCATTGTTTAAATGTGCGTGCCTTTGTTTCTGGTGTCCTGAACATCTCATTAACTAAAGCTCAATGCTTCCCAGGCACTGGGAAAGGCTTCCAGCCTGAGCCGCAGTCTGGCTCACATTTGATAGTTTGTCCCAGCGCTGCCATTTAAGGGCTTTGTTTTCCAGAGAATGGAAGAATGGTTGCTCTGAAGCGATGCTCGGTGCCTTATCCATGTCCAAATGTGTTGTCATTTGGGTGGAACGGGACCAATGCTTTCTCTACGCTTGGCTGCAGGTTTCTCCTCCCTCATGCTGGCACATCTCTCACTGCGTTCAACTTCCAGGGTGTTCTTTGACCTCTCCCAGCCTCAGACACTTGGAGACAGGGCTGAAGATGCATCCCATGGAAGATGGATATGCTGCTTCTTTTCCTGAATGTGAAAAGTGGTGAGCTGGAAGAGCTCTACCCACAATTCTTCATGTAGTTAGAGGTGTCTTTGCTTCTCCGTCATGATGCTCTGTCATTCTGCCTCCTTCTCTCATGAATACATTTACTGCTGACCTTTCAAAGCTGCCTCAGCCGAGGCATTTTCTTTCCAGTGCTGCTGCCTTCTAAATAGCTTCTTTTATGTTAAAAATCCCTGTAAGGGTGAAATCATTCTTTGAGATTTCAGCATCCTGGTTAGCCATTCTGCCATTAGGACAATTTGCATCACCAGCATTGCTTACATAAAATAGCAGGCACTTTGTCTTAAAAACCATTATAGCGTTGACTGCTACCCAGAGCTAGAGCAATTGAATTGCAATTCATAAGAGCTCCAACATAAGACCATCAGGACAGGTGTAATACTTAAGAGTGTGATTCCATTGTAGCTTTGATTCTCTCCATCCCTCTGTCTGAACTTGGAAGGGATGGGATTCATCTCAGGGACCGAGTATATCTCCAAATGAGTGGGTTGTCCTGAGTTCCCTGGTGGTCACTGAATCCAAGCAGTGGACAACAGAGCACGATCCATCTGTCTAAAAAAGCATGTCATGTTTAGAAGAGGTGAAATGCACCCTTCTGTGTGTGTGAATGTCAGACATTTATTCTGATAATCCTCATCATCACTAAACCTTCAGGTATCTGCTTTTGTATTTCCTTCTAGAAACTTTCAGGGCACAACAGATGGGTTCAGCCCCCAGAGAGGACACCCAAACATATGTTGACCACATGTAAGAGTCAAAAGGATTATCTGGTACCTAGCTAACACCATAGCCAAAGAGAACCTTCAGTGCCCAAACAGAGCCATCTGAGGTGGAGATGACTGCATGAGACTGTCAGTCGTGACCTAAGACCTAGGGCAAACCTATGTGGATGTTGGAAGTCAAGAGTGATGCAGGCCATTTCCAAAGCCATGCTGCTCAGGTTCAGCAATTCAGCCAGACCTCTGCCTCCCATTTGCATTTAATTGTTTAAATCTTGAACTACAACTCCCCTCAATGCCCTTTGTATTTTGTGCTTCTTTGGGGCCTGACGCCACAGCGTTGCTCTCCATGGCAAGGACATGTAGGTGGTGCTGCAATACAAGCGATCAATAACAGCAAGCAGCCTGACACTTGGTTATCTGCTGTTTATTAGTTAGTAATTTGCCTTCTTTATTGTGGCTCCTGGTTGATGTCAGCTCAGGCCTCATCAGCTTGCCTGGGCAATTAGTTTCCATCATGCTCAGCAAAGTTTACTTCAGACCATTTTGGCTTTGCATCCCAGGGGCAAAACCCATCAGATATAGCTCAGCCCACTTTGCCTAAGATAGCAAGGGAGGAAGATGCAAAATAGCCCCTGGTGATGGTTCCTCCCACCAGGACATGACATTCAATGCCAGATCCCTGCCTCTGCTGCAGAACTCTTCTGTGTTGGTGCACTGAGGGGGTGAGGATATGGATCCTGGCCCTAGCCAAGGCAAGGTGAAGGCCATTTGTCTTGGCATCTACCTCCCAGTGAAGAGAACGTGGTGGAAAGAGGGGGTATCCTGATGTAGGGGGACTGCCAGAGAAGCACAGATCATTATAGTCAGAGAAGGTGGGAGTGCGGAGGTGATGGTGGGGTGGAGGCAGTATACCTGCCCTTCTATCCACACTGATTTATATTGCTCCATTTCTGTACATTAGTTCCTTGTGGAGAGAAACTATCCAGAAGTTGAGGATATTTGTGTGGGTTTGGGGAGTTTTTCCCCACCTGTTTCTTTCTCCATCGCACCTTAGCTCTGACAGGGGTTTGGGGGTTTTCTGTTTGCTTTGTGTGTGTGTTGTGGTTTATCCACTGGAAATATTGAATTTCATCAAAAATCCAACAGCTTTTTGGCCCAAACCCACCACTTTCCAGCCAAGAAATGGCTTTCATTCTCAGAAAAATCCTTTCCTTGGGCACAACTCCCATGTTGTGAACATTTTTTTTAATCATAAAAAGCCCCGCTTGTACACAAAAATATCATTTTGATGGACAATCTCTGACCAGTCTCATTGGGAACATTAAGCTCATGGTACCTAACCTCCTTCTTTGGCTGTTTTCCTTTGGGTTCTTTGGAAAGCACCATTTATTTTTCTTACAGCTTAAGTGAAACATGGTGGGAGCACAGTTGTAGCAGACAATCCTTTCTCCTGTTTATCAGACACTGGAATATAAATCTTCTGTATCTCTTCAAAAGCTTTTAGAACGCCACATTTGGAGAAGCTGTTCATTCCTATCTTGCTTTCTCCACTTGTTTCTCTTACATTTCACTCTGTACAGTGAAATGCAACATTATCCTCAACATAAAAAAGACATGGAGCTGTTGGAAGAAGTCCAGAGGAGGCCACAAGGATGGTCAGGGGCTGGAGAACCTCCCATATGAAGATAGGTTGAGAAACTTGGGGCTGTTCAGCCTGGAGAAGAGAAGGCTGCGTGGAGATCTCATAGCAGCTTCCAGTGTCGGAAGGGGACCAACAGGGATGCTGAGGGTGGACTCTTCATTAGGGACTGCAGTGATAGGACAAGGGGTAATGGGTTAAAACTGAAACAGGGGAAGTTTAGATTGGATATAAGGAGGAAATTCTTTCCTGTGAGGGCGGTGAGGCACTGGAATGGGTTGCCCAGGGAGGTTGTGAATGCTCCATCCCTGGCAGTGTTCAAGGCCATCTTGGACGAAGCCTTGGGTGCCATGGTTTAGTGTGAGGTGTCCCTGCCCATGGCAGGGGGGTTGGAACTGAATGATCTCAAGGTCCTTTCCAACCCTAACTATTCTATGATTCTATGATTATTCCCATTTTATAGATAAAGAAACTGAAAAGTGGGGTAGTTAAGTTAAAGGCAGTGGTAGACTCGAGTCACCTCCAGGTCCCCGTGTGCCACCATCATCGTCTTGGAAGCTGCCAGCTTTGGTGGTACACCCGACTTTATGATTAGACCCACATCAACTTAGAGGTTGTAGGGCAGAGAGAGGATGTTGCTTTAGGGGACTAAAGATTGTCTCCTTAACATGCAGTCAGGAAAAGAAGAAGGAATTCAGTGGGCATGGGGCTTCACAAGAAAACCTTGGAAGTAAGGACAAACCATGGCTCTGCTCCCTCTGCCCTGGCCCCTGCACCCAGAGAGGGTGCAACACCCCCCACAAACAGTTAAAATGCATCTTTTCAGGCTGCTGTTCTCATCCAGTGCAACTCAGCTGAAAGAGCTTTTGAAGTAGGATTATGCAGTTTATCTTGTTTCCTCTTTTCTTCTGTGTTCAGGCATTTTTGCTCTTGCAGCCACAGCAGCAATCAGGCAGCAGCGGAGGGGAAAGCTGTTCTGCTGGTTTGAAGTCTGGTTTGCATGGGGATGCTTTACAGTAGCACAGCATCAGTCCCACTGTCCATGAAGGGCTGAAAAGAGGTTTCTTGGTCTAATAAAGGATATTAGCTCTCCCCTCTTTGAAAAGAGAAGTGCAAACCAACACAGTCTGAAGGTGAACTTCAACCTCTAGTCACTATTCCTTTCTCCTGACAACTCTTCCTCTGCCTGCAGTAACAAAGCGATAGCTTTAGGGCACTGAACACGCGTACACCTCTCCCTGGTTGCCTGCTGTCATGCTTGAGTAAACAACAAATAAAAGGCTTTCCAAACAATCCCTCTGTTTCCACTAGGAAGCTTGTCCTGGGAGGTCCCAGTCCTGAGCATGGTGCTGGGTGTTAGGTCCAAAAATGGTCTCAGTCAATATTTTACAAGGGCCTGTAGGGACAGGCCAAGGGGAACGGCTTGAACCTGCCCGAGGGGAGACTGAGCTGAGCTCTTAGGCAGAAGCTCTTCCCTGTGAGGGTGCTGAGGCACTGGCACAGGGTGCCCAGAGAAGCTGTGGCTGCCCCATCCCTGGCAGTGCTCAAGGCCAGGTTGGACACAGAGGCTTGGAGCAAGCTGCTCCAGTGGAAGGGGTCCCTGCCTGTGGCAGGGGTTGGAGCTGGATGAGCTTTGAGGTCTTTTCCAGTCCAAACCATTCCGTCGTTCTATGAACTTATGTAGGTGTTTCTTTCCGAGCTTCCCATGGAACAAGCCCAGGCTGTCTGGCTGCCCAGGTTACAGCTGCAAGCCTGTGGCACCTAGGGTGCCCACCTACTCTCTATGAAGCTGAGGTTCAGCCTCCAGGCACTGCCAGGCTGCCCCCGAAGCTCTGCCAGCACAAGGGGTGTCTGCCAAGCCCTGGGAGAGCAGGAGATGGATCCGTCACAGAACACACTGTGCTCAGGATCCCTCCTCATAAGCAATATCAATACACCCTTGGCCTCCAGCAGCTCAGGACCATGGTAAGCTCTACCATCTACTGTTCAACATGCAAGCTATGCTGCTATATATTGAGAAGAAAAATACATCTTAACAAAAGGGCATTTTCTGCCAGATACAGGAAAAATGCCATATGATGAATGCTAATCACATTGCTTAATACACTGCTGAGAGATGCTGGGATCCTGCAGTGATGAGAAAAGGATAGTGCCTTTGTTGAGCAGCTTGTGCTTCTTTTAGACATGTGCTGAAAGAGGTTTTTTTAGACCATCTTCCAGGATGAATCTCTTGCAGGGGTTATCCAGCTGGAGCTTCCAGTTGAAAGCTGCTAACAATCAGGAGGTCTGGATCTAAAACCCTGCTCTTCTGTGGGTTTTACTGCATCTTTAAATTTACAGCTTTCTCTAGTCTGATAATAGAGAGCTCTCAAACCCATTCCTGTGTTTCCAAGACTGATTTCCCCAGGCACTGCCTCCATCTTGCATGGAGTCTGAGGATTGAGATGACCTCCTGGTCATGATGCTTCTCCATTCATTTCCTGTCCTTGCCTTGGTGACACCCCAAAACAGCAGTGCAGAAGGGATGCCAATTGCTGTGTGCTAGAAGGAGGAGGGATCCACTGCAGGGGGGAAGGCTGGAACAGGGAACCAGACTTGAGAGGAGACTTTCAGTTATCTCAGACTTCAAAGCAGGGTATGAACAGGGATGAGGCCTCCTCTGGAGCCAGGTTTAAAAGCTATTGCAAACCTGCTGCCAAGCACCACTGGGAGAAAATTACTCCTGTCCCAGACCAAACTGGAGAACATGAGTCAGGCCTTGACAGAATAATGAGATATTTGGTTTTAATTATATTTGAGGGTTCCTTTTGTCTTTTGCTCCCAACTTTATGGAACCTAATGGCTCATTTAGGCTATATTTAAGAGCTTTCATCTGAAGCTGCAAGAATTAGACATCTTGTTTGTTTAATGCTACTTTAAATTGCACAGGGCTGAAGAACAGAAGCTCTAATATCGTTGCATTCCTTATAAAACAGTAAGAACCTACAAAGATGTTTTCTGCTGTAAAACAGGCCAGTATTTCTTGACTTCTTACCGACATAGTCCTTTCCTCTTCTGTTTCCATTAACACATTAACAAGCAGCCTGAGGCCTCTCTATCTCTGTGCTCTTTGGGTGAATACACAGAGCCACAGATACACAAATAAAGGATCCGTCCCAAATCAGTATTCTGCAGCCACTGGTTTTGAATCCAGCCTGGAAGATGGAGGATAACACTAAGGAGAATTTAGCCTGATTTAGGAGAACATGTTATTTTATGCCTGCAGCCTTGGTAGGAGAGTTCAGGCTGGGCCATTAACAAGCCCCAGATTGTTTGCTTACCCTGACCAGACTGTGCAAAGGAAACAAACCAGCAGCAAATTGGCCCACAGGGGCACTGAGATTCTTCTAGTGATGTTCCTGCTTTTATTGTTTGTGATTTGTGCTTAGTGGAAGGTTTAAAAGCAGCCAAGTGGGAAACATTGGGTTCAGCAGCAAGACTGGATCCAACAGCATTGAATACCTGTGTCCATAGGATAAAATGTGATTAATACTGAACTAGAGCTAATCAGGAATAGGGGAGATGGAAGGAAAAGCTGACCAATTCTTTCTCCACTCCCTGGGGTGCTACAACTGTCTCTGTCAAGGAGGCACTAGACACTGACAGCTCTGTGGTGATGTGCATACTGTGCTGCTGCTGGTATTCAGAATCATGGAATGGTTTGGAGGAGACCTTAAAGATCATTTGGTTTCAATCCCCAACATTTGAACACATCTTTGGCCACCTTCTCCTTGTTCCTATCCAGGCAGCAGCCTCCTGGTGTGCCTGTTGCCTCTGCTCAGCCTGGGTTCCTCACTATTCCATCCTGCTCTCTGCCCATCACACTGGTACCCTCCTGATCTGGCTCCTCTGCTGCAATGTTGGCTACAGCTTTCTCCTATGTAATCCTCTGAAGACAGCTCCTCTGCAGTGGGAGTTTGCCACATCCTGGCTCCATCCCTCCTCTGTCTTCTGGCTCTGTGACTTGTTTCCCAAGGCAGGTTCAGGTGGACATTCCTTTCAGGTTACCCTGCCCCATTTTAAGTAGCAGATAGGTTTCAATTTTGCTCCTGTGTCTAACTTGGCATCACCACTAAATTGTTCAAGATATCAAACTGTGATATATCGGGTCTTTCCTCTGGCTTTCAGAAGAAGCAAACACAGAGGAGAAGCATAAAACAAATGACCCTGTCTCTTCATAGAGTTTATTAGCATTTCCTAGCTCTGTGATGGTCCAGAGCCAGCGCTTACCCAGATGTTTTCTGAGTGGGTTAGAGTCAGTGTAACTAATGTCACTTGATGATTATCAGATGTCAGGAATAAACCAAAGCAAACAAAGCCAAGGTTTTTAATCAGGATAGGTCATTGGAAACCATGGGCAATCAATCACCCCTATTCCGATGTCTGAAACGGACTAGAAACAAGAATCAAAGTTCTTTTTGATTTGGACAGTGCCATCATACAGCGTTGGTTTAATGTTAACGTAAGACCAACAGAGGGTTTTGTTTTGCTGATCTACAGTGAGCACTCTTATCCTTTTGTAAAGGAACTGAGTTTAATCACATCTGGCAGACCTGCTGGGTATAATGTGTCCCAATATCCCATTACATTTTCAATTTACATGTATTACCTTTCCCTGAGAATGTTCCTTGCACTTCTGCCCATTGAATTAAATGGCTATTATGAAAACAGAGCAGGACATTTTAGTGATCTGGATGTTTGATCTTACCCTAGGAGGCAATTAGTGCTAATAAGTCCTTTACCCAGTGCCTACTTCTGATTTGTCTCCAGAGTAGAGCATATCAAAGACCTCAGGTGGAGCAGTGGGACACGAGTTTCATAGGGCAAATCCCCTTCCACCAAAGCCAATAACGGAGAACAGAAGAGCTGTATCTGTGTGAGATCCGAGTCAAATTCTGTGTCTTTTTGACTGTGTAACTTGCCTACAGTTACTTCCAAGGGAAAAAGCAGCATTCAAAATCAATGCTAGTTTAGTCTGTGTCTTGCATCGCAAACAAACACCACCCAAAAGATGCTCCAGAGTTAATGATGTTACTGAGGTAAATAATTAAAGCAGAGGGAAACAGGCAGGCATTTAAGGGCTCAACGAAAGTAGAGGGAGCACATTATAGACCAGGTTTGAAAGGAGATGAAGACTTGATCCCCATAATCTATATTGATCACAGCATTTCCAATATGCTCATCACTAGCAGAGAAAGGAAGCAAGAAGAGTGTCATTAATCACACTACGGCTCTGCCGAAGGGCTCTGCCAGTCACATTCCGTACTGCCTAGGCACAGTATTCAGATGCAGACATGCCACTTGCTAAAGGAATTACAGCCCAAGTGTGTGTTCTACAGGCAGGATCACAAGCTCTTTGATTTTAGGCATTAGGATTGAAGAGCTGAGGCATTCTGAGCATGAAGCTCGGCTGATGATAGGTGCGGTAAAGCTGCAGGAACAGAGCTGTGCCAGGAGATGAGAGGGATGAAGTAGGAGGCTGGTGGGGAGCTGGACCAGGTTCATGGTGAGAGTCTCACATCCAGCACACATCCGGTCAGCATTCCTGAGGCTGCTCACCCAGGAACAGGGACCTGGCTCCGGAGAAGCTGACATGGAGCAGAGGGATCTGAAATCACAGGACCCATCTTCACCAGCTTAAAGCCAACAGGGTTTTACCTCCATGGGAAGCTACAGCCTTATGAGGCGCATGAGCTGTGTGAGCAGTTCACAGGAGAGGTTCTGCTTAGGAACAATACTGTCCATTGCACTATTTAACAGATAGAATCATAGGATAGATGAAAATATTCCCACATTTTTAATTACTAAGGACATCTGTTCCAATGGCTTATTTTTCACCTGCAGGTTTTGTAATCCTTGTAGCTTCTAAATGCAATAGCACGCCGGGGACATAAGCAATAAAGACCTTATTTTCATGCAAATATGGCTAGAAAGAAGAACAGCAATCAGGAGGAAGAAAAATAGATGGAATAGGTGAATATTTATCAGAGCAATATTGCCCAAAGCTCTCTGCAGGATCTTGATTGGTGTTTAGTGTTAGGGAAAGTAAAAAATGAAAGCTAGAAAGTGGATGTGTCTCCAGTTTTCTACCCAGTTACGCAAGTGTGGGAGCTGAAGCACAGGGTGTGAACAGACAAGGGCGACTGACACAGCCAAATAGCAGAGGAGGTCTCTATGGAGTACAATGAGCCAGGGCACTTCCTGGAGACTGTTTCTGAGGGTGCTTACTTGGTTTTGCAAAGATTCCTTTAGGAAGCCTGCCTTGAGAGCAATTTAAGATGGCCTCTAAAATCCCCAAGACCGTGCTTTGGAAGTATTCTAAATGAAAGGTTCGTCTCCTCTGTGAAGCCTTTTCAGTGTTTTGCAAATTGCTGCAGAAAGCAATTTACAGATTCAGCTACTCTGATGGTGCAGATAAATATTAAAGGCATCACAGATAGAATTTCCATGTGACTTAATGGAAGTCACCCTCATCCTTTCCTTTAGGAAGAAGCTCTTCCCTGTGGGGATGCTGAGGCGCTGGCACAGGGTGCCCAGAGAAGCTGTGGCTGCCCCATCCCTGGCAGTGCTCAAGGCCAGGTTGGACACAGGGGCTTGGAGCAAGCTGCTCCAGTGGAAGGGGTCCCTGGAGCTGGATGAGCTCTACGGTCCCTTCCAGCACAAACCTTCCCACAGCCTGGCTCACCAGGGCCTGCCAGAGGAATGGGAACAGAGGAAACACTCAAGTCCAGTGTCTTCTGATGGCACTAGAAAGACAGGAGGGAGGGAGGGTTGGGGCCTTCAGACAAGATCACAGATGGCCAGAGAAGGATTCATCCCTTCTGACCTCAGTTACCACCACACGAGCTATCTGCATTCCGGTTCTGTGTAAGCACTGACCTTAGAACAAGAAGAATTCCACCCAAAATGCAACTTAATTTTCTCTCATAAATACCTCTTTTCAATACAGTAGAGCACTCCACAGACTCTGTCTTGCCCCCAGGTAGCTCCTGAGACATACTCACTACCCCGCTGCCATGCAACAAGTACTGCCAGGGTGGTTGGAAATGCAGAGATTTTGCTCCCAGTGTTCCTACGGTATCACTTATGCATGCCTAGAATTCATTTATTTATTGCCTTCTGTTCCATGTCTCAGCAAAGTGATTGCTTTGAAGGCTGGATAGATTTTCTCTTGCGCTCTGGCTTGCGTCTGTACTGAATGTGAAGGCTTTGGGAGGGAGGCAGAGAGGGAGAGTTTTCTAAGGTTTAAAAAGAAAATGCTGGAGATATTTACATAGGAAGGAATTTGTGCCTCAAGACAGACATCCCCATAGGTTTACAGCTCTAGCTGAACAAAATCAGCTACAAACACAGGCAGCATAAGAAAGGCGGGTGGGAGAGTGTGTACAGAAAGAAGATGGAGTGTCCTATTCTCTTCTAGCCACTTAGTTTTGCTGCAGAGTTCCAGCAAAACTGGTCTTTAGGTCTGTTGAGCCATCGCCTTCTGAAGAAGGTTGTCATGTCTTAACTCCCTTCTCCAAGCAGACTTTCCCACAAGCTGCTTTTGGTGCTGGATGTGTATCCTGGAGCAGGAACAGTTCACGCAGTGTCCAAGCAGAGCAAACTGGCTCTAAACCAGTGGCTGGTGGCTGCGGTTGCTGTGTCATTGCAAACACGTTGGAGAGCTGGGTACAACAATGCAAAGCTGAATGTAATCTGTGCTAGACTCAGGGAGAAGCAATGTGTTCTGTTGTAGCTAAAGATGGTCTCTCATATAATCATGAGGCAAAGCTTGCCATGGATAATGACTGTTTTGCCTTCGCTTTGCTGCCCTGGGTGCTTTTCTCCCCGTGTCTGCATGTGTATGTGCTGGCTCCTCTGTGTCAACTATAAATTACTTGTCTTGGCTTTAAACTGCTGTGAGACCCACTGGGGGATCTTTACCATGGTCTCTCATTTCCTTCAGACAACTTCAGTGTCCTCTGGAGGCCTGTCCCCAGCACCCCATCACCCATCCACTAGGTTTTTGTGCTGCCTCCCATGCTGCTCCTTACTCTGTGTAGCCAAAATCAGAGCCTTCCCAAAACCTGAACTCATTTTCCTGCTGCCTGGGAACTAACTTGACAGCAGTTGCTAATCAACAGAGAACAAGCTGCCATAGGCAGCTGCTGGCCTGGTGCAAAGTCTTTCTGCCCCTTCATCCTTCTACTGCGCTTTGTGCTGCACTGGGCACACTTGGGTCGCAGGCTCACAGGTGTTGATCATATAAATAACTAATAGGAGTAATCTCTACAAGCTCAAGCTGTTTTTCCTGGCTCTCTGGAAGCATGGTATCACTGCTTTGGACCTTGATCTTTGTGAGCATAGACTGCAGTGTGCTGGTCTAGCCCCCACTCAGGTATTGATCACAAGTCTCTTCTCTATTGAGTTTCCCTCCAAGCAAACAAAAGAATTATATTCTCTATCAAAATAGTGGAGCCCAGCAGCAAATAGAGTGTTTCTGGGCAAAGATCTTTCTCTGTTGTTTTGTAGCAAGCAAACAGAACTGTGAATCTTTTGTGCTTATTTAAAAATCAGGGTTTGGAAATAGTGGCTGATGTTTTCACCTTGCATTTGTATTCTTCTCATTGAGGCTGCCGGAATGTGGGGTTTATGAAGGGAAAGCTCCTCTCCAGGAGTGGCTGTTTTACCACATCCAAGGCTTGAGGTCACGTTCAAACCACAAGTTCCCAGTCACATACTGGTTTCGTACTGAGGGCTCACCTTCAGACTGGCATCTGAAAGTTTCCCAGGTTGGAAAACTGACGCATGGGGAGCTGGAGGGAGATGCCTTCCTCCTGCATAGGAATGAATACTGCATCCCATGTGTGGAAGGGGTTTTTTGCCCAGTCTTGGCCATTTTTGCTCCAGAATAGTGAAGCAGGCAATGACCAGCCTGATGATCTGGAAGGGAAGTGTCTATTGAAATGATAGTGTAATGAAGGGCAGCAGATCCTGGGATCCCTCACGAACCTCATGCTGTAAAGCTCAGTCTGTGGTTCTGTTATACATGTCTGTCATCACACTGAATACACCTGTCCAGAGGAAGCAGAATTCTCTGTGCAGCTGTTTTCTGGTGAAAATATTCACACTGCAATCTGGTACCAAAATAGATTTCCTTCCTCACTCAGGAAAGGAGGAGGTTTCAAACAGAAACCTCTGCAGTTTGTGCTGTCACCACACTTTATCCACTGTCAGGTGTCAGAAAGTACTTTGCTGTCTACTGAAATGTCAAAACCCCCTATTCCTACATAAAAAAAATCACATGAAATGACATTTTCAAGACGTGGGCTTTGGTGGTAGCCTTGTGACCATTCCATGAGATCCTTCTCAAGAGAGTTTGACACAAGGGAAAAATTTGCTCCTTCCTGCTGCAGCCTGAGAAAGCTTTTTATTTTCCCGGAAGGAAAGATAGAGCAAGATCCCAAGCCACGAAAGCATCTTCTTCTGTTCTAGGTATGGTGGAAGCAACTTCCACTGGGTTGTTTAAGGTTGTGGGTAAGAAAAGCCTCCTTCAGCTAAAACTAAACAGTACCTCTCCAGAACACAAAAGCACCTTCCAACAGGCAGTGCTTGAGCCGCAGTGTGAGAGGCCAAGGTGCAGAGGTCCTATTGGGACATCAAGTGCTAGTTGCTGCCTGTCCTACAAGGAGCAAAGGACCCAGCACCTCACTGAGTTCAGCAGCCGGTGCTGGGAGCAGCTTGGCAGGCCTCTGACAGAGGAGTGCTCTGTGATTAGCATGAATCCAAATGCAACTGTAGATCTGTGTCCTGGCAGCTAATTATTGCAGAGCTTTGTAGCCAAGGCTTTGCTGTGATAGTGACAGTGGTTAATGAAGCTCCATTTGTTTTCTTGTCATTAATATTTAAAGTATCTTCTATTCTCCAGATGGCTTCTTGCCATCATAAAGGGGTTGTGCTCTCAGAGATCAGGCTGAATTCCCCCTTCTTGGAGGGGAGAAATAATAACCTCTGTGGCAGACCTGCAGAAGAATGGGCTGATTGAAAGGGGAAAAAGGAAACAAAGGATGCTGTTTAGGAAGACTACAGAGCGTTAAGCAAATCATTTCTGTCACTCAGGGCTCCAGGTAAAACGGGCAAGAGACTAGCATCAGGTTGTGGCTGTGTGTCTTGCACTTACTACTGTAGTAGATTGAGAAGAAAGCCTTGCAAAGACTGTCTTGGTAGGTTGTTTTCCCCCAGTCTTTCAGTTCAGGATATGTGTGTACGTGCGGTGCAGAGGCAGAGAGGAAAGTGCAGTTCATCAGAGGGCTTGGGAGATGTCCCACCACACACAGAGACGTGCTTGTTTTACAGGCAGTGCTGCTGGACATACTCCTCTGGAAAGGCCATGTCTCATAGCAATGCTCTTTGGAAGAAGCAAACATGCTTTGTAAGAATGATGTCTCCCAGGCGATGCTCTTTGGAGAGGTAAAGTCCATGCCTTACTTGGAACAAAGTTGTTCAGAGCATGAGAAAGTGATGACGGTGCTCACTGGGAAAACACTATTGTGAGACTGACTCTTGGAGCAAGCTGCTCTAGTGGAATGTGTCCCTGCCCATGGCAGGGGCTTGGAGCTGGATGAGTTTTAATGTCCCTTCCAGCCCTAAGTATTCAATGGTTCTATGATTTTATTCACCAGTCAGTCCTGCCTCTCCTAAGGCTTGTGAAAAACATTGAGAAGGAAAATTCTGACCTGAAGATAGCAAAAGAACCTCATGATTGTATGGAGCAGATCAATACATGGAGGACATGCATACATGCACTCAGTGAGATGAAGACTTGGAAGAAGCGGAGTGCTTTCCCCAGAGATGCTGTTGTGTTGCTGTGCTTGTCCCCTGCTGACATTTCACCTTCCATCAAACAAGCAAATGCCACTTCACACAGAAACATATTCCCAGGGAAAAGGTTTCTAATAGCTGCTGCCCCCATGGCCATATTTTAGGAGGTTCTTGTACTGATTCACATGGACCTGGGTGCTGAAGCTACTCCACTCCTTCAGGGATGTGGACTCTGGGATCATGTCATATGGGTGACTCACACAGTATGGACCATCAGGGTGGCACAGGCATGGACCACAGTTATGTAGATGATTTGTGTGGGCACAGAGCTTCTAGCAGACTGGTTGAGAGACACGTTTGGCTTAGATTCTTTCCCTTCTTCAGTAACACTGAAATTGCTGGGAAATATCTTTCTGCAGAGACACAAATACTTTCAAATGAAGGATTTGGTCCTTTTGGTGAGGCAGGTCTCTTGAAAGGAAGCCTGCAAGACCACCCCTGAATGATGGTCATCCTTTATTTGTGCTTTACTTTCCCTTGAACGCAATTCAGGTGGAATTTGTGCTGCATGGGAATGGCCTTTTCATCTTGAAAGAATCCTTAAGTATTTTTTTCCTCTTTGGAACTGGAAGGAAGAATAAAAGAAATCTCAATTTTTCTGTCACTGAGGAAGTGAAAACTTGAACCAGTCAAAACATTGGGTCGTCAAGCTGTTTATTTCCATTTGACCTTTGAAAAAGCATTCGTTGTGTAAACTAAGTTACATTTCTAAGCTAGAAGTTATTCCGAACAAAAAAAAATACTGGGTTTGTTGAAAATGACAAAATGGGCTTTCAACAGCTTTTCAACATTCATTTTCTTCCTCTGGCAGGAGATTCATCAAATTGACCCTTTCTCACAGATATTCTTGACTTCAACAAATTGGCACCGTCTGGGGAAGAGAACTTTTACCAGTGAGGAAGCTGGAGCTGGAGTTTAAGGAACAGCCACGTGGGGCTGATTTGTTGGACACAATAACAGGAAGGGCAGGTGATCAAAGGGTACAGCTGTGCCCTGAATCCTCCATCTGTCTGAGCAGGAACCATAGAACAGTTTGTGTTGGAAGGGACCTCAAAGCTCCTCCAGCTCCAACCCCTGCCATGGGCATGGACCCCTTCCACTGGAGCAGCTTGCTCCAAGCCCCTGTGTCCAACCTGGCCTTGAGCACTGCCAGGGATGGGGCAGCCACAGCTTCTCTGGGCACCCTGTGCCAGCGCCTCAGCACCCTCACAGGGAAGAGCTTCTGCCTAAGAGCTCAGCTCAGTCTCCCCTCGGGCAGGTTCAAGCCATTCCCCTTGGCCTGTCCCTACAGGCCCTTGTCCCAAGCCCCTCTCCAGGTTTCCTGCAGCCCCTTTAGGCACTGGAGCTGCTCTCAGGTCTCCCCTTCAGGAGCCTTCTCTTCTCCAGGCTGCCCCAGCCCAGCTCTCTCAGCCTGGCTCCAGAGCAGAGCTGCTCCAGCCCTCGCAGCAGCTCCATGGCCTCCTCTGGACTCGCTCCAAGAGTCCAGAATCTCTCCATGTGCATCTGTGTTTTGGCACATTAAGGAAATGGATTGTCTTTTTCTTCTACTGGTGTGTTTTAAGTCACCACCTTGGTTTTCTGACCACTCCCAGCCATTCACATGAGATCGAGCTGTTGATCCAGGTCTGCAATGGGTCTCTGAGCAGAGTGTGGGATTTTGGTGCACTGAGGTAGAGAGAAGGGGGCTGAGGCAAGGCAGTGATTTATTTGTGGGCTGCAATGAGGGAGCTTCAGATCCAGGCCTGAAAACTCTGTCTGCAGCCTGACAAATGGGATGACAGCCCTTTCAGGCATTTGCTTTATTGCTGCTATTAGTTATTTTAGAAAAAGCATTGTAATCTGCCATTTCTCTCATGCATTATTCAGTACACTTATTCATTTCCCATCCTATACACATGTATTCACAGCCCCAAACACTCTTCAGTATAGATACACACAGACACACCAGGAAATGGACCTCTTGAATGATTTCAGGGCGAGCTGAGAGCAGGAAGACCCCGTGGTTTATCACAACACTCCATTTCCACTGCACTTTGCCAGTGTTTAGTAATTTAGCAGGTCCATATTGCCCAGAGGCTGAGGTGCAGAGATTTACTCTGGTGTTGTCCCAGTTTTGAGGCAGAGGAAACCCCATAGCAATAAGCTGGCTGATTTAAGATGATGCCTCCAAGAGTGGGCAGCAACAGCCAGTTTGGAGCAAGGGTGCTCAGCCTACACCTTAGACACCACTCTCAGATCAGCAGAACATTGTGCTTGGCCTGATAGCCCTTCTTTCTCATCTTCTCTTTGATGCTCTTTAGCTCCATCCTTGCATCAGTCTCTGACTTGGAGCACAGTGTTCATAGGACAGAAAATGCACACAGCTCCCATCAAGTGATGGGATAGGAGTGGGGTAGGCATGCAGGTGGATGTCAGGACACAAGGCAGGAATGCTGTGAGGGGGAAACGGTCACGAGAGGAGCACAAGGGGCTTCTGACCTTCAGAAGATCTGATTTGTCCTTATCCTTAGGAGTGGGTGCTGTGGTGCTTGGGAGCCAGGCTGCATTTCATAGAATCATAGAATAGTTAGGGCTGGAAAGGACCTTAAGATCATCCAATTCCAAGCCCCCTGCCATGGATAGGGACACCTCACAATAAACCACCTCACACAAGGCTTTGTCCAACCTTCCCTTGAACACTGCCAGGGATGGAGCATTCACAACCTCCCTGGGCAACCCAGTCCAGTGCCTCACCACCCTCACAGGAAAGAATTTCCTCCTTATATCCAATCTAAACTTCCCCTGTTTAAGTTTGAACCCATTACCCCTTGTCCTGTCACTACAGTCCCTAATGAAGAGTCCATCCCCAGCATCCCTATAAGCCCCCTTCAGACACTGGAAGCTGCTCTGAGGTCTCCACTCAGCCTTCTCTTCTCCAGGCTGAACAGCCCCAACTTTCTCAGTCTATCTTCATATGGGAGGTGCTCCAGCCCCTGAGCATCCTTGTGGCCTCCTCTGGACTTGTTCCAACAGTTCTGTGTCCTTTTTATGTCTAGAACACCAGAACTGCACACAATGCTCCAAGTGAGGTCTCACGAGGGCAGAGCAGAGGGGCAGGATCACTCCTTTTGACTTGCTGGTCACGCTCCTTTCATCAATCCCTTCAGCAAAGGCAAACAGCTTGGAAAGGAAACATGACCAAGGACCCTGCCCTGCCCCTCAGTGACCAGAGTCCAATGCCAAATAACCAGGGAAAGAGGCCATTTGTAACAGCACAGCCTTCCCCTTCCCAGTGCCTGGCTGACGTGCTGGGGCTCCTGTCAGCTAGGATGAGCCTCTCAGGGGAAAATGGGCTCCTGTTCACTGTGTGATTCCAAAGTGTGTTTCTGCTATAAGCAAAAGCAAGTAGATTGGAGATGGGCTGTCAGCAATGACAGCTGAGCTGGAGAACAGGAGCAAGAGTGAACCACTTCAGAAAAGGGAACTGCTAGAGAAATCATCAGAGCTGAGGATAAAAGCCTGGAAACCGCTTAGAGGCAAGGGGAGATGAGCAAAGTCATATTCAGTGCTACAGATCAGTGCCTGCCACAGCACTGGGGCAGCAAGTCACCAGGGAGGGAGCACGTTCTATGAGTGCAGCCCCTCTTGGACTGGCTCCGAGAGGCCAGTGCTGGAGCCATGTACCTGGCCAGCCATGGGGGATGGCTACAGGACACATCTTCATTAGCCAGACAGTGTCACACCATGCACAGGCATCCCACTGAGCAGCCGTGGAGAGCTTTTTAAGCAGAGCTGGCCAGAACCAGGCACAGAACAAAGCCAAGCTCTTGAAAGCACTGCAGGTGCCCAGAGACATCGCCATATGGCTGAAGGGATAAATTGGACCTCAGAAAACACCCCGAGGAGAACAACAGGCCTCTGCCAGCATTAAAGCTCCCTACGTAGGTGGAAGACCACTGGCAGATGTTGAAACAGCTCCTCTTTCCCTCCCTATGAATACTGGATGCCAATAAAGAGGCAGCCTTGTTTCTGGCTCCAAAGCATTGAAGGTGCTCAGTAGTTTCCTTGCTCAGTCAGGCAAAGAAAGTTGAGCTATAAAGTTACATTGAAGGGCTTTGATGGCTGCTGCACTCCACCAAAAGCAAGACATTCCAGAGACCTGTACTGGAACAATTCTAGGCAGAGTTTGTTCTTTGCTGCCTGTCCTTGCCAACAGTTACAAGTTTCCCATTCAAACTAGAAGTCATTAGTGCTGGTGATTTACAGGAGACGTTGTCTGTATGACCCCTTCTGATGGCTGAGAAACGACCCAGATAGCATTTGGAGAAAGGGAGAAGAATCCATCAGAGGAACTTTGTCTCATCATCCTTTCCATTTGCTTTCATGAGCCAGGCTGTGCTTGGCAGAGAGACATGCACATGAGAGAATGGGGATGCAGAGTAAATGGCAGCTTCTCTGACTAATTGCCCTTGTCTGTAGTTCAGTGGCTCCTGCCAGCTCCCTGTGAGATGAGAAGGAGCTGGGGTGATGGGAGTGCTGGTGAGCCAGCCCCAGACACATGGGTCTTGTTTGCGGCTCACCACAGGCTGTGGCAGCCTGGTTTCTATACCAGCAAGTGACAGAGGCTTTGGTGAGAAGGTGACTTGGTTTCCCCAATGCCAGTGCCCACAAGTGCTAAACCACATTCCCTTCCACCCACTTTTAGCCCTAGGCACCAGCTTGTGGGGCATCCCTTGGCCAAGACCTTTCACGGGGTTCTGCTAGGAGCTCTGCTGACTTGCATCACTCCAGTTAGTCACCTCCCAGAAGCATTTAGTCTTTGGATGTACTTGTCCTGTCCCTTCCTCTGGCAACTGAATTCCCATCGGTGACCCTCCACAAAGAACTGAAGGATAATTGGCGTTGACCCCATTATGGATCTGCACCTTCAGCTGGGGAGGCATAAGTCATGAGCTGAAACCACAGCTCTGCCTAATGCTGAGCAAGTTAGGCCGTTGCTGAAGGATGAGGGGTGTTTTATAGCTGACAGGGACTTCTTCTGTCTCCAAGGAAGTGAAGATGCATCTTGCACATGACAGGCTTTCAGCTGGAGAGCACGGAGACAGAGCCGGGCAGGCTTTTCCATGTAGGGCCCTACCAGTTTCAAGGCTTTATCTGCACTGTTCCTCACTGCTCTCCTCTCACCTTATCCTGACCCTGTTGGCAAAAGGATGGTGCCCAGCCTGAAACCTCTCGTGCAGTGTTTGTCACCAGAGGAGCACGGCAGCCCAGTGAGGGCTGCAGGAGCTGCTCCCAGTTTGATCCCATCTCCCAGCCCCAAAGCTTTCCTCTTACTTGCCTTTCCTGGGTCTCTACAATGTTTTCCTTGATTAAACACCAATATGCAGATACTTCCAGTCCTTTGTGAATCGCACTGGTATTCTGGGGCATGTAAATTATCTGTCTGCAGAATTTCCCCTAAGTCTGAGGTTGAGAGGTACATAAGCTGCAGCATGACAGAGGGAACGAGGAGTGTCACATATGAGTTATCAGGAAACCTAAGAGAGCCCCTCCAGCCTAAGCAGAGCTGGGAATATCCAACAGCATCACCTCTGGAAGGAAAAGGCAAAGGGATCCTTTGCTCCCTGACACCTCCTGGCACCAAAAGTGCTTTCTCTTCCTCTCTAAGTCAAAAATGCCAACAACAGCCATTGCCTCTTCTGGCCACAAGAGATTGTTACTGATGCACGCAGAGGGTAGAAGGGGCGGGAAGCG